>NC_056734.1:59995499-60157999 GCF_019279795.1 Protopterus annectens
AGGACATGCAGGCTACACACAGAAGGCACTCCAGCTGAGAATCAAACCAAAGAACCTCTTGCTGTGAAGCGACAATGCTACTGCTGCACCACTGTGCCATCCATAATTGATTAGTGATGTTAAATGCTGAGGAGAGGGCTGCATGCTTTTTTGTTTTTCCCTTGATATGCATCCAATTATTTTTCTATGAAGGTTGATAAGGTTCCAAGCATGCTATGAAAGAAAACATGCCAAGTTAAGAAAGGAAACATGCCAAGGACCAAGCTGAAGTGTCACTGATAAATATTTTATTGAGCACTTTTGGCTCTCAGACTTGGTGACTTCATCAGAATAAAATAGTATATCCACAAACAAATTTACTTAAATAACAAACAGGAGAGAGGACACCCTTGCCTGGTTCCTTGGTTCAAGCACAGCTTATCAGAAAGGAACCCTCACACTTTAATTTTTGCTTCCAATCCCTTCTATATCTTCCTAACTGACCATATTATTATATCAGGGGATGCAAATGTTTCTATTTCCTTTCTCATAAAATCCGAGCTTACTCTATTGAATTCTTTCTCAGTATCAAGACACACCAACAGCAATATTTTCTTATACTCTTCTTCCCTCTAGATTATCATTGTTCTATTAATGCTGTCAAATGTTTGCCTCCCCTACACAAAACAGCATTAAGCCATATCTATCAATTTTGCCAATACCTTTGTCATTCTTTTAACTATTATAAACACAACCACTTTATAATCATGGTTTAAAATTGAAATAGGCCTTTATGAAGTTGGGTCTTTGGGTCTTTAATGACTTTAGGTATAATAGCCACCATGCTTTTCTTCTAAGATGTTGGTGCTTCCCCTCCTTTTAAACTATTGTTAACAAACCTTTCAGTTTCTTCCCTCCTAGGTTCCAAACTTCCACAGGAATACCATCTATTCCTGGAGACTTTCCTGCAGATTTATTGTACATCTCTGTTTTTATCCCATCTGCTATCTTAACTGTTAATTGTTGAATGTCATCTACCACTAACCTTCACTTACTTAAGTGTTTTATAAATATTTTCATTTGAGCTTCTTCTTGATTTCCACATTTCTCTGCTTTACACAAAAAACAACCCTTTCCACTTTCTGTTGCTTAAGTCATTATGCTAAAAAGTGTTTTCTGCTCTGGAGTTATTATCAAAAAACAGTTACTTAACAGCAGTCTTTCTAAACTCATTCATATTATCTAGATACTATCTTATTTTCCCTTTGGCATTCTGTGTTGCACCTCTCCTTGTTTTATGAGATTATCCTTATTCTGCAATACTTTAACCTTTGTCTGCCCTCTAAACAATGTGTGCTACTATTTAACCATTTCTCTTTCTCTTTTATTTCTACTCTATTTTTAATCTTCACGTACATATTTATCCCACTCACTAGTTATAATTTCAGAAGAATTTTAAATTTTCCATAATAAATCTTACATAATTTCCACTACCCATTCCTTATATTCCTCTCTTTTTAACAGGTAGGTGAGGAAGTACTTGTGTGACATTTTAACTTCAATATCTAGCATTGTTATCTTGGATTTTATTTGTGCATGATTTAAAATAGTTATTGGATGTGTATCAAAGCTTTCAATTAAATGCACACATTCCTGTGAAATATAATTTCTGTCTCGTGTAGTCTAGTTACTGTACCTTGGAGAACAATAAATAAAGTCTCTTCCATCTTCTACTACTGAATTCACATCTTCCGTACCAGATATTTTCATAAATTCCTTCAGCACCTACCCTCATTTGTCACATTTTCCCTTCTAGGTCCACTGGATATATTGTCACTGTTTCAAATCAATTTCCATTGCCCACCTATAATTAGTATTCCCTGCTGAAAGCTGATTACTTCTCCTCAAAATTTCATAGGCTCCACAATATCAGTTGTAGGTGGAATATAAATACAGTTCTGTGTAATCTTCATCCCATGCAAGTAGCCCCTTACTACCACAAATCTACCATTATTATCTTTTTCCCCTCTTTTAACATTATTGGAGCTCTTCTGGCAGTTGGTATAAATACTCCCCTGCTTTTTTGTCCCTGATACTCTATTGAATATCCATCCTGAAATCCTTTCTTTATCAAGTTCCCATGCTCACTTTTTTTTCAAATTTGTTTCCTGTAGGATTCTGCATTTCTAAATATAATTTAATACTGTTTCATTTTTATCTATCACCGTGAGACCATTCACATTCTAAAATGAATCCTATCCTTCGGATGAGATTTTAAACTGAGGCTCCATCTGCTTGAGTTACTGTTAGCTTAGGTTGATGAAAAATATCCCACAGAAGCAATAAAAAAATAGGGCAAGTTCCCCAATGCCCTGGCCAAATGTACTCTAGTAGTATAAATATCACCTTGGGTCTCCCCTGAAAAGCACCTACTAGTCTAGTGGGATTAACCCGGTCAACAAAGAATAAACAAATAAGCAAACAAATAAATAAAATACTATGGATAGTGCAGCATTATGATAAGACATTATTATTCTCAACTATTATATCTGACAGCTTTTTTAATGTCTAGTTCCAGCTCTTGTATGGCATGCACATGCTAATGTTTGGCAGGTTGCTCTTTTTTATAGTTGCTTCTTTTTGTCTCCTTTAAAACCTATGTTACATTTTGCAAGACTTTTTGTTTTAATGAAAACCTTAAAAAAACAACCACAGAACACACCAATAACCTGTTAATTTAAAAGAAGCCACAAACTATGTACATCTTCAAACAATGAAATTTAAACCTTCTGATAGAAACAATTGTCCCTAATCAACAGCTGCACCCATATACCTTACATAACCTAAAACTAAGGTTATCCATGCTAATACACATGTTACAGTCTGTGTTCCTACTTACACTAACTGATGTCTGCTCTTGTATTATCTTTATTCCTCTCCTGGATGTGAAAAACAGCATGCATTCTTTCAGAAAATATTAACTTTCATCCTTAAAAAACTACTCTTGCTTTTATTACCTGCCAGTGTAGTCATTTCATCTCCATGGAAATGTAAGAACAAACATAAGAACAAACTGTACAGCTGTCCTCAGCTGCAGACTTCATGAAGTAGGAGTTCCTGTGTGGTGTTATTAGATAGTACTCAGGTCTTTAGATTTGTGTTTGAATACTGTCAAGGTTTCAAATGCAGACATCTATCAAAATGTTTTTTAATGTTTTGTATGACTCCTTTGTGTGTAAGTGGTGACCACACATTTTATTAACACATCATTATTTTGCTGTTGCTATATCAGTGTGCTTGCTTTCTATTGGGAACACTGTCTTGTACAGATCTTGCCTGAATAATAATGATGACAAATGGAGTACCAGCATATCACAAATATATGCAGAAATGAACCATAAACTAATCTCTTAGTATGTCGGTATATGTCTTTCTGTCACCAACTGTCCAACTCATCCTCTCCTTCTATGTCATCAAATAAATCTTCTTGATTTTAAACTATTTCCATAAGCCATGTTTCCACCAGCAATAACATGCATTCTCCATCATGTGTTTCACAATATACCTGCCTGATAAATATTAGGAGTGAATGATTGCAACTGTCATGACAGTGTAAATCATGACATCTGATCATGATCATAACATATATCGGTTCTGTATTCCAGCAGATTCAGACATGGTTGTATGTGTATATTGCTTATTAGTGTGAAGGTGAGTACAGAGCACCACATAATACTGCCAATACCCATTCTTAGTTCAACACGTTAAGATATGATTATGCATGTGTTAATACTTTGCCATCAGCAGCACAAATGAGCTTGACAGTGGTGCATTTCAAGAAAAGAGCTAAGCCAAGGTAACTGGATTTCACAGTAATGTTGACTCAGTTAATTCAGTCTGTTAATGCATGTCTGCAGTCCAGTGGTTACACTTGCAACTTTGTTGTAACATTTTCCCAAATGATCCATCACTGTTATTCAGACTTGGACTGACATGTTTAGGTAGTGTCTGTTTGCATTGTCAATTTGCATATTTCTTAGGTTGTTACTAGTCCTACGACCACTAGGGCCCTTACAAGCCTATCCATGCACCCCAAATCATTTGTGTCCCAAGTATCATACAAGGAGGCATGCTAGTAGGCAGATAGTGAAGGATTTGTAGGGGAGTGTTAGTTAGCATAACATTTTTCTTATTGACAGCCTCTATCCATAAGAGACATGGGGGCCAGACCAGGGGTAAATTTACTATTTCCCATCCAGTTGTCAAAGTTTCATTTGAATAGGGTCAGGGATGAACTCTGTTTTACATGGATGTGGAATCTACTCCATAGTGTGGGGATCCTTTGGTACACATATCTGTCTTTCTAGCGTGTTCCATTTTTATGTCACCAGCAAAGTTTAGATACCTGAATCTAGTGTTTTTAGTGCAGGCATGAGTCAAGACAACTGATAGTGACACAATAAATGCTCACTATTTACATGTAATCATCAGAGGATGAACTGTCATGAATGCTTGCTTGATAATTCAGTGTTCTACAAGTGTGATTGTCACTGATGCCCCATTCTGTGAAATAGGTACATGTCCATCAGAGTAGCAGAATGTGCATGGATGTCAATCTATAGCTGTTGCCACAAAAATATATAATTATGGGGAAGTAAATATTGTGGGAAGAAATAGCCAGGGAATTGTTATGGCTAGGCCTGTATAGGCCCTACAGTCGATAGCCTAGTACCAACATGTGAACATGAGACAAGTACAGTGTTATTTGTCCGGACACATGCATTTGTCCCAAAACCAGTAATGTACACTAGCTGATATTCCAAATGGTGAAGTTTTAATATTTACAAATGTGCATTTTCACATTGCTAAAGTCAGACTTCTGTAGTGCTTGCAATTCATACTGTATTCTCTAGATTTTGTAACTAGTCAGGTGGGTGGGTCAAATCTGACTATGGTGAGTTTGTGTGTGTGTGTGTGTGTGTGTGTGTGTGTGTGTGTGTGTGTGTGTGTGTGTGTGTGTGTGTGTGTGTGTGTGTGTGTGTGTGTGTGTATGTGATTCCAGTAACAGGTAAATAAAGCCTCAAAATCAGATGTGCTGTGTCCACTTTCACTCAGGAGAAACATTTAACTTTGGACAGATTCGTTTGCACTTTTCCCACTTTTCCCACAAACATCTTCTCTGCAACACACTGATGAGGTCATTTTGTCAAAAGTGTACTCTCTCCTCTTAAGAGTTAGACTTTTTCTGTGGTGCTTGTGATTCAAACTATGTATTCTAGATTATGTAACCAGATTAGGAAGGAGGATTAAATCTCACAGTTGTGTGTGTTTGTGTGTGTGTGTGTGTGTGTGTGTGTGTGTGTGTGTGTGTGTGTGTGTGTGTGTGTGTGTGTGTGGTTTCCATGTCAGCTGTGCTTCCTGAACAGATGTGTTGTATCAACTTACACTCAGGGGAAAGATTTAACCTGGAAGATTCCTCCATTCCCTTACCCCATTTTTATCACAGACATCTGCTAAACAATAATGAGGTCATCCTTTCAGAAAAGCCCTCTCTAGCCTACCAAGACAAATCTTTTTCTTGTGGCATTTGCAGCTAATACTGTGTTCTATACATTGTGCAACTTGATAGGAAAAAGGTTTATATCTCACAGTGGTGAACTTGAAGGTGTGGTTTCAATGTCAGGTGCATGCGCAGACTACTCAGGTGGAGTATTTTAACCTGGGAGAAAACTTCCCTATCCTCGTTCCCACTTTTAATACACACTTCTTCTCTGCAACACACTGATGAGGTCATCCTTTCACAAGTGCATCCTCTCAATGTAAAACTCAGATTGCTCCTGTGGTGCTTGCAGCTAATACTGTGACCTATAGCTTGTGTAGCTATAGAAGTTGGGGGTTCAAATGCAGCATTAATTCAGTAGTGTGACTATGCGCCATTTACAATGGGATCCCTGGCAGCACCCCTTATGTAAGGTTCCATTTAAGAGATGTATTTTCACTGGTAGAGGGCTACCCTATAAATCTGTGTTACCCCAGTGTGTGGGTCGGGGCGGGCAAACCAAATTTTGAAAACACAGTGGTTACATCATACTATCAAAAATTAACTACATCACAGTTGTGGTATGACTTATCTCATCACGCTGGCTGTTGATACTGTGCTCCATAGACAGCATAACTAAATAGGTAGGAGGTTTGAATCCAACAATGATTGACTACTGTGCATGTGTATTTATTTGTTTATCATACTATCTAGTGAATGCTAGCAATGACTGATTACTGTGAGTGTGTGTTTGTCATTTTATGTAGAGAAAGCTTCTTTTTTTTTTTTTCAATAATAATTCTTTATTTTTCCTTTTTTTTTTCCTAAATGTTAATACAATACTACAACCTATTTACAATATATACATGAATGCTTCCAACAGTTACATAGAGTCATTATACATAACTATACACTTCTAAATAGATATTACAGAGAAAAAAAAAAAAGAGTAAAAATCTAGTATCAATATAAGGCTTGTCTATAGACAACTCCATATTTAGTCTGTACTTCCCGGAGAAAAGTGGAATGGAACCTTAAGCTAAGACAATGTTAAAGATTTGCTCTCATATTTTTGTATTATTTACACTTTTCTTATGATCACTAATTAATAATTTATGTGCTAGGATATGTTTTATCGCTACACTCTTAAAATTTTCCCATGAAGTCTGGGATGGATTCAACCAATTTGTAGCAATATACAGCTTCATTAACAAAAAAATATTTACAAGTATGATCCTTTGGGATCTATCCAGATTAGTTGGCGGAATATGCAGAATCATAAACTCCCAAGAGAGTGTAGACTGTTGATATCCCATTTTTTGTAGTTGGAGTTTCAAAGAATTCCAGAGTTTAAAAATACATTTACAACTCCAGAACATGTGTAAAAGGTCAGCCGTTTGATCTTTACAATATGGACATTTGGGTGAGTTTTTTGAGTTAAATTTATGTAAAGTGAGACGCGTATAATACGCATTATTAAATATCATCAACTGAGTAAATAATAACTTCTGAAGGGACACTGATTTTAAGGTTAAGTTAATTGCTCTCACTATTTTACTATCTTCAGTCGTTAACAGTTTCTCCTTCCAGTATTTCGATAAAAGTATTTGGTTATTGTATTTCACCTCTTTCATCAAACTATATGACGCTGTTATATATTTACATTCCTGTGTTAAGGTTTGCCATAAGTTTAGGCAAATGTTTAAATCTTCTTCTTTAATTTTGAAATTTCTATTACTAAAATAGCTTATTGATAAGTCCTTTAACTGTCTTATTATAATTAAATACGAGTTAGGGAGATCCGTCTCTCTTAGTATGTTATGTATTGAGATACCTAGAAAGGGATATAAATCGAGTATGGTTAAATTACTTATAAGTGGGAATTTCTTAAGGTCTATCAACTGATTACCAATTTTCAAATTCGGGTTTTTGTGAAATGGTTGAAACATCATCATATATTGTAAAAGATTTAGTGAGTTAAACAGACTTTGTACTGATATTATATATATTTTGATATGCTCCATCAAAGCGTACATTTTTAGGGTATCTTTGTTTAAAAAAGGTAATGCCTTACAATTAATACCCAGACCAGCAACATGTTTATAATTTAGAATCAACCACTTAGGAGCCCATTTCGAATTGATACTATCAAAGTTAACTACTCTTAGAATTCTATTAGCATTTATTATTAAATAATATATTTCAAAGTTCGGTAGTTCCAACCCACCCCTATTTTTTGGAGTCATCAGTTTGTCATAAGATATCCTAACTTTTCTAGGTTCCCATACAAATCTAGCTAATTCTGTATGAAGTTGTTTGAAGAATTTCTTGGAAATTTGAACTTGAGTAGCTCTAAAGATATATAATATTCTGGGAAGTATGTTCATTTTAATAATTGAGGTCTTTGCCATTATTGGTAATTTCAGATTATCCCATCTTTTTAAATCAGAGACTATCTGTTCCCAAATTAACTTAACATTATTTGCGTAAAAGTCTCTATTATCTGTTGAAAAAACAACCCCTAAATATTTTATTTTTTCTTCGGATTTTACCTGCCCTGCCAATGGTAAAAGCGAGAAGGGTGTAGGCGTCTTTAATGGGAATACCTTGTTTTTTTTTTTAATTTATTTTGTAATTAGATATTTTTGCAAAGTCTTCCACAGCTTTTAATATTTTCTTAATATCTGAAACCAGTGTTGTGCAGTAAATATTCAAATCGTCCGCAAAAGCAGCCATGGAAATCTTCGTACCATAAATTATTGGAGCATTGTGATAAATATTTTGTTTGATATGTAGAAATAATGGTTCTAAATATAAATTGAATAATATAGGAGATAACGGACATCCTTGACGGGTACCATTCTTAATTTGAATTCTTTTTGAGAGATTCCTATTAATAACTAGATTTGTATAAGGATTATTATATAGTTTTTTTTAAAGTTAAAATGAATTGTTGCGGTATATTAAAACATGCTAAAATATCAAACAAACATTCTAGGTTCACTCTATCAAAAGCTTTTTGTGCGTCAATTATGAGTACATATACATTAAAGTTCCTGTGAGTGGCATAAGAAATCAGTGTATGAAGTGATAACGTATTATCTGTAGTTTGTCTGCCATTTATAAAACCGGCTTGTTCATCTGATAATATCAGGTTAATTACCTTCTTCAATCTATTAGCCAAAATCGATGTCATAATTTTCATATCTATATTCAAAAGTGAAATAGGTCTATAATTATCCGGGTTATGTAAATCAGTATTCTCTTTCGGTATAAGAATAGTTTTCGAAGCATTAAAGTGCGGGTCAGTAATTTTATTATTAGTTATATAGTTGAATACCTATGGAAGTATTTTCCCCAATATATCACTAAAAGTTTTATAGAATTCTGTGGTCAAACCATCCGGTCCCGGAGCTTTATATGGCTTCAACTTCTTAATTGCATCAGTTATCTCCTCTGAAGAAATTGGTTTAACTAAGTTCATATGAAGCTCCTCACCAATCTTCGGAAAGATAATTTTCTGCAGAAAATCATTATTACTCTTATTTATATTTACTTCCTGTTGCTCACCATATACTTGTGAAAATATTAGTTCAAATGCCTTCATGATATCTTCAGTGTTGGTATATGTTTTATTGTTAAAGTGTATTTCAGAGATTTGAGAAGGTAGTTTTGATTGATTAATAATACATGCTAGTGCTTTTGAATGGGTCTGTATGTGATTGGCGTATTTTACCAGCATTTTCTGCTCATAAAATGATAATTTACTGTTTTGTAATAAAAAACGGTCCTTCTGACATTTTAATATCTCCGTTTCAATTTGTTTACTATAATTCCCAATTAGATCCTGATCCAGTAATTTAATTTTAGTTTCCAATTCTTGTATGTCTCTCACTTGTAATTTCTTATAAAAAGTAGCCTTTTGGAGAAACATTCCTCTAATTTGTGTTTTGGTAGTTGCCCATTCTATGTCAGGAGGATGACGGTGTTCCGAAAGATTAGCTAGTAATTGGTTAAAGAACTCCTGAGCTTCTTTTATTACATCTTCTTTATGCAATAGATATGGATTTAATGCCCAATTATAACCTCGAAAGCGTATCTTATGACTAGTGTCCTTATTGAAAGTTAATGTGATCCTAGAATGGTCCGACAAATGTCGAGCTTGTATATATATATATAAGGATCAAAAAACATTAGTGCATCTGAAATTAGAAAAAAGTCGATCCTGGACCACATTTTATGACAACTTGAATAAAATGTAAAGTTATTTGCATTCCTTTGATTCTTATTGTATTTAAATGGATCATATAATTTAAAATCTGTTTTAAATTCCTGTAGTGCTATCACTGCTTGGTTATTAAAGGACCTATGGGAGCTTGATTTATCTAATTTAGGGTCTTGGTATGTATTCCAGTCACCTCCTATTATTATATAGTAATTATTATATTGATTCAGGATAAAATAAAGTGATGTTATGAAACATTGTTGGTTGGTACATGGGGCATATATGTTAAGAAGTATCACCGGTTTATCGTAAAGTTTGGATACAAGAATCACATAACACCATCTTCCCTCTTTGTCCATTTTAAAATCTAGGATTTTCTCTTGGTACTGACTTTTAATAATAATCGCCACCCCTGCACTATTAGTTGTCCCTTCTGAAGCTATCACCTCTCTGATCCATTTCTTATTTTTAAGGGCAGTCCATTGGTCGTTAGTCAAATGGGTTTCTTGTAACAAAATAAAACATGCTTTTGACTGGAGGAGTAAATGAAAAAATAATTTCTTTTTTTCAAATTCTGGAAGCCTTTAACATTCCATGAGTCTATTATCCACATACTAAGATTTTTAAAACTTTAAAGTATATTTTAAAATTGAAAGACGATACTAGATTCAGATGTATTAGCACAGTATATAATATCTGGAAGCAATCTTGACGTCCTATCCCTAACCAGTGCCTATCCACTATTCCCCTGGACCAGGACAAACATAGGTGTTTTACACTGTATAAACTTCTATTGGTACACATCATTATTAAATAACTGTTCTTTCTCTTACAAAATAACACACTAAAAACATGCAAAAAACCTATAATAACTACATCTAACTCTACAAAACCTAACCAAAACATTCCCTACTAAACACTGATATCTATCTACAGCTCTTGAACACATTATTTAGTTAACACAAATGATATTCCTTACATGTAAAATTACTATTCTACCTCTCTAATAGTTAACATATATTATTAGTTCTATAATTTCGTTATATTACCCTACAATATCTAATTATCTTATTTAAATCTAACCTAAACAGATATATGACAGTACTCATATTAAACAGTAATGTTATTGACTTCAAAATAATACACTATATGTTTCATTTATATTTAAAGCATTAAATTTGACATTGCTTATCTAATCTAATTTATTTAACATTGTGATGACAGCAGCATTGGTGAATACAAGTAGCATTAACTATGCTTAACATATACTATATCTAAATATATAAACAATATCTAAATAGCACAGTTCCCAAAACATTCAGAACCATATCAGAAAAATAACCTTCAATTTCCCTAGGAATACCAGGATATATTATGTGTTTTTAAGTTACTAACTAACCCAGCATTAAAACCCGTTTGTATCTAAACATTTACAGTATTAAAACACAATCTAAAAGCAGGAGAATAAATATTGCAGTACAATACAATATTACTAGTACATCCACATTCAGGCAAACTACCTAGGAAAATAGAATAACTGTGGTAACTTTATGTTACTTCTACCATATTAATTAAATGACACATTTTAATCACTACATTAATATACAGTTTAAATCCTACCTGAATGAATTCACATTCCTTTTTACAGAAATAAAGTTAAATCATACATTAAAAGTCCACAAAGCCTCGTTTTACGTTCCCAGTAGGTTCCACTTCTTCCACAGCACTCTATCTACTTCCTGGTCATGAAATCATGTCTTCGAATTTGCGAAGGGGGAACCATTACACGGACGGACTTCCGGATGTGCCACAACGAAAGCGGACCCTCAGCAGCATCTAAAGGACTTCCTGTTGCCTCACGAAGGAACACAGTTTGTAGAAGCTGTAAAATTTCGTGGAATCTTCGTAAACAAGCTGGACCTGCAAAAAAAAACTAGTTAATTATTAATCAAAGGGCCTGGTGAAGAAGAAAGAACAAACAAAGGATTTTGGAGCCTCGAGGTATAGTAGGCATGGAATCCCAGTATCCACGTTGTTGTAAACAGACTGAATGTTCCAGTTAAGCTTCCGAAGTTGGGAGGGATTTGAAAATCTTCAAAAAGGTAAGTTTTGCTTCTTTTTTTGTAGAAATGGAATATTTGGATCCATCAACTGTAAAAATTAATGTGTTAGGATATTTCATCTGGAATTTAATATTCTTTTCAATAAGGAACTTGCAGTATGGAGCTAATGCTTGTCTGGCTTGTCTTATTTGCAATGGTAAATCTTGTCCCATAGAAACTCTATTATTTTGCCGCATAACATAACCTCCATTCTTTTTAACAGTTAGAATTATTTTATTTACATCCTGGTAATTAAGAATGTTGACATAAACCGGTCTAGGAATATTTGAGGCTTGTGTTTCCTGAGAGCTCTATGGGCTCTTTCTATAACAATTTGCTTAGCCATATCAGCGTCCTTGAACAATATTTCCAGTATTTGTATAATGGTAGACATTAAATCATTATATTGAATAGTTTCAGGAATTCCTCTGATAATTATGTTGTTCCTTCTGGATCTTGCCTCCAAGTCCAGAATCTTGTTTTGCATAGATTGAATGTCCAGGTCATGAATATCTGGTTTTTTTGTAAGCAATGTTATTCTGTCTTCATTTTCGGATATCCTAGCTTCTGATTTATCTATCCTTTCAAGAATTTGACTGCATGTGGCACCAAAAGAAAGTACTTGGTTTGAAAGTTCTTTTAAAGCTTCTTGTATGGGCAACAAAGCAGTTTTGATGTCTTCCATGTTAGCCAGTTGATCCGGTTTATTTGTCATTCCAGTTTTTAAAAGTTCCTGTTGTTTTACAGTTTTCTGTCTTTTGATTGTTGAATCTTTTTCTGGTGACTGTAGTGCTGATAATTTGGTTTTAGTTGTTGTTGTTTCCATGCTTTTTTCCTCTTTTGACATCGTGAAACAGAAGTCAGACAGATCCTTTGTTTAATACTCTTTTCAGAGTCAGGCAAACAATCAGTTCTAATCCTGTAAATTTAATTAGTTTCCTTCTGTTCTTTTACCTCTCAGGAAATATTTGATTGTAGTAGAATAGTTATATCCAACGATTAATGCAAAAAATCTTGTAGTATAATCTCAGGGTTGATTTTTATTCCGAGTATCTGGAGAGCTGTAGATGTACAGTGTCTACAGAATGGCGGCCATCTTTGTCTCCATGTGTAGAGAAAGCTTCTAAGGCATATAGTATGTGTAGTTGTGTATTGTTACTGTGCTCTTCAATAACCTTCTTACATTTCTAGAAGAACATCAAGCACAACCCTCAACTGTACAGATATTTTTGGTGTGTTCCTCCTAAAATCTGTACCTCTCTGGCAAATAGCTGAGGACTGAAATAATTAAATAATGACAAATATTTGAGTTTAAGACTCCACATCAATCAGAAAATGAATGCTAATGCAAAACCTATCATTCTATCAATGTTCTGAGTTTGTAAAAGCAATATTTAAAATCTGTCTCTACCCCCCCCCCCCCATCATTTTAGGCTTTGCCCAGATTTTTTGCTCTAAGCAGTTGAGATGTAGATCACTGCATTAACCAGTAGTGATTTAATCCAGTTAAATGTGCACTGCAACAACTGTAAATCAATATCCCTTGTGGGATGTGCGATTTAGACAGGGTTCGATACCATGTGGTCTAAGGTACTCAGTTCAAATCCAGCCATTACTCCTTAGATTCAGTTGCATATGACTGAATGTGTTTGTAGGTAACAATGTTGTCAACCAGGCATCTGCTGTGCACATACATAGCTGGAATTACTATTATAAGAATTTCTGCTCATTTTTACAGAAATGCCTTATTTGATAATGATGATGCCATTTGATGAAATTTGACTTTCCTAAAAACTACTTAGGCTTTTCCTGTGGTATGAGGAAATGAGACAATATTCTGTATGCTGTAACCTTACTAAGGCATATGAGTTGAATCCATGATTGTCCACACATTGTGCATAATTCCTATTCTCGCCTCACAGTGACAAATGCATTATGAATCATGTGTGTTTGGGTATACCTAAAAACAGGCAATGATGTGTGACAAATAGACCTCTGTTAAGGAAATTACAGGCACACATATCCCTTGCAGCAATAACGATGTCACAACTTCAAAAAAAAAAAATTCTCACAGTTTTTGCAACACTTGCACTGGTCTGCACTCACGCTGTGGCATGTTCATTCATCACAATATCATGGCATTACTGTCTTCACATTGTCAAAACACACAGTGACTGACACTATACATTGTGTGTCCTTAGGCTCTTATGCATGAATGACATCTACAGCTATTACAATGTGTATAGTTAGAGTGGGAGATACCTCATCATCCCTTTTATTTCATATAAATTGTTTGTAACACAATCATATGATGCAATGACTTCACATTGGTAGTCTCACAACTGTGTTAAGACTTCACTGTGGCACATCTTATTTATGCACAAGTTGTTAGTCAGTGGACTTGTGTAGCAGCAAAAGGCAGCATTATATGAACCTAATGACGTTACACAAAACAACACTGCATGCTGTTATCATTCACATTTTTGTTTTTATTTGGAGAAAGAAATATGAACTTACTTTGTAATTTCTTGTCAGTGAAGCTATTGTTCAGAGAATGTTGTGCTGTGAGTGTTCCAGTGGCATATGCATTCAGTAATGACTTGTATCGCATATCCACGCAGACTGCGATTTAATTCTGGGATATTGTTTACAAAACAACAGGAACAGCTTCCTTGGCCAAGAAATGCTGATATTGCACTGTTCACAAATGTGTGGACATTAACTTAATCACTTCCTAGTCATCATTCTGACAAAATCATAACATACAAATTATCCTCAAATGCTCTTTATTACTTCACACATTAATTTCATTTCTTTGTGACAAGATCCAATGCTATGTCATGTGGTTGATGCAGTAAATACACAACTCTGTAGAGCACATATGCCTTAGTCTGATAGCCCAGGGGTTTGAATCTGGTAACATATGTCTGTCACATAACTGTGTCAGTGACTTAGGCAAAGGAAGTATTTATGGCTCAGTCAGAAGGTAATATTTTAAAGGCATCACCCTCCATGGTCAGGGATCAATACTCATTACAGTAGGAAAATGCTGAAGCCCTTCAAGTGTGTTCACCGTGAGTCACATACTACGGCTCTTTCTGTGGAATCACAGGTTGATAAGCATTTTTCTGATATCTGTCCTGGCATGTGTACAAGTCTGGCAAAATGAAAATGCTGAGTATGTCATTGATTGTTCACAGGCATTACTTAATTTCTAAATAATAAAGGTCTGCATTGTATGTCTTCATTCAAACATTTATGTATTGTTATAATTATTTTCTTTACACAATACAGCTTTATAGGACATGAAGACAACATTTCTTACTGTATAGCATTATGCAAGATCATCACAAATTCTGATTGGTCATGTGATAGTATACTTTCTTGTGTGTATGTGTTGCTTACATGCTCTTATGGCAGTGTTCCTGTAATTTCTTGTGAGCATGCCCTGTATAATCATATAGTAGATGCTCCCCTTTTACGAGCAGAGACTTTGAACTACTGAAATGCCATCAGTTCTGTGTTATCATTTGGCACTTGTTTCTTTTGATGTTGTTTTATTACTGTTTAGAATGTACATGAATATAGAGCACATGTTTGTTTAATACAAGTTTCAAGGTATATTCCCCCTGTCTATGGTTACCGAATGGCAACAAATGGCAAAACATGTACCTTTTTGATGTGGATGACAAAAGAGCTGTAGGGTTAATTTTTTCTTGCTTATACATGAAAAAGTGGAGAATTGAGCACTACTCTCAGTTATCACACATATATTTCCTGTATATACATATTCAGTAAATCCAGTCTATGTTAATTGCCCATAAAATCCACTCTTCTTGCAAGCAGTTAACTCAACTTGGCATGTTATCAACATTAATATCACATTTACTTCCTTTTTTACAATGTTGCATTGTGTCCCTCTCATATCCACTGTTAGAGTGTCCGTTTTTAGTTGTTTGCCTGTGCCAGGAATTGTGAACAGGATTAATTATTATTACATCCATATAGAATTATTTTTGTTTAAAATGTTTCTTTGTGACATATTCACAATGACTGCATTAATTGACTATGATTTCTTCGTTTACCATCCCCTCTTACTTATGTCTGCACTTTTAATATTGTGTTCTGTGCACATTCTCCACATTTAACATCTCCTTCATCTTAATTCATATAATCAACTTGCCATTACTTCATATTAGCTGTCCCTGGATGCTCACATAATAGGATCGTTTATATGCAGGCTGTTGTTGTTTATATTGTGTGCTTGTGCTTCTGTACACCTTTTCACGGCTACCAGTATTGCTGCTGGCCATGAAAATATGCCTGTAAATGTGTAGGCATGATGAGCAGCGTGCATATTCAATGAGCCCTGCTGCTCATCACACTTATGCACTTACGTCTTGCCAAGAAACTTAAAACTATTTAAAAAAGGAAGTTAAATATAAGCCAGTTCTGAAAATAAATGAATAGTAAAATGTCTTATTTATATTAGACAGTAAGTTGGTGAAGGTGTTTTTACCTGTCTATGTATTTAAGATGTTTGTTACTTAGTCCTGGCCTGGTAGATGTTTAAAGTTTCAGAGACAGTGTTAATAAACAATACAAAAAACAAGTAAATATATACATGCAGTAAGTAATATGAAGTTGTATACTTGAAGAATGATGTGGGAAAACCTGTATAGACATCCTATGAAGCAATATCATAAGGACAAGGCCATGAATATTGTATATGTACGTACAGAGTAGCAGATTAGAAGTTCTCTGACAATTAATAACTGTTTCTTATATGGAGAAGGACTCTTCACTATCAATCTGTTTATGCTGGCCTGTTCACAAAATAAAGGACTGATAAATGTTGCTGCATGTTCAGCCTAAATACAAGAAAGACAAATGCACCAAAAGTGGAATCCACAGCCCTCTCAAATATAACCAAAAGTAAAAGCCATGTCTGGTGGACAGCAGCAATAAACAAACTCTATCATAGAAGGAAAAAAAATGCTGTCCAGGGAGAAGAAGGAGCAGGTGCCAAGTTGGAAGCAATCTCTCCTTTGTCTGAACAAGCAAATAAGGTCACTGGTGAAATCCTCTAAGGTTAAATTTCAGTCCTAATTGGCCACAACCACCAAGGAAAATCACAAGGCCTTCTTCACATACATCCATAATCTCAAAGGCAATACCCAAATCTGCTCTTAACTGGTGGTCAATAACACCACATACACAAATGCCATAGATATAGCCAACCTGCTGACAGACAGATTCATTGAAAACTTCACCCCCTGTCCCACCCATCAGTAAACCAGGATATCCCCAGCACCTGCCTCCCTCCCCTCATCACCAGGGAGCAGGTCCTTAATGCCCTCTCAAAGGCATAAAATACAGTCTCCGTGGGACCCAATAACATCCCTGGCTGTATCCTGCATGAACTCATACATGAGCTCTCAACTCGATTAGACACCCTATTCAACAAAAGACTGAGCACCGGCTTCATCCCAGCTGAATGGAGGACAGCCACTGTCATCCCTCTAGACAAAGGTGGAGCATCCACTGACCCTGGCAACTATAGGCCCATCAGCCTAACTGGCCTAATCTGCAAGACCATGGAATGCACTATCATGGACCTTATAACATGGATTTTGGCAACCTCCAAATGCTTGACCCCACACAATTTGGATTTGTCAGAGGGAGATCATGCCTGTTAAACTTGGTCAACTTCTTTGAAACAGTCACCAAAGCCACACACCACCAACCTTGACCTAGCCAAAGCCTTTGACACTATTCTCCACTCGGGAATAATAGATAAACTCTCCCAGCTAGGCATCAACCCATATTTTACCAGATGGGTAGCTAACTGGCTCACTGATAGAACCCATTTAGTCTAAGTAGGGGAAGCCACCTTTAGTAGCAGACCCATAATGAGCAGTGTATCCCAAGGATCAGTCTTGGGGCCTATACTGTTTGGGATATACTTTTCAGAGGTGCAAGCCAAAACCAGTGGTCTGTGGCTGATCAAATTTGCAGATGACTGCAAGATGGGCGCTGTCTTAAATTCCCCTAGGGATGTGAACATCCTCCAAAAGGGCCTTACCCGAACTAATGACTGGTGCCAGAAGCATAGCCTCAAACTGAATGCCAAGAAATGTGTCATTGTCCCTTTGGGGAAAATGTCATCCCCACTAATTATCACATTAATAACAATGTACTAAGCATGCAAGCAGTCGTGAGGGATTTGGGCACCCAGGTTGATAGCAACCTAACTTTGACCACCACGTTGCCTCCATATACGGAAGGCTTTCTACATGACCCACCTCAGAAATAATGGTATTTTATCCAGGAACAAGGAGGTCATAACAGCCCAGTTCTCCTCCCTTATCAGACCCATTATCAAGTACAATGCCCCCTTCAGCATGTACCTTACCAAGCACATGTAGCAGTTGGAGAGACCACAGAGGTTCCTGACCAGGAAAATCCAGGGTCTCAAACACCTATCCTATACAGATAGGCTAAAGGCCATGTTCCTCTACTCAGTCTCATACAGACTACTCAGAGGTGATCTGTGTCTGGCATACAAGGCCATTTCAGACCGAGCCTTGATGGAGTTGCTGCATATACGTAAGACAAACTCCACTCAGACAACCCACATGCAAAGCCTTAACCTGGTCTGTGACATTAATAAAACTTATTGTTAGGATAGGTTTGTGTCCCAGAGATACCCCTGTCTGTGGAATAGACACCGTCACCATTTCAAGCAGAGTAACTATCTAGCCTTCTTTAAGAGGAACCTGGATGACTGGATGGGAAACAGAAAATATACCCCTGGAATCCCACCTGTGTCCCTGGTGGACAAGAGAAACAGGTGCTGACTTTGACTGAACATGAGCAAAATTCTTGGCTAGGCTTATAAGGGCATCCGGGCCAGTAGCCTAGTATCATCCTATGAACCTATGAACCTAAATAATGAGATAGACTGTTGCACAGCTGTCCACATATCAAACCACTTTTAAAACATAACACTCAGAAAAAATATAAAATAAAACAATATAAAATGGTGAGTGCTTTCACATCCAAATTGGATGCCTCATCAGACCATACAAACACTTTGTAAAGGTGCTACAATATATACGTAATTAGATACAAAGCATCCATTAAACTGCTCACTTGACAAACTGTTGAAAAAACAAAAAAGTCAAGCTGACTGCTGTCACTTCACAAAATAAATTTTAATGTTAGCGTTTTCGTTGAGGGTAATACCCCAACTTCTTCAGACAACTCAACTCAACATATCAAGTAAAGTTATATCACATTCAATTAACCACTCTATTAGAACACTTTATATTTAAAGGTTCCTTACATAAAAGTATATTACTAAAAGTCATACACTTAAATATATATAGTCAAAAATGTATATTAAAAACATATAAAATTTCTACCCTAACTCATACAAATTCTTGACAAAACCAACAGTTATGTAAAATATCCTTAAGTAACCTCTGAATACTAAAACATTTTTTATTGTTATTATACATATATCTAGAAAGAGCTTTGAGCTTTAAAATACACTGTATAGAGTCATATTCGATTAAACCTGGGGGTATATGTGGAAAGATACGAATTTGCCACATAAGCTCGCATTCTTCCAATTTCAGTTCCCATGGTCCTCCCCTCATACTAAATTCAACCTTTTATACAACTGTGAAAACAAATTTATGTGTGGGATTATCCAAAATGTGCTTAGCTAAGGCGTTTGTGGTCATTCCCTTCTGAATACTATATTAGTGTTCATATATTCTCTGCTTTAATTTTCTTTCCATTTTCCCAATATAAAATGATGGACAATGTTCACATAGTGCCACATAAACCAGTCCTTTGGAGTCACAGTTAAATTTTCCTTTTACCACGTATGATTTATCTCTAATAGTGTACTTGTTGCCTATTTTTATATGTTTACACTGCTTGCAACGTCCACATTTTCCCATGCCATTCATAGGTCTATATTCTCCCCCCTGGTTTTCCAATAGGCTCTTCAGATTAGGCCCTCTTCTATAAATAAAACGTGGTTGAGCTTCTAATATTTTATTAAGGCCATTATCTTCCAAGATGATGGCCCAATTCTTATACAAAATATCCTTGATATTATCTATATCCATAGAATATGTAATCAAGAAACTAGTTCCTAAATTTTTACTATCTAACTGTGCACTCTTCTGGTTGGTTACAACTGTGCCCTGTTCTGATAGTTCCCCATGGGCATTACCATAGCCCTTTTGGAGAATAGGTCTAAAGTGCCCAGATGTCCTTTTAAAATTAACTTCATCAAAAATATATGCTAAGAACCTTTTGGGATACCCTCTCTTAAGGAACATGTTGTTTAAAATTTCACATTCTGAAAGATAATCACTGTCGGCCGACACCATTCTAGCTGCCCTTACTACTTATCCCTTAACCACCACCTTCTTTTGGTGGTAAGGGTGACAACTTGTAAAATGTAAAAACGCATTCGAATAGGATGGTTTTCTATATATGGTTGTCCTAAACCTATTATGAGCTCTATCCTTTGTCAACTGGATATCTAAAAAAATTAATAGACTCCAGTTTGACATGGTGAGTAAATTCTAAAAATTCTGTAAGTTCCGTAATATTTCTAATAAAAGGCTCAACCATTTCCATCTAACCCTTCCACAAAAAAAAAAAAACATATCATCTTGATATCTGGTGTACCATACTACGTTATCTTGAAACATTTTATTATTAAATAATAATACCCTTTCCCAGTAGGCCATTATGCAATTAGCAAAACTGCCCCCACAGGGTGACCCCATAGCTACCCCTGTTTTTTGTAGATAAAAGTCTCCATTAAAGTACATAAAGTTATTAGACAGTACAAGCTCATGGAGGATTTTGATAACATAGACATCATAGTTATCAGGTTCAAAAAAATCTCTTACCCACTGTATGCCCAACCCTTGTGGAATAACCGTATAGAGATCTTTTACATCTATGGTGAGAAAGTTGTACACATCATCATAGTCCAAATTGTTAACACCTTCCAAAAGTCCCCAAGAATCTGAGCAAATCTGTGTTTCTGTTTTAATAAAAGGCTTAAGTTTGTTGTCAATATATTTTGCACATGCATAAGTGATCGAGCACCTTCCATCCACAATGGGTCTAAGGGGTGGGTCGTACAGATTTTTATGAATTTTATGGGACCCAAAAAAGGTGGGTATAATCGCAGCTGGCATGTTCAAATAATGTAAAATACCGATAGTGATACTACCTTCCAAAAATAAATCATTAAGGGTGTTGTTTATTCTTTTATAAGCACCATTAACCTCATTTATACTGGCATGTTCAGAAGTTTCACTCTCCAAATTTTCACACATTTTATTAACATACACTATTTGGTCCATAATCACCAGACCCCCTCCTTTATCTGGTTTCATGACTCTAATGTGATGCCCTTTCAACAACTGCAGAAAGTCCAGCTCATCCTGAGTTATGTTATTTTGATGCTTCTTATTATGATGCTTAATATTATTTTCATTATTATTATTATTATTACAAAACATTGCCCTCAAGTCCATCTCGCATATCCTTTCAAACATAGCAAGGGACTCATGGAGAGGTGGATTAAACAGGCTCAAAATTCTGAAGCTATTAATTAGGGAAGGATTAGAACCCATTAGACATATTAAATTTAGCTTTCTTACCAACACTTTGAAATCTATAATAGTTTTTACTAAATCTGCTTTTCTGTCTGGGACAAATGCTAGTCCCTTAGCAAAGATATCAACAGTACTTTCATTAATGTCCAAGGTAGTAAAGTTAAAAATGTTAAAGTCTTTCAGGGAACTCACGTGAATTTTAAGGTTTTGTTTTTGTTGAACCTTGGTCATCTCTTGCAGCGATTCTGGTGTCTCCATTGTGAGCCCTGGTTCCTGTTGTTCCTCCACTGACCACATTGGTTCTCTTGGCATCCCTGAAAACCCTGATTATTATTACCACCATTTCCATTATTGTTATTTTGCTGTTCATTTCGGACTGTTAGCATGTTGTTCGTTGCATTTAATCCTCTCACTCCATCGTAAGGCTGGCGTTTGTGGTTGATTACTCACATCGTTCTGTACATTAACCAGTTCTTCCCCATTTACCCCATTATCCAATGAACGCGACCTTGCATCTCCGGGCACACTACTCATAGGTTTATTTGTTTCGGAGGAGGAGGAGGATAAGCCATGTCTTTTGAATATTCATTAATGTCACGATTAATCTTTTTCTTTTTTGTTTTAATTGCTTTATTAATGGCAGAATCAATACTTGTGTAAATATGTGCATAATCATATTTATACCTCCCAAAGTCTGAATTTGTAGTAATGTTGTGCTCGAGAATCTCAAGCTCAGCCCTTAAAGCATCAATTTGGACAACATATTGTTTAATCAATAGCTCTAAAAACTCCATTCACTGATGATCGAATAACTGAATGAATTCATAATAGGAGGGAGACTTATGCACTAAGCCAACAGGTTAGCGCCACTGATGCAACCCTTTTGGAATTATTATCTTAGTAATACACTTATGGAAGTAAGAAACGTTCAATTGTAACTTCCATTATTTGAAAGGTTTAGTGTCGAATTCATTGAGTTGTGTCACAATTGGTGAAATATTATTACTACTACTCACATTCATATTGGAATCCATAGTAGTTGCAAGGAATGAAGATGCTCTTAGGTATTCAGTCATTGCGGGAACGTGATTCAATCCATTTCTATTCTGCTGTTCATTTAAGAAATTCCATTGTGTATTTGCAATGTAACACCCCCTTCCATTAATGGTTGTATTATACTCATAGATGAAGGACAACACATAGCAGAGTTTGAAGATCCATTTGAGATTTCTACATAAGCTAATGTATGTTCACTCGATCCCAAATTACTATCCGTTGATCTGGGAACAGGTTTAGAACTTCCAGAGTTATTCTCTTCAATAATTTTGGATAGTGCATCCACTCTATTGAGCAGCTGTGTACCAAAATGTTTCGGTTCCCCACAGCATTCACCTCAGAGGTAGGATTACATGAATTCATATCTAGTTGAGAAAACAAAGACTGTGAAGGACTAACAGCCTCGCTAGCCATTGACAAACAATTAAACTGCTCACTCAACAAACTGTTGAAAAAACAAAAAAGGCAAGCTGGCTGCTGTCACTTCACAAAATAACTTTTTAATGTTAGCGCTTTCATTGAGGTTAATACCCCAACTTCTTCAGACAACTCAGCTCAACATACCAAGTAAATTTATATCACATTCAATTAATCAATCTATTAGAACACTTTATATTTAAAGGTACCCTACATAAAAGTATATTACTAAAAGTTATAAACTTAAATATATATATATATATATATATATATATATATATATATATATATATATATAGTCAAAAATATATATTAAAAGCATATAAAATTTCTAGCCTAACACATACAAATTCTTGACATAACCAACTATGTCAAATATCCTTAAGTAACCTCTGAATACTAAAAAAAAATATTATTATGCAATATATTAATATATATAATGATGAAGTTAATTTTAAAAGGACATCTGGGCACTTTAGACCTGTTGTACAAAAGGTCTACAGTAATGCCCATGGGGAACCTTCAGAACAGGGCTCAGTTGTAACCAACCAGATGAGTACAGAGTTAAATAGTAAAAACTTAGGAACTAGTTTCTTGATTACATATTCTATGGATATAGATAATATCAAGGATATTTTGTATAAGAATTGGGCCATCAACTTGGAAGATAATGGCCTTAATAAAATATTAGAAGATTCACCACGTTTTACTTATAGAAGAGGGCCTAATCTGAAGAGCCTATTAGAAAACCAGTAGGAGAATATAGACCTATGAATGGCATGGGAAAATGTGGACATTGCCAGCAGTGTAAACATATAAAAATAGGCAACAAGTACACTATTAGAGATAAATCATACGTGGTAAAAGGAAAATTTAACTGTGACTCCAAAGTAGTGGTTTATGTGGCACTATGTGAACACTGACCATCATTTTATATTGGGAAAACGGAAAGAAAATTGAAGCAGAGAATATATGAACACCAATATAGTATTCAGAAGGGAACAACAACAAACGTCTTAGCAAACCACATTTTGGATAATCCCACACATAAATTTGTTTTCACAGTTGTACAAAAGGTTGACTTTAGTATGAGGGGAGGACCATGGGAACTGAAATTGGAAGAATGCGAGCTTATGTGGCAAATTCATACCTTTGCACATATACCCCCAGGTTTAAACGAATATGACTCTATACAGTGTATTTTAAAGCTTAAACCCCTTTCTCGATAAATTACATATATAGATATTCGTATGTGTTTAATTGAAATGGATTTTTAATGGGCTTTGTTTTGTGCTTATGCAGTGGTATGCATAATTTGTATTTGCATTTATATTGTATTAATATTGTTTTGTGTATTACTATTATTTTTAGTAGCTTTTTCACTGTTTTACAGTTTTTCATAATGAATTTATAAGTAAGACTTTTATATTGGAATTATGGGATGAGCGTTGCTATAATTTATGTCCACCAATATATATTCATATATTGTATAATAACAATAACATTTTTTTAGTATTCAGAGATTACTTAAGGTTATATGGCATTTCAGTTGGTTATGTCAAGAATTTGTATGAGTTAGGCTAGAAATTTTATATGTTTCTAATATACATTTTTGACTATATATATTTAAGTTTATGACTTTTAGTAATATACTTTTATGTAAGTGACCTTTAAATATATAAAGTGTTCTAATAGATTGGTTAATTGAATGTGATATAAAGTTACTTGGTATGTTGAGTTGAGTTGTCTGAAGAAGTTGGGGTATTAACCTCAACGAAAGCACTAACATTAAAAAGTTATTTTGTGAAGTGACAGCAGCCAGCTTGTCTTTTTTGTTTATACAAAGTATCCATTCCAGTTACCTAAACAATCATGTGACTATAAATGTGGTTTTAAAGTAACAGTGCCATTCAGGCCAAAGCCTTGATCTGACTGCAAAGAAATAATCCATTTCATCTCAGATTTAGCCATGTGATTTATAACACCACTCAGCCTAATATTAGGTACAATCAACTATATAACCATAAATGTAAAGATATGGCTATAAATTCCTTCATGACATGTCTACATAAACCATTTCTCATATCCCCTCTACATATTTCTTACAAATGCTCATGCACTCATTCACAAAGTGAGCAATTAGTTTTCCCAGTACAAAACACAGGACATAGCCTGCATCTTGCTAAGTAAACCAAATGTGTGCTCGAGCAATCAGCATAAAAAGAAAATTTGTAGGTCTTCCTTGAACTAGGGTCGTGAAAAGTATTACAATTTTCCATATGATTACAGAAGTTACATTTCCTGCACTTATAGGTACCCTGCCTCAATGAATGATGAATAGTACTGAGCTGGTTACCATACCATGGACGGCCACCCAGTGCATAATCAGAGTCCTTTCTTCTTTCCCACAAAACTCCACTCCCACTCTCTAACCCAAAAATCGAAGATTGATCCCTAACCTAAAAGTCTAACCCCTACAAACCTAAACTCTCCAATTACTCCTTAAACCTGAAATTACCTTTTCACTCCCTAAACCTAAAACCTTACTTGCTAACCCTAATTTCCTTCTCCCGCTCCCTCCCATGGCTGCCAAACTTACCTTACTTGAACATGAATAGCATGTTTCACTAAGGTGTGGCAGCTGCTTGCCTGAACTTCTGTTCAGGTTTAAGAATTAGCAGCAGTCTATATGAGCTGCAAGGTGCTCAATTTCCAGGTTTCATTACAGTAGTTTTCTAGTGCTTTGATCTCCATTGTTTTTAATAGAACCTCTTTCAGTGATATTTGATCACCATTGCTTATACAAAGAAGCTCAAAAGTTCTTTTGAAAATACCTCACCATGTCATGTTATTCTTATGATGCAAAATTGTGGAGAGCTTACAAGACAAATGCAGAATGGACTATCAGCCACTTTGTGGCCCTCTATATCTAGTTTTGAAGATCATAACTCACTCTGAAAAAAAAGATGCTTACATAAAATGGTACAGAAGAGTGCCAGCACTTAAGGAATGCAGTGAAAGAAGCATATCTAACTTTTTTTTTTTTTTTTTAAATATTTTTATTCATTTCCAAAAACAAGAAAACATGAATGCAGGTTATTTATGACAATGAAGTATTTACAAATTATTTAAAAAGGTAGGCTAAAACCTCTAAACAGATATCAAACATTAAAACCAAAATAAAGTATTTACAAGGGTGTCTATTGTTGACATATAATTGACTTTCTATACAATTGTTTCCTGATTATAATCTGCTGCAGTCATTATTCTCCAGTATTTCAGTTACTTTTTGCCATGCTACGTATAATGATGTAGTTCTTTCAGTTCTTCCTTTAATAGTGTTCATTTCCAATTGCGATACTGCTGACACCATATTCATGAATTGCTTAAAAGTTGGAGAAGCTTTGGATTTCCAGTTTGATGTAATGTTCTTCCTTGCAATAGCTAGGAGAGTCCATAAGATTACATATTTTGTTCTTGGCACACAGTCGGGTACAGGTGCATTAAACAAAATAATAGATTTGGAAATCTGGAATTTATCATTGAATACCATTTGCAGAAAATAATTTATTTTATCCCAATATGGTTTAATCAAATGGCATTCATAGAACATATCCAAAAAAGAAAGCTGAGGTAAGGCTCCAGTGTCCATATAAATGCAAAAACCAGTCTTCAGGCATTGTATAAAATGAAGTTTTCTTTAATGTCACATGTGTGACATTAAAGAAGACTTCATTTTATACAACGCCTGAAGACTGGTTTTTGCATTTATTTGGACACTGGAGCCTTACTACCTTTTTGGATTTTGTCTGTATCAAGTTTTTCTGCAGAGGTATTTGGTGGTTATTGGGCACTTTTTGTATTGTTTCATTCGTAGAACATATGTTGCCAGTCTGCTTTTATTGATAAATCACATCTGCAGCAGCCAATATTTTTCTTAAACATAAGTTCCATTTTATGAGGGGTTACATAAGATCTGTGTATGAATTGCCATGTAAAAAGTCTCCAATGTAATGAAAGTGATGTCTGCTTTGGAGAGAGAAGAATTAGTTTTTTATCTCTGTCATTTGGCACATGTCCATTAACTGATCTATAATAATTCCATATTTTGTCATTATTATGCATTTTTTTTTTGTTTGTTTTATAAATAGATGATAAGTATCCCTTTCCAGTAATGGGTTGATTCGTTAGTAATATTATATGTTCTATAAGGTTAGGAACATTTTGTCTTATTGATGGTTGCATTGTTTCTTGTTTGCTTAATATATACTGTCTTAATTCTTGTACATGTAACCACGAACTATCTTCCATATTTAATTTCTGTTTAATCTGGTCTATTGTCAGAGGTTTTCCAGAGTTTAGCAATTGATGCCAATATATTAATCCCTTTTCTTTAAGCATGTTGACTACTTCCATATTAAATGTTATTATATTACCTTGTGTGTATGCTACTGGATATAAAAGAAATGACCATGCTTTAATATCAGGATTGCTATTAATAAGATTTTGGAAAATTTTTAATGTATAAGTAATGTATTTGGAACTTATATTTTTATTCTTATGTATCATCATATATTCCTTCATCAGCCATAGAAAATTGTTTGGTATGAAATCTGTATATTTATTTGCTACTACAAATCCTGATTTTAACCAGATTCTCTCATGAACTAGCTTCCATTTTGATGTATATTTTGTATTTAGCCATAATGATATTGTTTTAATAATGGATGAATGCAAATATATTTCTATGTCTGGTAAACCTATGCCACCTATATCCCAATCATCTAGATGATACTTCATAGCTATCCTTGTTTTTGGATACCATAGGAATCTTACCATTAAATAATTTAATTGTTTTAGGTGCGATTTAGCTGGTGGCAAAGAACAAGCTTGTATGACATAAAGAATTTTTGGAAATATGATCATTTTAATTATATAAAGCCTTTCTTCCATTGAAAAGAAGAATTTATTCCATCTTTGTATTAGATTTTTAATATTATTTAAGGTCTCTTTATAATTTGTTTCAATTGTAGTATCTAGGTTGTTAGTTATTATAATTCCCAAGTATTTAATTATATTATCGGTAGAGATATATTTATGGTATTTTTATTTAGATCTTTTTTATTAGTATTTATAAGCAATACATTTGTTTTGTTCTCATTAAATTTAAGACTTGCAAAGTTTTGAAAGTTTTGAATTGAATCCCATAATGCTTTTAAACTGCTATTATTATTTTTTAAGGTAATTAAAATATCATCAGCAAAAAGTTGAATTTTAAGCTCTAGGCTGTTGTCTAGTTGTATTCCTTCAATATTTTTATCAATACGTATATTATTTGCTAAGGATTCAATGACTAGCGCAAACAATAACGGAGAAAGAGGGCAGCCTTGTTTTGTGCCCTTAGTTATTTTAATAGATTTAGACAGACAAGATCCCAGTTTTATATAAGCCATGATTTTTCATATAATGATTTTATTAACAAAGTGAAGTTGTTTGAGAAGCCATATTCTTCTAAAACTAACCACAGATAATCCCAGTTCACTGAATCAAATGCGCTATTTATGTCTAAGCTAATAACATTCCTTTTGTTTCATATCGAACTTTTTGATAGTAATGTAACACTGATTTTCTTTCCCACATCAGACTGATTCCTTTTTCCTGGCTGCCATGCCTTATACCTGTCATCATAATCAGGATAACTCCAACATAAATATTTATGCATGCCTCAGATCTAGAGATACAACAAAAACAGCTATTCATTTATTATTGTTATTATGATCAAGCATATTGTGCTTAATCTAAACAGACAATTCTGGACATATGGAGTAAGTGCATACAGTTTTTAAATTGAATATGAGTAACAGTTGTTGTAATTTACTAAACAGATACAGTGTTTAAACAACATGTCCTACATGAACTGACTCAAAGCATTGTCACTATACTGGATATCCTACAGACTGATAAATGTTGACCTGTGTCTGGCATACAAGGCATCCTTTAATGCAATACTGATTAATTTATTGCACGTCAGTAAGTCAAATGACATCAGACCTACTTGTTCTAGTGATATAAACCTCTTCTCCACCAACAACAGAATAGTTTGTAGGGACAATTACATCTCGCAGAGGATACAACTGCTCTGGAACAGACTCTTCAGCTACTTAAAATAAAGATCATCCCTGTTCATATTCAAGTGAACTTGGATCTATGGATGGTAAACAGAAAATGTACCCCTAGAACTGCCCCCTGTGCTACTAATGGAGAGACACAGCTCCTAAATCCTTTGTCCCATGCATGAGACCCCTCAATTTATCTATAGCACAATCCCAGTTATTCTCATTAGGGATAATATATAATTGTCATCCACGGGCCAGGTAAGATCAATCTCCAAGCAAATGGGATTAATTAATTTGAGCACAGAAAGGGAAACTGGCTAGGCTTAAAATAGCCTGCAAGAGGAGCTAGCCTAGTACTTACCTATGAACCTGTTAGCCATTAGTTTTGTTCAGCGTGAGAATTATCAGTTCCATTACTTTCTAACAGCTTTTTGCATTTGTATATGCATGTGTGTGTGTGTGTGTGTGTGTGTGTGTGTGTGTGTGTGTGTGTGTGTGTGTATGTGTGTGTGTGTGTGTGTGTTTGTCTTTTCTTGACTACATAGGGCTAACAATCCATTCATCCCAGGTAATCAATCTGTATATAAGTTAGCAACTTAAGTCATACTTCGTCTGGAGATAACACCAGCAACTGACTTAGGCCTACATCCTCTCCCTTCAAGTTAATATGAGGGCTGTGGTTGTACAAATCTCTGGCAGCCCAACTGTGCAGCAAGCTGCTTACAAATTGCAATCTGCCTCCAGAAGTGCCTTCTCTGACATTGTAACATTTTCCAGGGCTGTTGTTTCAGTAAAGTTACTATTTTTTACTGCTATATCATCTCACAAAACTGAATGCTTTAGATTTCATGTTGGTCTCCCCTCTGCATTTTCCAGCATTAGGCATTCTCGCTTGCATATCTACATAATGCTATCTCTATCACATTAAAGGCTCATAAGATCTTAGTTTATCGATAGTTGTTTGATCTGGTAAACCATTTGTAGCTTAGCTGAAGTAATACTCAAGGGTCTATATCAGAACATCGAAGTATTAAAACTTCGAATGTTCTGATATCGAACACTTCAGCGAACGCTAAGAATAGCGAAGCTGCAGAACAGCGAATTCTTTCCTTGGGAAAGAATTCGGCTGGCCATTTCTGTGGCTTCGCTATTCTTAGCGCTGTGGTGGAAAGTTATGGGTTGGGTTCAGGTAAGTGTGCGATTGTTTGTACGTTAGGGTTAGGGGTGGATTAAGTGAGTTAGGGTTAGGGCGCGGGTTAGGTGAGTGTGCGATAGTGACGGACCTTATGGTTAGGGTTTGGATTAAGGTAAGTGGGTAGATAGTAGTGTATGTTTAGTTTAGTGTAGCATTAGATGTAGGAATTTAAGTGTATGTGTGTGGTTGCTGTTTGTTTCATGTGCTTGTGTTGTGTGTATTTGTTTCGGAGCAGCAAATTTTTTTCATGGGAAAAAATTCGCTGTTCTGAATGTTCGATATTTTCATTTTTAGATGTTTTGGGGCCGATGAAATAGCGTTCGCTATTTTCATCTTTTGGTAACGTGATATAAATGCATACTCAATACATGTTCTTCTATTTCATAGGGATTGCTCTTAAGGTTACTTGTTTGCTTGTCCAGGGAAGTTGAAGAGGATGAGGGACCTATTTTGATAAATATGCAAGCAAAATTCTATGAGTGATTGATCTCTCACTAGCAGGTTCTAGTTATGTTACAGTAAATGCTGAGATATTTTTTACAGATGTGCATGCTATCCTTAGTTTTACGAACATGAATGTTGTCACTCAGGAAAAGGTCATTTGGGGTCTTATATAGTAGAACAAGATCATTCCTAAGAACTCTGTATAAGAGAGCTCAGGCCCTTTATCTTTTTTTGTAAGGAAATGTTAGGATGTCTTAAATTGAATCATGTGTCTGGACAGGTACATGCTGAACATTGTATAATAATAGGCCTAATCAGGGAAAATTTTTAAAAGGTATAATATTATCCTTGGAACTACAAGATATAGTTTTGGTAATTAGCAGAGCGAGATGATAAGATTTTCTAATAACTCGCAATAACCTGTGATCAAATGTGAGCATATTTTCTACCAATGTGTCAAGTCATTAATGACAGCATCTGCTTTGAAGTGGTTATCATTTATGTGGTATCACCGTGGGTGTTGCTGTCTTCCAAAGGGTACTGCACTATACTATACTATACTATACTATACTATTCTATACTGCACTGTGCTTTGTTTGCATTTACTTTACATCTATGGTCCATGTACCATTCATTTCTTAATATAATTTCAAATTGAAGAACCTCCATGGAATTTATGATCACAACAATTTTGCAATCTTCTACAAATTTAGTCATCCAGAGGCAGTTGAAATCAGCTTTGACAGCCAAGAAATATATTTCGTATAGTTCTGGTCCAAAAAAGCCCTGGAGGATGCCACAAGTAACAAGTAACTCACTGAGTCTTGTCTGTGAGTCATTTTGTTGTACACTGGGTAACACAGATATTTATATTTAGTTGACAAATTTGCTTTAAATGCATGAGAGTGAAATGTAGTCAAAGGCCTTAGCAAGGTCAAATTATGCAGCATGTAGAGATTTACTTTCACCTAAAGCCTCGTTCACTGTTTCAACTAAGTCAGATAGGTTAAGCAGGTAAGATCTACCCTTCATGAATCCAAACTCATTGTTGTTAATTGAAAAAAGGCTCCTAATGTGTGATTTGATGGGGTCAATATTAATGCATTTTGGATTTTATTACTTTATTGAAAAAGCTTGAGAGAATTATGGAACTTTAGTTTCCATCAGTGATTGTTTTCTGTGCTTCAGGTACAAAGTGGAGATGATTCTAAGGTTAAGCCACTTGGGAGGTACATCAGTGAGACAGTGAATACTACTGGTAAAGAAGCACACAGGGACATTATCAAGCCATGCCAGTGCTAAGGTGAGGATAGAAACTGTCAGTGAATGCAGATGAGTGTACTATTGGATCTTCAAGGGAAGTGGGTCTCCATTTGCAGTAAATTCATCTTGGAGAGATGTCTGAAGACAATCGTTTTTTTGTGGACTTTAGGGTAAGTTTAATGGTAGAAAGTTCTCTGTGTTGTTTTTTCACCAAAGAGAGACTTTAGGACTAATTCTAGGGTGATCTTCAGAAGAAGGAATCCAGGACATCAAGGGAGAGACTTAAGGACTAATTCTGGGGTGATCTTCAGAAGAAGAAATCCAGGACATCAAGGGAGAGACTTAAGGACTAATTCTGGGGTGATCTTCAGATGAAGGAATCCAAGACATCAAGGGAGAGACTTAAGGACTAATTCTGGGGTGATCTTCAGAGGAAGGAATCCAGGACATCAAGGGAGAGACTTAAGGACTAATGTGTGGGTGATCTTCAAAAGAAGGAATCCAGGACATCAAGGGAGAGATTTAAGGACTAATTCTGGGGTGATCTTCAGAAGAAGGAATCCAGGACATCAAGGGAGAGACTTAAGGACTAATTCTGGGGTGATCTTCAGAAGAAGGAATCCAGGACATCAAGGGAGAGACTTAAGGACTAATTCTGGGGTGATCTTCAGAAGAAGGAATCCAGGACATCAAGGGAGAGACGTAAGGACTAATTATGGGGTGATCTTCAGAAGAAGGAATCCAGGACATTCAGAAGAAGGAATCCAGGACATCAAGGGAGAGACTTAAGGACTAATTATGGGGTGATCTTCAGAAGAAGGAATCCAGGACATCAAGGGAGAGACTTAAGGACTAATTCTGGGGTGATCTTCAGAAGAAGGAATCCAGGACATCAAGGGAGAGACTTAAGAACTAATTCTGGGGTGATCTTCAGAAGAAGGAATCCAGGACATCAAGAGAGAGACTTAAGGACTAATTCTGGGGTGATCTTCAGAAGAAGGAATCCAGGACATCAATGGCATGAAAATAATGTTGGGATGATGTGTAGATGTTTGCACTGAAACTGAGCTGATACGCTGCTTATTTCGACAGGAGCGGCATAGGTACAGTTATCGTGCACTGACTCTCAGCACTGCTATGTGTTATTTCTGAGAAAGCTGAAGAAGGACTTACAGATGTCACTGACACAGATGATGAGGATTTTCAATTCATACTTAGCCTTGGAATGTTTAATTTTGTTTCTAAGCTATTTATCATCCTAATTTTAATTTAGAGGCATGGGGTTTTCAGGTTGTCATGATGGAAGAATGTTTTCTGCTTCTTTTTCCTTTTGGCATGCAGATTTTCAGTGTTACCAAATAAGTTTACTTCTAATTTTAACAATATATCTGTTAGAAATTAGAACTAAGGTATTGATGCAAGTGTTTAAGTGAGGATAGAAACACTTAAGTGAATGCAGATGTGTTTGCTTTTGGATCTTCAAGGGGCGTGCATTTCCTAAAGCACCTCAGGTCATAATCCAGTTGAAATAAATTGGATTTGGAGAAATCTCTAAATACATTAGGTTTTGTGGGGGCTTTGGGCTGTGTTTAATGATGAAAAGTTCTGCATGATAGTAAGACATTGCCAGTGAAGGTGTGATAGTATATGGAGGTCACAGGAGCAATTATTTTTGTCATGACAAAGTCTAACACACTGGAGCCTCTAATAGGGCAAGTAAAATCCAATCTAGATTTCACTGAGCAAAAATTCTACTTAGCAGACATACTCAAGGAAAGAAATGAGTGATCACATATTGCATAATTAAAAGTTATCTAGAATGAAGCCTAAACAATTAACTTCGATTCCTATGCTCCTGTACTTTAATAACTAGACAATGATCTCACATTCCTATATATGAAAATAATTATAAACAAGACCCACTACCACTTTAACAATATTACTCAGATATTTAACTGACTCAATTATTAAAAGAGAAATAGTACAGATAATGAGCACAGAAGATATCTTATCACTCTGCAAAAATCACACGTATGACTATCTGCTGTGTAATGCAATGATGTGTGGCAGATTGGACTGTGTACTGTGAGATCACATATCAGAGAAAGAACAGAACACTGTCATCTCGTCTTTTAGATTTCTGAGATGCAGTTACCTCAGTGTGAAAATGTAAGAGCTGTGGGAGTGACACTACCTGCATGGTAGTTTAAGAATACTTCTGTTATACAAAACTGGTTATTTCAGGTTAATATTTATGTGCCACTGCACAAAACCATTGGGATTTTAACTATTTCTGTAGAAATTAGTTGTTTATTAGCAGTTGTGCTTTGGAGGTTCATGGATCAATGTGTAATAGTGAAATCCTTCCAAATATTACAGGCAAGTCTAATAGAAATCACAAGGACAATAGCTATGACATTTAGGTTTATGCCATTTCAGACTCGATATTTACCTCATTGTGTTTTATGGATTTCTTTTATGTCTGATAGCAGAACATCGTGTACGGAATTGTTCTCACACTCACAATGATATTATTATAGAAGTTCAAAGCAGTAACTACAAAGCTGAGTTGCTCTTGTGTTCATACAGCGTTAGATATCATTATACAATTATTTAGATAATTAGATCAATGGATTAAAGCTCTGAGCTGTTAAAGAATTGCTCTTTGTAAATTAAATTGGATTCCTTCCACCTCAGTTTGCACAATATGTAGTTTTCAACAAGTCACTTAACCAGACAGTGCTGTTGGTTAGCCGCTGGAAATGGACAAATGTGTGGTGGGCTTACCCCATTCATAAATTTATAAAATAACATCAACAGTACTTTTCCAATAAAATTTGCAAAAAAGTCTGCTTTCCTCTGTTAATAGGATGCTCTCACCTTCACTAACACAAAAAGAATAATTAATGGCAAGACCACCATGATTTATAGGTAAGTAAAATTTCATCAGAAAAAAAAAATGGACCAACTTGTCACATATGACTGAAATTTGTTAACATAAAACAAACTTAAGTAATTGTTTGACCATAGCCAGCTTTAGGCACAAGCGAACAAACTCTGTGGTTGATGGGCCCCCCTGGTCCTGGGTGGCCTCCAACTACACCAAATTATCTTATCTTGATATTTTATAACAAGTTTGTTAAACTAACAAAAGCTAGTAGAACAATTTTATATGCTTAATAAATCAGGTGAGTAATAATAACTTTAATTTATCTCCTTCAAAATTCAAAGATCATTATTTATAGTAACAGTGTTTTGTCAAGTTACAAGCTTCACAATTCTTTACCACTGACAAAGTGCCCATGGCTTATTTAAACCCTGCTAGTGGACATCTTCTACACTAAAACTTACAACATAGCCAGCTTTAGGTACCTGCAATACCTATGGCTGCAGGTGGGGCCCTTAATCATCCCTGATTGAGTGGAGGGCCCACAAAAGCTGCTGCTGGTTGGGGAAACTAAGGAGAAAAATGTATTAATTTTCAATTACACTCTTTAACCTGAACAAGACTACAATATGATCCTGTTAAGATAAAGCTCATAATGAACATGAGCAAGGTAAGCATTAGAAAGATCAGCAGCCCAGCGTGACCAATCTCTGTGCACACCTTGGGTTTTAAGAAGAGCTGATGCTTCTGATCTTCAGGGATGGTTTTTGCTTTCAGAGTTTTATAAATCCTGGCAGAACACCGGATACTAAATCTCTCAACTTCTTTTCTGCACAATGAAAAAAATAATAACAGCTTGGAATGAGGAATAAGTTTTAAATATTACTCTAATTCACTGAAAAAAGTTAATAGAATAACACATTTCACATCAACATGCATTTTTGGACAATAGTATTGATGTCTGGATTTATTGATTGTCTGTAATTCAGAATGAGTTACCAGCAAATTAAAGTTTTTTTTTTTTTTTACAAAGGACATAGCAAAATTATGAGGCAAAATCAGGGAATATCCATGAAATCAAGGAGAGTGGCAAGTATTTATTTACTCCTCAATAAGGTAAAAATAAAAGTCACTTACCCCTGCTGTTTGACAACTACTCAACAGCAGCCACTAAAATAGTGTGGCAGTACCAGTGGTGCATAATGTATTGCAGTTTGCTGAAATAAGTACAAAAGTAGCACTGCTGTGGCTTATGCATGCATGTGTGTGTGTGTGTGTGTGTGTGTGTGTGTGTGTGTGTGTGTGTGTGTGTGTGTGTGTGTGTCTGTAAATATCACTGATTTTTATCCATGCACACATCCAATAATGCCGGGACACACACTTTGTTCTTCTTCTGGGTATCAGTAAAAATGCAGCTAACAAGTAATTATATTTTAAAAGTAAGTCATAAAATATATCACAGAACATTCAGACACTTAGATATTCTAGGAGTCTGGTGGTCCCATACTCCCCAAACTGTATAAATGGATATGAGGGGGCTCCCTTAATCATCCTTGATTGTGTGGGCTCCCCCAAGCGCTGTTTGTGGTCTGGGAAAAATGAGGAGGAAAAAATGCTTTAATTTTCTGATTACACTCTTTAACCTGAACAGGGCAGTGATATGACCCTGTTAAGATAAAACTGATAATGGCCTCTGCTCTCCACTGTACTCATTCTAAAACCAGCCCTGCTCAGATGTGTGTACAGAAAGTCGGTGTAGGTTATGTGGAGGTCTGGGGATTGTGTGGTCATTGTTTACTTTTCTGATAGACATCAGAGATGTGTACAGAAAGTTAACATAGCTTCTATAGGGCAGTTTACTTTCTAGGAGCATCAAAATGCAATACATTACTGCAATCATTATTTTTTTCACTTTCCTCACAGTCACACATCAGACATGTATACAGGTGTCAACCTTAGGGGGTTAGGGGTTAGAAGCGAGGAAAAATGTTATGTATATATATTTCAGCAGTCACTTGAAATACATGACTGTGGCCATTTTAAATCTCTGCTTTCATCCCAATGTAACACCAGAGGGATGCATAGGCAGTGACTATCACTTTTTGAGGGTTAGGGAGGGAGGCAGGCAATTTTCCCAGACAGGATCTGTGTATTCTCACAACAATTGGCTTGTTAGTTTATTGTGAGCTACTATTTTGTCAGCTTTGAACATTAAGTCTTGGGCACAACTTATGTCTTCATTGATAGAAAAAAATAAGACTGAAATTATTTTTCTTACTCATGATTCTTGTTTAGGCCACTGCTAGATTAAAAGGCTGGGAAATGCTCAAAAATGCATCCAGAGCATCTATAACCCCTATGGCTTCTGGGAGCACTGGCTTAATTGAGTTATTTCCAAAATGTTTTTTATCTGCAGTCTTGGTCAGGAAAGGTATGCTGAAAGGATCCATAGACAAAAGCATCTATCTGGTTCATTTTAACATTAAGCTTTTAATCACTTTTGGAATAGAACAGCTGCTTGGTTTGTTTTGTGGCTGGTGAATTTAGAATTTATTAAGTGTTGAAAGGATGCAAGGAAAACTAAAGCTGAACAATTTCCTTTCCTTAATCATAATTTATGTTCATGCCATGACTGGATAAAAAGATTGTGTAAAAACAAAACATAAATAAAAAGCACTTCAGAGCATATATAAAATTATGACTTCTTCAAAAAGTTGAAGATAAAGATAAAATGTGAGAAATGGAAGAAAAAAGTAATGTGCATGGTATGGGGTGCCCAAGATGGGAGAAACAGAGGGAGCACTGGAAGGTCTGTGTGTGTGTGCGTGTGTGTGTGTGTGTGTGTGGGGGGGGTCTGTGTGTGTGTGTCTGAGGAGTTGAAACAGTAAGCAGCGGGTATGGCTCCATTTCAGTTATGTCCACCCCTGTACATAAAATTATCATGATGTATAATTGTTGTAACTAAATGCCAGTAACTGATAGTGTGGTGCATAGACCTCTTGTAATGTAAGAGCATTGTAGCTACAGATCAGTCTGTGTGTACTACTCTTAAAAGTTTGCAGTATGAGCTAAAATGATGGCTACGAGGGGTGACAGTGACAGAGTGGCAGACTGGAAGTGCCCAGGGGCCCCACAACTTGACATTTGCTGTGAGACAGAAAATGCTAACATCAGCCATGTGTTTTACAATTATACTACTTTACACTGAAATTAATTACAATGCAGCAAGAATGTTTAGTAGACAGATCATGATAAGATTTTAATTCAAATTTAACATTTTAAATGGAAAGTCAAACTAAAGGACATAAACATAATACCTTATGTTAAAACTGGGAAAAAAATATGTATGAATGTATGCACGTACTTTGTTGAAAAAAACATTCTTCTTTGTTCTAGTATATTTGGTAAAATCATTACAAAAAGTACGTAAAAAGAAAATGACTCACTGGTTAAAATTGACTTCTGAAAAAAAAAACATTAAATATAGTCATGCTAGAGTTTCCCTAAGATATAGTATTAGAAGTGCTGGGAAGAATTATGAATTTAAACTAGTTAAGCATATATTATAAAATGAATTAAAGAACATATTTTTGATATTCCCAGGCCTATGGTAAAGTTAGTAAAGGCAGCCCAGGGATGATACTATCAGTGCTTAAAAACAATTTGACAGAACTGATTGTGAAACATTTTTCAGGTTCTGCAGAGTTTAACAAATAAGTATTGCCTTAAAACATATCCGTATTGTACCTCTCAGATAATGGGTCTGCAATTCTACAATATCTCAATTTTTTCTACTGTTAGGAATTAACACTGTAGGTGCATCTTCCCATATATCATTGACACAGCTTAGCATCAAACTTTGCTAAAATAAGTTAAACATGGTACAATTTTAAAGTCATTCTGTTCAAAAAGTGCCCTTTAAGTCCACCTGGTGCTACATCTTGGTCTTCCCAAACATGGCATCATTACCTTCTGTTTTTATTGGCACTTGCTGATGGTTAGATTTGTAATTGCCTGGTTGTCTGATGCATTCCAACTACAGAACACGTGGTTAAATAATATTTCTAGTGGTCCTGATAGTTTATTTGTCATGATATTAAGGAGGCAACCTGGGATATTATCAGGATCCATCAATGCAGTGATCTTGGCCTTGGGAAATGCCTTGAGCTCCTGCTCTCTAGTGATAGCTGCAGAGTTACAGATATGGGCTTTTCATGTAGAACATCAGGGGAGGGGGGTTAAACTGAAGCTAAATTTGTTGGCCAGGAGGTTTGAAATACCGGGGGCATCATTTACAATTAATTTTGTACATTGTTGTATATTGCCTTTAAGGTTATGGACATAGCTGAAGAATTCTTTGTGGTTGCTTTTGGCCTGGGAAGCTAATTGTAACTCAAATTTGGCTTTGGAGGACTTTATTATTCCACTGTGTTGCTTGTTTAGTTACTGATTGATTCCTTATATTGCTGAGCATTGTACCTCCTAATTCTTGCCATGAAATTCCTCCTTTTGTTATACAACCTATTGATATTGGGATTCTACCAGGTCAGCTTGTTTTTTGAGTTTATCCTCTGTTTAATCTGAATAGGTACAGTTGTCTCTATACAGCTGTTCATATTTATCTAGGGTTTCTGTGAATGATTCTGATTAGGCAGCAGTGTTTTCATGGTTTGGGAGGGCTTGAAATTTTGCCAGGGTGTTACTAACAGGATGTTTTCCCTAGAATAATTACTTAAAGTTCCAGAGTTATCCGGTGTCCATGGTTTTGCCTTTACTTCAAAAGAGACAGCTTTATGGCTTGACATGACTACTAAGGACATTACACTAGGGAGGGTGCAATGTTCTGCAATGTTTGTGAAGATCAGGTCAAGGATATTTGTGCCCCGGTGGGTGTACAGACTAACTGATGCCAGGTGTTTGCATTTGTAAAATCCAAAAATCTTTAGGTCTTCATGTTTAGGGTTGTGTATGATTCCCATTTATATTGGGATAGTAAAATTCAACAATGAGTTTGGTACTAGGTTGAATGGGGAGTGTCTGTAGAATATTTAAGGATATATTATCATTTTCCTGGGTCACTGAGGGGGATATATAGCTTGGAGGGATGTGGTATGGGACTTTGTCTGAAGTAATTTGGACATGGAGAAGCTCGAGTGAATCATATTAACAGCACAGTCTTGCAGCCTTTTGTCCTTTTCTCTGCAGTAATTGTTAAACTATGTTGGTAGGTTTATTAGGTTGGCAATGCATAAAAATGCCAGTATGAGGTTAAGCAAGGGTATAGCCAATATTCAAAATCCCATAGGGGACAGGTGCAGACATTCTCTGGCAAAGCAGCATGGTTTATTGACCGTATTCTCCTAGGCTGGCAAATATTGCAGCCCCTTTAAATTATATAATTCTCTAAGCCAATTGTTAAAGTCAATTATTTTCTATTCATATTGTGGCATTATCCTCAGTCTGGGACACAGTCCAAGAGCTCCATTATCTCTCTCTTCATGTAGTTCAAGGAGGTATGTCTCAGGTTGTTTGCACCCACATGGATTATGATCGATTCATACTGGTACTAGTGTTTCAATGACCTAAGTGTGTGTGTGTGTGATTTGATGGATCCTGGGCCCGACAGACAGCTGAGGGGGAATATCTCATTACTGACTCTGGTGATGGGACATTGCTGTGTCTCAAAATGGAGTATCCTATGACCAAAATACTGTGTTGCATGCTGGTGTGACTTTTGGGCTTAGAAGCTGAGACACCATAGGATGTGGCCATATGTGTTGTGTTGGGTGTTGATTTTTTGGAATGCTCTTGTGGTTGCTGATGATCTTTCCTTCTTTGTGCAATGTCTGGGAGGTCTTTGAAGTTTAGGGAGATTACATTTAACAGCCTCAGCATATGTGGGTCTATGGGTCTGGTCTGTACTATGTGAGCTGGCTGTAGTGTGTGTGTGTGTGTGTGTGTGTGTGTGTGTGTGTGTGTGTGTGTGTGTGTGTGTGTGTGTGTGTGTGTGTGTGTGTGTGTGTGTGTGTGTGTGTGTGTGTGTGTGTGTGTGTCTGTGTGTGCGTGTTTGTGTTACTTACAAGCCTTTTGTTATTATAAGAGCTTGTATGTGATGACCTTGCCTCCAGTGGTATTATATAACTACATCTCTCACATATTGCATCAGTTTGTTTAAGAATTAAATGATTGCCAGTACATGTGACACGATTGGTGCATTGCTTCAGGATGCCTATATCCACTTGGCTGGCAGCAGAGGCAGAAGGAAAGTGAACGTTCATGACTATGGGTCCTTATTTTTTGTTCTACAAGGGTTAGCACAAGAGGAGTTTAGAACTGGCTAGCTTGGTATCTGAGAGTATTGCATACAATCAGGACTATCTAACACCATTAATACAATCAGGACTGTTTAACACCAAACACATTGGGGGGGGGGGGTGGCACTCATCAGTGCAACCTTTCAGTTGTTCTTTGCCCAACCAAATACTGTGGAAATGTATTTGCTATCAGTCTGGAGACAGGAACAACCACTACCTGCCAGTAGTTTAAATATCCCTCGCTAACAGCAACAAACACAGGCAGAATGACTGTAATATATTACCAACAGCTCTTAGAATGTCTTTAAGCTTATCAGACTTAAAAGTTAGGCTGATGCCTGGAATGGCAACATGGCAAATGACTCACATGTCAATGACTGCAAGTTCCTTGATAGTCACAACTGAAGTTTTCTGCTTGGGAATTTCATTAAAGTATAACATTGTAAACTCAGAATAAACTACAGTTAAAAGACAGCTTATAATATAGAAGCTGCTGCTAAGTTTACACAATATAATTACTAGATAATTTATAGAACTGAGTGTTTTTACTCATTTCAAGTCTAGACAATATCAATTTATGGGAAGCAATATATAATGGACAAAGTATAAAATATCCTAGCTCTTTTATATATCTTTATCCAAAATAAAATGTTACAATTTTGAAGGCATCTGCTCTGCACAGGCCAGGCTTTTTAATTAATACATCATAACTGGACCATCATGCTTTTGACTTACTACATATTTTATTTGCGTGTGGAACATGTCGTGCTTGTCAATGTCTCATAGTCATCTGTTTCTTTCTTCAGTAAACTAGACAGTATCCCTCATAATAGAATATTAGGGCTGGTGATTCCTAAAGCATTCCATATTGCAAAATACAACTTCCAGCAGGTTAGCAACTTTAAACCTTGCCTGTGATATAAATAGGACCTGCTGGAGAGATAGGTATGTATCCCAGAGACTACCCCGTCTATGCAACAGGCTCCCCATCCATGTGAAGCAGAGTTCCTCCCTAACCCAATTCATGTGCAGCCTGGACAATTGGAGGGGAAACCAGAAATTCAGCCCCAGTTTGGCACATATGTCTCTAATGGACACAGGTAACCTGTAAATGGTTCATCTCTCAGGCCCATATTTACACTTATTAAGGGTGTCAGAACTTGCCAGAGATTTGGGATGCATGGCTAGGCTTAAAAATGCCCTTTTGGTCGTTAGCCTAGAAAACACCTATGAACCTATGCACGTCTGCCATTCTCCTGAAATCATTAATACTTAATGTATTTACTTTTATTTAACATTTGGTTACAAGGAAAGTCCGACTGGGTCAGAAACACATTTTTAGCAGAAGCCTGAGGAGAAAAGCTCCATTACAAGTATACTAGATTAAAAACATGTACAGTATCAACAGAATTACGCAAGTATAATACAATAGCAGATAATAATAGAGAAAAGTATACAAATGAATGACAGCGTACAAATGTTAACAAGATACAGGAAGTTGGTTATAGATGGAAGTAAGATGATACATAATTGATTTGTAAGAGAGTTCAAAAAAAGTATGATTGAGCTTGTCTTACATTTGTCTAGATAAATTGTTTGACATCGTTTGTCATATTTACATATGTACATATTTACAAGGAGGAAGAAGTAGTAAGGAAACAGAGAGAGAAAGTGTAAAGTTGATCTGAATAAGATGAGTAAATTAGAGGAATCAGTAGTGAGACTTGATTAGAAAGGGATAGCAAATGAGATGCAGATTCAGTGGGAGGTGGGTTAAGTATACATTAGGGGTTTCAAATAGATAATATAGAAAAGGGTAGGAAATGGTGTGGGTTCAGTGAGAGTAGGTGAGGAGAAGTTTTAGTAGGAATAATTGCACATAGTAAGTTAGTGGAAGGTGGGTAAGAGGAGATTGGAGAAAAGAGGAGTAAAGGTGGAGTGGTAGAGTTATAATTATGTGAATAGTGTTCACTTTTTTTTTTTTTAGTTATTTTTTTACAGGGACAGTTGCTTGACTTAAGTAGCAATTTCTTGAGATTTAGGGTAGTTCTAATGTCTAAAGCTAGTGTGTTCCATAGTTTAGTTACAGAATAGGAGTAAAGAGATTGCCCAGCAGTTTTGTTTAGTTTATACAGAGCTAATAGATGTTTGTCTTCGGAGTGGCGAACTCGAATGGGTATATAGGTTTGGAGCAAAGAATTTATAGAGGGGCATATTTCAGAATTATAGATAATTTTGTGGACCATTTTTAGTTGTTGGTAGCTTAGTTGTTTGGATAATTCAAGCCAGTTAAGGGAGGTAACAGCAGCATAGTGATGTTTATTGAATGGTAATCCTGTTGCAAATTTGGCAATTTTATTGTAACAGGATTCCATCTTATTTGTTAGTGTAGTTTAAAGATTGGTTAGTGTAGGGGCATCCTATAGTAAGGAGGGTAACAGGTACATGGTGGTCAGTGTTCTTTTTGTGTCTGAGTCCATAACATTTTTTGTGTTGCTAAAGCATTCCTATTTTTGGTGTGCCTTATTTTGATGGTATTATGAATGTGTAGGTCAAAGGTTAGTTTGTTGTCTTTTGTTACCCCTAAAAGTTTGGCATGTGAGATCACTTCAATTTTTGTATTATTAAGGAAATGGATTTTAAAGTTGGTAGAGTATGACTTTGGTGTGAAGAGAAGTAGTTCGTTTTTTTGGGGTTTAGTAGGAGTTGTGCATTATTGAGCCAGGTTTCAACTGTTGAGAAGACTGTTTGGGTTATATGTCTAAGGTGAGATAAATTCTTTGAGGTGGAAATAATAGTTGAATTGAGGAAATTATAGTTGAGTAGTCAGCATATTGGATAAGGGTGCTTTGGAAGGAAGCGGAATGGAGGTTTTTTATGAAGATATTGAAAAGAAAGGGACTGAGGATAGCACCCTGTGGAACCTCAGTTTTATTGGGAAGATATTGTGAGAGACAGCCTTGCCATTTTATACATTGATGTCTTTGAGAAAAACAGCTTGAAAACCATTGTAGCGAAGTATGTGTAAGGCCTAGGGAAGATAGCTCATGCAAACTTTGGGGTGTGACACAGTGACAAATGCCTTTCATAGATCTATGCATTTTGCTGAGGTTAGATAGCCTATGTCTCTAGCTCTGTTGGGTTTATTTGTAAAGGATATTAGAGTAGTTGTTGTGCTGTGTGCTGGTCTGAAGCTATGTTGGGTGGATTTAAGTAGTTTATTGTGAATGATGTAGTCAAGTAGTTGCCTATGTACACATTTTTCTAATGGAGAAGGGAGGCAGAATGGACATGGGGTGATAGTTTGACATTTCATTTGATTTTACTCCTTTATGTAGGGGGGAGATGACGACTGATTTTTTTTTCCAGATTGTTGGGGCATAAGATTCTAAGATGGATTTGTTTATGAGAATACTAACAGGGTATGCAATTGCATCAGCTGCAAGTTTTAAGTATTTGGATGGCATGTTATCAGCAGAAAGGGAGATAGGTTTTATTTTTTGTAATAGGCACCATATATAGTTGGTGAATACTAGTTGCAATGCAAGGGATTTGGATTTTGGAGGCAAAGTTGGAGTAGTTTGTGAAGAGAGTGTGGATTTTGCAGTGTGGGTTTTGTTGGGATTAACTAAGGTGGCTATACTTTCTATAAAGTGTGTATTAAGCATTTATGCTATTTGAAGTGGGGATTTGTCTGTGACTGGAGCAGTTTTTGTTTTAATCCTGGAGTAATCAATGAAGAAAAGGTAGACATTAATTTTTTTGAATTATTTTTGTGGTCAGATAGTTGCCGAATAAAGTACCATTTCTAACCAATAGTTATAAAATTCTTTATTTGGTTATGCAGCTGCCTATAGTTTTGCATGGATATTTAATTTTTATTTTTCTGAGCTACTTTCCATGTTTTTTCCCTGTTTAGTAGTAATTGTTTTGTGGTATTTATAAGCCAGGGTGCATGGTTGACTTTGGTTTGTTTTGTGCAAAGCAGGGCTAGACTGCTGACTGTATCTAAAAATAGATTATTGAAATAGTTAACTGCTTTGTATAGGGGTAGTATCTTTAGCATGGACCAATTTAGGGATTTTAGTATATCAACAAAAATGTGTTTGACTAAAGTTAGATTAATTGTGGGAAGTTTCATAGTTATGAGTTTTAGGTGGATGGGAGATAGTCCTGTGAGTGCATGCAGGTAGATGGTCGCTTAGTGTGTCTGACAGGGTTCTGGAGTTAGAGTATTTGCTAGCATCTGTGACTAGGATCCAGTCTAGGAAAGAGTTCTGGTTATTACTTTGATGAATTCTAGTAGGTGTTGTGATAAGTTGTGTGAAACCTGATAGATTAAGACTATTAGATGGAAAGTCAGCACTACAGATGCAATGTTTTCTCTGAGAGTGTTGATGGAGAAGTACAGAGAAGGTCAGAAGGAGTTGCATTGTGTCTTTGTGGACTTAGAGAAAGCATATGGCAGGGTGCCCAGAGAGGAGTTGTGGTATTGCATGAGGAAGTTGGGAGTGTCAGAGAAGTATGTAAGAGTGGTACAGGATACAAACAAGTACAGTGTGACAGCGGTAAGGTCTGTGGTGGGAGTGATGGATGCGTTTAAGGTGGAGGTGGGATTACATCAAGAATCAGCTCTGAGCCCTTTCTTATTTGCAATGGTGATGGACAGGTTGACAGACGAGATCAGACAGGAGTCCCTGTGGACTATGATGTTTGCAGATGACATTGCGATCTGTAGTGAAAGTAGGGAACAGGTGAAGGAGACCCTGGAGAGGTGGAGATATGCTCTAGAGTGAAGAGGAATGAAGCTCAGCAGGACTAAGACAGAGTATATGTGTGCGAATGAGAGGGAGGATAGAGGAATGGTGTGGATGCAGGGAGTAGCGGTGGCAAAGGTGGATGAGTTTAAATACTTGGGATCAACAGTTCAGAGTAATGGTGAGTGTGGAAGAGAGATGAAGAATAGAGTACAGGCAAGATGGAGTGGGTGGAGAAGAGTGTCAGGAGTGATTTGTGACAAACTAGTACCAGTAAGAGTGAAAGGGAAGGTCTACAAGAGGGTAGTGAGACCAGCTATTTTATATGGGTTGGAGACAGTGGCATTGACAAAAAGGCAGGAGTCAGAGCTGGATGTGGCAGAGTTAAAGATGTTAAGATTTTCACTGGGTGTGATAAGGGTGGACAGGATTGGGAATAATATATTAGAGGGTGAGCCCAGGTTGGAAGGTTTGGAGACAAAGTCAGAGAGGCAAGATTACATTGATTTGGACATGTGCTGAGGAGGGATGCAGAGTATATTGGGAAAAAGATGCTAAGGATGAAGCTGCAAAGTAACAGGAAAAGAAGAAGGCCTAAGATAAGGTTTATGGATGTGGTGAGAGAAGACATGCAGGTGGTTGGTGTGACAGAGCAATATGCAGAGGACAGGAAGAAATAGAAACAGATGATCCGCTGTGGCGACTCTTAACGGGAGTAGCCAAAAGAAGAAGAAGAAGGTGGAAAGTCAGAGATTAGGTTTTGATAGTTGATATTAACATCACCCATGATGATAGTTTCATTAGATATGTTTTGAGACATCCAGGACAGAATATTTTCTAATGTATGTGGGTTTTGAACAGGCGGATATATAGGGCTGTAATACAGAGTTGTTGAGTTTTGTTTAGATTTAAAAGGGCAATGAGGATTTCTGAGTTATTAAATTTTGGGATGGGCTTAGTGTAAGGTATTATAGTGTATGAGGATGGGTAGATGAAGGCAACACCTCCTGCTTTTTTTGTGGATTCTATCAGATCTTATTATGTTACATCCTGTTAGAAGTAGTTCATTGTCAGGAATATGTGGTTTTAACCAAATTTCAGTGACAGCAATTATGTTGGGGTTCTATTGGGTTAACCATACATTGAGGTGTGTTATTTTATCACACACACACTGCTTATGTTTAGTATAGCAATGAAGAGTGAGTTGGAAGGGGATTTACTATAATTGCATGGGGAAAAGAGGGTTCCTGGGTTTACACATCAAGCAAAGTACCTCTTTACCCTTTTTTAAGCACAATCTGGATAACTGGATGGGAAATAGAAAATATATCCCTGGGATTCCACTCGCATCCCTGCTGGACAATGGCATCAGGTACTGATTTGTCTATGCATGGGCTAAACTCTTGGCTAGGCTAAGGGCCTCAGGGCCAATAGCCTAGTAACTTCCTATGATCCTATGATGTGAATGTCTCTGCACTGGAATAGGCTTGGGAGTTGGAGGAAATAATGGATTGTAACTATAGGTATTACTTTATATTTTCATTTTTATGAGAAAGTTATATTTACAGATTCTGGAATAATGCAGAATTTTGTACTTTGTATGGTGGAGGATATTTCAGTTCAATAAGCTGGTTGATATATCAAAGTAGCTATTAATATGTTTTTCAAAACTAGTGTTGGACATTATGCAGTTTTGGAGGGTGTTGATATTTTGAACAATTAGTGAAGTGCTTTCATTTACAATAAAGTGAGTTATTACAGGACAGAGTAGGCTGATAGAGTAAGAATAGGGTTATGCCATTTTAAGAATAGACTGTGGGAGTGGGAGGGCAAAGAAATAATAATGTTGTATAGAGAGGGAGTAATTGTACTAGATGGAGAGAGGTAGCTTAGTTGTAGATATAGGTTTAATTGGTTATAGGTTTAATTGGTTTCTTTTGGGTGGGGTATATGATTGACTTAAGGTGAAGAGCATAGCATTACTGTTGGTATAAATGTAATTGAAGATTAGTTGGGTGGGAATGGGGGTAGGGTAGGTGAGTTGAGTGAGCTCAAGCATAGTGAAGGTGAACAGAGTGGGCAGACCTGGCCAGAGAGACCGCAACTGCAAGAACCATTCTGGAATATGAGCCAATCAGGAATATGAAGCACTGCAAGCTGAAAGTTGGTCTTTAAGATTTAAATGAGATATATGAGTACAGGAAATACACACTATGTGTGGGAAGCAGACAAAAAAAATCCTTAAAACAAAATTATTGGGTTTGTTAATTGCTATTGGGAGGCAAGTGTGTTAGCTGACTTTAATTTGTTGCCAAATGAAAGTTAGGATAATTAGGAGGATACTTTGAGGGAGAGAGGCTAAGGTGAAGAGTGGGAGTGGGGGGAGGGCTGGAATAGACATCTTAGCATAGTGTGCAAGCCACTTAACAGCAAGTGCAGCAGCATAGTACATATATCACTTATCAGAAAATAAATTGCATGGTACAGGATGTACTTTGTAGCTTATAATTAAACTTTGAAGCAATTTGTTCACTGTCAGCAAGTCCAGAGGTGAGATATTTAATAGAGCAAAAAAAGCTAAGGTGAAAATCAAATAAAGGCCGGAGTGGCTGAAGGGAAAAAGAAGAGAAAATGGTTAAGTTAGGAGAGATATTAGTAATATTTAGTAGGTTCAGTAAGGAACTACCTTAAATGAATCATAATTCAGGTTAGCAAATATCATGTAATAGTAACAAGTCAGATAAATAGATTAACCATCTGCAAATTTTACAAAAATGTCCCTGTACTGTAAGTCAGCAAAATATAGTGGTACACTCTCAAATAAAATCACATTTAACCATTGATTGAGTTAGCATTTAGAGTGCATGAACTGACCTGGAACGAGTACTCAATGTCTACATCCCTTACAGCAAGCTTACAACTGCTGTAGCAATGGAGAAATGCCACACTAGGACTATACAGCAAAGCAATTCATTAACATTGCGTTTCTAGAAAACGTGAGTCTATAGTTCAGCCAGCATTATACATCACATAGGCGTTTGTTAATGGTAGTTGAAAAAAAAAGGAAAGAAGAATAAAATAGTAAAAACAGAACCACCTTCACTATGCAAACAGTTGCCTGACCTGTCTCAGAACAACAGTAAATTCTCTATAATGTAGCCAAAGTAAATACACATATAGCATATATTCAAAACTGTATAGCAGTTTAACATTTAATGTGAATTCCATATAATATAAATTCCCTATAATTTAGACAAAGTAAATTCACATATAGCATTTGGCATTTGCAAAGGACCATATTGCAATTAGACATTCAATGTACAATAGAACATAAGTTTGAATATAACTTACATGGTGAGTACACTAAGCAAGGGGCAAGTAGGGGATGTTAGAACTTGTAAAGATAATTTAAAAATGGTGCCAGGAGGGGGAACACATATTTGTTAATTAAGAATGGAAGCAGAAGGGACAGTGAGAATATAACGGAGAGCCTACCTGCAGTGCAGAGATACTTATGGTAATAAGATATTGGAGAGGGAGAAACCTGGCCAGAGAGACTGCAACTACAAGAACTAATCAGGAATATGAATCAGGAATATGAACCAATCAGGAGTATGAAGTACGGCAATCTGTAAGTTTGTCTTTTCAATTTAAATGAGATACATGAGTACAGGCAGTACACGTTATGTGTGGGAGGCGGACAAAAATGCTTGTAATTTTCAACTATAATCTGACTGATAGTAAATCCTAAAAGGCACTATTTAATCTGTGTCTGTTACTTTCTTCCTTCTCTTAGGACATTGACTAACATGGAGTCCGGCACAGTTATTCTTCACAGCAGACCACTAAATTGAATTAATGTGCTTTTTTGTTTAAAATATAAAGCTTTTATTCAGGAGTTGATTTTGATATTAACCTAAAAGGAAAAATAGAGGGTCAGAATGACCATTCCTTCCAGTGATTTTAAAAACTACAGGGCTTTGTATTCAGATACATATTGAATCCATTTGCTCATCTTTCCATTTTCTAAATAGATTGCCTCATCCTAAACCATGACAGACGTCCATCAAAGTCAGTATTTGAATTCAAAATGCATTTCCAGTAACCACAGAGGAGAAAAAATCAGTATGCTTTTAAAAAGGAGGCAAACAACCTTTACCCCATGATGCATTCATTCTGGTATCAAAAAGCTACAATACAAACTAAGTTTCCTCTTATCTGTGTGTTTCTGTAGCATGACAAAAAAATAAATGCAACCTCATATCTTTGCAAATGTAGCTTATATACAATAACTTTCTTATCTGTTTTTATTGTTGCTTAGCAGTGCATTGTCCCATCATAATGACTGTAAACTATTATTTCTTATGAAATTGAAGAGTTGTCTTATCCTAAAACCCCAGTAACTTCTGTGTGATAAAAGCAAATAAAATTATTGCATAATTTCTCCCCTCTCTGCAGGATGGCAACAAACCCACCATAAGAACATATTAAAGATTGTCCAACCATAAATGATCCACACATATATACACCACCCTTCACAGAGTTCAAGAGAAAATGAGACCAGTTTAAATTAACAATAACAAATGATTAAAGTTTTAATTTATTATTATATTGTTTCCAAAAAAAATCAAAACCAGAGGACTTTGACAAATCAGATTTAAACTAGCCTCATTTTTGTGGCAGTTTTCTTAAAACTCATTAGCATTCTGACATAAAAGATGAAGTAAAGTTAACATTTTAGTGAACGATAAATAATGTTTAGAACAGTTTACAAAATGGTATTACCTGTAGTGATTTGCTCCAAATGTTTCCTAGTTAAACCAAGTTGGTTTATAGCAATAGTACCATCCCAGACTCTGCAGTGGAAGAATTACCCTTCAGCTTTTAAAGATGAAAAAAAATTTAAAACTTCAGTATTGGATGTGGCTTTGTGAAACCATCTAGCGAGAATCAAAAGTCTGTGTGTTGCTAAAAAAGTAGTATTATTAAATCTAGTGATATATAATAATATTTATTATACTGAGCACAAAAGCAAAACATGCCAAACTCCTAACATTAAACATAATTGTTGATCTGAAAAAACAAGAGAAGCATGGACATTGATGTCCTTTTTTTCTTGTTACATTTGTATTCACTTATACATCATGGTGGTATTGCCATTAGTTATACTTTTTGTGTTAGTGAAGGTGAGAACATCATATTAAGAAGCAAGCAAGCAGATATCAAAGAGATGTATAGCAAAATATCTGATTCCTGTACAAGTGGATAATATTGCAATGCAAGTTCTTACAAGTTCAGAATGTTTGTTAAGTCCTAAAATGCAGACAACCAAAACTCTTCAGAACCGCTGAAATATTAAACATATTTCAAATAGCTTTACACAAAAGGCGGCAATGAATTTGCGGTACTCCTTGACATTAAGTAGCTGCATCATACTGTAACCCACGATGGGGACCACATACTGAACTATTGGATTTTGTTGCTATGTGGACCACTTTGACAGGACTGGAAATTAGGTTGTTTATTTAAAAATAACAAAATAAATCTTGAGTTCTTTTCTTTTTAAGGTACATTTCTTTGTAAGAAAGTCATAATTATTTATGAAAGTAAAGAAACTTCAGAAAAGAATTATGAATTGTTTTAAAATTGATTAAGATATTTGAGTGAAGAATTAAAAAAAAAGGAAAATTGCTAAGGATATAATCATTTTAAGAATGAAGAATTTTGAAAATAAAGCTAATTATATCTTTCGGAATGTCTATAATTCTGCTGTCTTGATTTGAATGATATTATCAGTATGCAATGGCTTCATGTTCTTAAGACATTTACCCCCAGATTCACTATCCTTCCATGCAGAACTAACTTAGTCCTGCACGGAAGTGGCCATTTAGGAGCAAGACGGCAGTGTGCCATGCATATTAATGAAGACGCACTGCCTGAGCTCCTAAACGGACATGGACTGTGTATGAGTGCAGGGGCCATGTCTGAGAGCAGAGCTCTCAGAATATACACGCCCCTGCAATCAATAACAGCAGTTTAGGAGTAAGAATGATTGAGACTGCTCATAGGTGTTTGCATATCCCCTGCAACATCCCCCCAAGTGTACAAGAGCAATAGTTAAAACCTTTAAATATAAATAATTTTTTATGAAACAGATCAAATTTAACCATAGGTGTGTGGGTTTGTCCATTGCTTGGCTACGGTTAATGCAGCTTAAATGGCACAAGAGGATAAAAATCAAGATATATGCAAATGAATAGTACAGCAATAGTGTAGTGGGCAGAGCATTAGCCATATGAGCAGTCATTTCCGGTTCGAGTCCCACTCCAGTACAATCCATTTTCCATGTCAAATCACTTTATGATCAATTTATTTTGTTGGATAACCTATGACATTACATATATTTGTGAACTGGAATACTGCATTAAAATCAGATGTGAGGTGTCATTGTCATAATGTTGCAAAGTCCACAGATAATCACAAGTGCCCATACAGTATATGTACACACTAATTAGGGATACAAATGGAAGGTAAAATGAGTACATGTGTAAATCCATACAGTTGCCAAATCCACCACCTGCCAAAGAACCATTAGACATTACTGTCTAAATTAGTGCGGTGGTAAGTGGATGAAAGCACTTGTAAGCATGAGTAAGCATAGTTGCACAGAAGTAAGCAGGAGTAAACATATTTAAGCAGTAGTAAGCAGGTTTAAGCCTGTTTGCATCGGGGTAAGCAATGCACACACAGGTTAAGCAATACTGAAGCTAACTCACTGTAAGCATGCTTAACCAGAGGTTAGCATTGCTTACCTTCACGCAAACCCATGGAAACCCACTTACAATTGCTTAAAAGTGCCTTAATCACTCTGTATGCATCAGCCGTTGTTCTGGCCAGAAACAAAATAAACAGACTTTGAACCCAGGACCATGTATACTATAGTCACAATAGTTAACCAGTAAGCCATTACAGCAGTACATAACATTGAGGTATCACCAAACAGATCCTCACCATAGGAAATACAAACTGAACATGTGAAAGGAATCTATATACAGTTTTATATTATATAACCTACTACAGGACATAAATATGTGAACTGGAATACTGCATTAAGCCCAGATCTTAGGTGTCATTGTAATAAAGTGTTGAAATCCCCTAATAAACACAATAACCCCATACAGTGTAGGTAGACATGAATCATGGATACCAAACACATATATAACATGCAATGAATAATAAATCATTGCCACAATGCAAATATAATTCAACTTAAATATTAAGCAACACTACATTACACAGCCCAGCTCAGTAGGTGTAAGCAATGTGTAGGCCAGCTAACTCAGTCTGCCCATTGGTATACCCCTTTAAGCAATGCCAACCTTAGCTAAGCAGGTTTGCCCATAGCTTAGCCTTTTCAAAACCATCCAATCACGGGAAAGTGCGTGAAACCGGCCCTATTTAAACCCAACAGGCGGGTTCCCAATACAAAGCAGAAGCCTGGGACCATCTCGACCATGACCTCACCAGTGCCACTGGCATACCCCGAACTGGTGAGCAGGTCAGACATCACTATGCCGACCTGAAGCGGAGAAAGGAGGATCTCTTGGATCAGTGGATTAAAGAGGCTAGGAGGACAGGGGAAGTCCCAGCCATGTGTATCAGTCCACTATCTGTTTAATAATTGCCAGCTCATGTATATTATGGATAGGTATGGCTAAATATTCCTCTTATATCTTTCACAGCAGCAGGTGAGTGGGCTATGAACCAGGAGGCCCATCCCTGTAGATTTGAGTGGTTGCAACTAGAGGCAGGTTAGTAATACTCTTGCATGTACTGTCATAGGAAATAAATCTAAAAGTAGTAGTAAGTTAATTGCCTGTATAAAACCTGTATTGTTTAAGGCATGTACTGCATACACCAGAGAATAGGGCAGGAAGAGTCTCATATAGGTTGTATGTAAATAAAAGCACAATAGCCTGACAATTAAGGTCTAACTGCTGCACTGCACGTGTTCACTCTGGTATCATATGGTAATGTAGAGTTGCATTCACTTAATAGTACTGTTGTAGTAAGCACTGTTACCCACACTGTGCTACATAAATAAATTGTTAGGAATGTCTGTATATGACTGTTGTAATCCCAAGTGGTCAAATAGTACAACTGAAAGAGACTTGGGCAGAAAATGCTGAAAAGTCAGACAAAATCCAAATAGCACACTCAACTGCTATGTGAACTGTTGTATTTTTTGCACACACAGCCATGGTTCGAATCCTGGGATTGGTAGTAGGCTATATGCAGAATCATACACCACAAGTCTACAGAAATGTCCAGAATGTCCAGTAAATTGGCCCATAGCTGCTGCCTGTCACCCTGTCCCCCCTGCCAAACCAGTGGGGTGATCCCAGATGTTTAGGCAGCAAACAAGGCATACAACTGATTGTCAGACATCTATAACAACAAACCTGTCACTCTAGCAACCCCACAAAATGTTATGAGAGTAAGTAGCCAAGTATGTCCCTTCTCCACCCCCATGTTGTCAAGCTGTGACCAGAATGTGTACAGTACAGAGTGAGACATATGTGCATAGTACTAATGTGGAAACTGGTAATTTGTGTGGCAACATGCAGGTAGTGCTAACAAACTTTGCTCCCACAGGTCTGTCAGATATGAACACTGTGCCTTTAAATAAAAGATTGATATCCAGTACTGGTACTGTTTACTTTGGTATTGTATGTCATTGTTAGTGTTGCAGTTGCTCAGAATAATAAGGTATTACTCATCTCTGTCATCCACACTGTACTACATAATACAACTGTCTAAGAAATCCTGTATAAGAATGTTGTAATTACAAGGTCAGAATGTAAAACCACAGGAGACTTATAGACAGAAATCAGACAAGAGATACACAACAATATCTATATAGCACATTCAACTGTGATGGACAGTGTCTTATTTTAGCAGACACAGCCATGGTTCGAATCCTGGGAGTAGTAGTAAGCTGTATGCAGAATCATACCCCACAAGTGCATAGAAATGTCCAGAATGTCCAGTTATTTGGCCCATAACTGCTGGCTGTTACCCTGCACCCTGTCATATCAGTGTGCCAATTTCTGACATGTAGGCAGCATGTCATGTCATATAACTGACTGTCAGACCTGTACATATTTGGAAAATGTCAAATAAAACAAACCTGTAATTGTACAAGTCACTAAAGGTTTAAGAGGGCAATAGTGGAAATATGTCCTTGTTCACCTGCATGTGGTGAAGACATGGCCAGAGTGTGTGCAAAAAGAGATGGGCAGGTATGTGCATAATATCAACCTGGAATCTGGGAGTATGTGTAGAAACAGTTAGTGTTAACAAACAATACCTCCACAGGTATACCAGGTAAGAGGTATATACTGCAGGTAAAACCAGTTCATGTATATAGTTGTTGACAGCCATTCCACTGTCCAAACTAAGGCAATAGGGTAGTGTACTAATACCTGTAATGTACAGATCACAGCACTGACTAGGAAAGTAATGCGAACTGCAGGAATATACTAGTTGTTAATTGTCATCTTTCTCCCCCCCACCACCATATCTGCAACAATAAACTAAATACACAACTCAATTGGTATGTGCTGACTTAACTCTACTGTTGGGACATCTGTCCTATTGTTTGATAATTATTTAAATCTGTTTCTGTGCATGTGCTATGTTGAAATACTCGCACACTGGTGGTATGCTGCCATCAAATGTACCTGCATGCTGTTGTAATGACCTCTGTGGTCCCATATATGCATGTGTTCTGTTTGCTATGCAACTCTTCCATATCTGGAATTTGGGTTAATGGGAATATCTATGCATGCTGTTATACCTAATACTGGAATGTGTTGACTATTACTAACCCACATATGTTGATAAAACTTAAACACCATAGCACATTTGGGAAGGCGGGTCCCAGCGGACCCACCTGTCCCACCTCAGCTGGCCATGGCACCAGGCATCATCATGTCTGGGGCCCAACCCAGGACATCCTTGTCCGTTGGTCCTGCACCACCATCTGGTGGAACCACCTCAGGGGATGGGGCTCATTCCCCCCTGGTAGCGGGCGCGGACAAGAACTCACCCATCGCCAGATCCAGGTCATGGTGCATAGCAAGCTCCGCAGGGAGGTTGGAGATCTGCTACGCCAGCTTGATGGCCATGTGTCACAACTAGAGGGTCAGCCTGGCTCTCCTACTAAGCCCCCAGCATAACCACCTTCAGGGCTGTGAAGGTGCAGTGGTGACTGCCCATGGGTGGGGACCTCAGTCCCACTGATTCCACTAGGGGGCTCATGGGCTTCCGATTTCCCAACACCCCTCCCCATCAAGGTGTTTACCCTCCACATGTGTCATATGCTGCCCCTGTATGTGTCTTGTTTGTCTTGTCTGTTAACCTACCTCCCGAAATATACCTACTATCCCTCCCAAACATGCCACTCTCACCTGAAAAAAAAGGACAATCTGTTCCCCCCCAAAAATCTCACCCCTTACATAGCTGTCCATTTCACACACATCTCAACTGGACACATGTAATCTGGTCTAATTGGCTTAACATATTATTGTTGTCCTCACATTTCTCTCAGGGGTATGAATGTCCAAATCTTTCTCCAAATTCAGTATATATGCACAGCTGTTCTGTAGAAGAAATGGGCAGCACATCCCTAGCTATTTTCTCTACTAACTTCCCTCTTTGTGCCCCTTTTTTCCACTTCCCTATCAACCCTTTTTCATTTCTTTTAAAGACATTAGCATGGGGATAAGCAAGAGTAAGCACTTTTAAGAAGCAGTAATTGGGTTTAAGCCTGTTTGCATGGGGGTAAACAATGCCTACACAGGTTAAGTAATTTAGAAGCTAAATGACTATAAGAAACTGTAACCGGAAGTCAGCAGTGCTTACCTCCCCACAAAGTCACTCAAACCCACTTACAACTGCTTAAAAGTGCCTTAATCACTCTATATCCAATGGCCCTTGTTCTGCCCAGCAACAAAATAAACAACCTCTGCAAGGCTCAAACCCAGGATGCTGCACACCATAGCCAAAGTGATTTACGATGAAGCCATGTTAGATATACATAACACTGATGTTTTCACAAACATATCATCCAGCACAGGCATTCAACAGCATAGGAAGTGTATTTAAACATGTAGATGTATGTGTGTGTGCATATATTTATATATAAATATATATATAAATATATATATATATATATATATATATATATATATATATATATATATATATATATATATATATATATACATATGCATACATCTATAGATATATATGCCTACATATACATGTCTATATATGTAAGTATATATATATATATATATATATATATATATATATATATATATATATATATATATATATATATATATATATATATATATATATATATATATATATACAGGGTTTCACTTCATAATCACGAATTACTGAAATCCCAAATTTCAGTAACCCGAGACTATAAAGTCAAACCATTCATAATACCGAAATCCACAATCCCGAATCACACAATCACGAACATACATACGCCATACACTACATAACACACACAGCATTCCACCCACAGCACACAAACCAAACAAACCTACACTACATATAAGCAGGGGGGCAAGCCCGCCGGCACCGCAATGTGGGGGGCTGTGCCCCCACACCCCCCTACTTATATATAGCAACTCCGAGGTTGCACATAAAAATAAATAAATAAATAAATACACTCATACCACGCCATCCTCCACTCGCTTGCACACAAATACACATCACATATACACAAACAACAACAAATCCAACACTTACACTCACACTTACACCTCCCTACCCTTACCCACACTTTCAACGTACAAAAACACACACAAACACTCACTCACACTACAATCTCAGGCACCATAACACTACACGTGATGCACCAGAAATGCATACGCACGGATTCGAGATATTCAAATTCACTCTTTTGCACTTTCGTCATTCTGGTTTTCGTCTTCATGGTCTCGGGTTACTGAAATTTGGGATTTCAGTAATTCGAGATTATGAAGTGTCTATATCTATAGATATAAAACAGAACATAACAAATACATATATGACCACAGGCACCGTTAATGGGGGAATGGGGGGAGGGGGCCCAAGCTAAATACTTCTTGTATGTCTTGATATTACCCCTCCACAGCCAAACAGGTCTGCCCTGCAATACAATACCAACTGTTGCAAGTCCCATAACCAGGACCCGACACAACATGGGCACAAGATGTTAACAGTAATCCATCTCACCTGTATGATGTCAGGCTGGTATCAATAACATATGCAGTACAGTCTGGCTATGATAGGAAATGTACAATGTGCAAGCAATAAACATTCCTAAGATACATATTCATTCAGACATATATGCAGATACATATATATATATATATATATATATATATATATATATATATATATATATATATATATATATATATATATATATATATATATATATGTATATACATATACTGTATGAGTCACCCATACAAAAGACAATTTTTGCCTGAAACATATACCCACAGAGAGGTCAAAGGATATAACACCACACACAGGTTTGCATACATGAGAAAGCTTTATTTGTGTACTATTACAGTTGTATATTTATTTATTTATTTACATTTGTTAACCGGGAGTGTCCGACTGGACGTAGGTCCATTTTCAGCAGAGGCCCGGGGAGAAAAGCTCCACAGTTAAAATAAACAAACAGTAGTTACATTGGATTACATAGCGATTAACCATTTAACATAGCAATTACTTACAACATATTTACAGATGAAGAACATAGTACATCAGTAGACAACTAGAATCTTTATCTGTGAAGTACATAACAGACATTAACAAATGTTACAATAAGAAGTTCCTGCTGTATAATAAGTACTAGCCTTATGAGCATCTGAGCTTGCTATAATCAAGGTAGTTAGTGGAGTGGAAAGAAAGGTAGTGGTTGGATGGGGTGGGTGATATTAGAGTGGGAGTTGCAAGGGCATAGCCAGCATGTTTTTAGGTGGGCTTTTAGTAAAGTTTTGAAGTGGGTGCATGATGGCATGGAGGTAATTGTGGGTGGGAGGGAGTTCCATAATTTGGCTATGGTACAAGAGAATAGTGCTTCACCAGCAGAGTTATTGGCTTTAGTGATCAGCAAGTGATTTGTGTTGCTGGATCTTAGTGGCCTGGTGGTGCGATAGGGTTGGAGTAGATTCTAGAGGGATGGGACATTTAGTGGATAGTTTACTAGTTTGTGGGCGAGTGAGAGTTGATACCATTGAAGGAGGTGAGGGAGTTCAAGCCAGCCCAATTCAGCAAGTGAGAGACAGTGGTGACTACAGTAGCATGCCCCTGTGGTGAATTTGGCAATTAAGCTGTAGCAGGTATCTAGCTTGTTTATATCACATTGCCTTAGGTTGGTATATATTGGAGAGGCATAGAGTAGGGTGGAGATAAGGTGGGAATTTGCTATTGAAATCTTTGCTGCTTTGGTGAGAAGTTGCTTATTTCTGTATAACGCTCCTAGTTTTTTGTGGACTTTTTATGGTCATGGATATGTGAATGTCAAATATGCCATGTCATATAGCTGTTTAGACTTTGAAATACATATAAACAGACTAATCTAACTCTCAAAGTATTCTGGAAAGCATAACATATGTTGCTGTACAGGCCAAGGCCTTCAAGTAGTACAACAGTAAAGACAGACTGGGCCACAGGATAACAATCAATCAACAGTAAGTAATGCAGATGTATAGTCCAGCAGCTTCTATCTACACTCTGTATACAATCCCTTGGGGGGTAAAGACCTCATCTGACACAATGGGATGTATCTGTTACATAACAAGGCATAACTGAAACCATCACAATCACACTGAGAAACACAACAGTCTGTATGGCAGGAAGCAGTAAGTCTGCATTTACCCAAGGTGAATTGTATGGTAATGTACATCCAGATACCTTAAGGCAGCTTAGCCCTGATATGCCCCACATGCTGTAACAGCCTAGGTTAGATATGGTGCATCCCCTCATAAACTGACAAACAGGGGCATATACCACTGTTACATACACTGACCTCTGGACTGCATAAGAGCACACATGTATTGTGCAGATGAAGCCCACACATATATGGACCCAACCCCACAATATGTGTGGGGGCCACAACAGCAGTGGAATGATGGCAGGAATGGCAGCATGACATAGTCACAGGCCACTACATAACAACCCCTGAGAGCATGTCATATGGACAAAGCCTGGTATGTAGGTGGAGGACAGAGGCTGGAACACAGGTCCATATGTATAAAACTGTTGCCATACACTAAGCAAGTCGCTGGTGTTACAGGATAGTCTGCAACATACCCTTAGTCAGGAATATGAAGTCAGAAACACAAATGGATGTAGCCATGTACTGATAGCATTCAACACACACACTGCCAGTGATATATCTCACACAAGACCTGTGTGATGGACAGGCAAAACATAACAGGCACACCTCTGGCCATCAAGTGGATAGGCTCACAGTTGAGAGCTATGCAGACAGACTGCAGTCCATGGTAAACTAGTATGTACACACAAACCCTGTAACACTGGTGCTACACAATGCATACAACAACACTACTTACACTCTGTTTGTAGTTCTGGAACCTCATACAAATATGTAGCTGGCCTGAGTGTGCTAGTTCTCTTGTAAGAGGCATTGATACCTGCTGTTTGTAACACTGCTGCCCACAGAAAGGAAGGATGTCCACCATACATTAAAGGTAAAGGGACCACAACCACATGATGAAGGTTTTTATAATAGTGGGTTGCCATGACAGTGGTAATTGGAAGTCCTACACAGCATGCTCAATGCAGGTAGCAAGTGGAGGACACTGACTGGTGCAGAGGCCATCACTTGATCATGTGCATCACCTACAAAACCATGTTGCAATCTATTCCAAGCAGCTCAATCCATTTACTGGAGAGAGAGTGAGAGAGAGAGAGAGAGAGAGAGAGAGAGAGAGAGAGAGAGAGAGAGAGAGAGAGAGAGGGAGAAAGAGAAAACAGATCCACAGCCAAAACCAAAACCACAACCAAACCAAAAACACAAAAAAGGAAGCAGGCTAAGGCCATAGCCAAGGAGAAAAAAAACCTCCTACAAGGACACCATCCACAACATACCTTATTCCCGCAACAGGTATGTGAAGTATATATGCATGTAATTGACTGAAGTACTTGGTCCGTAATACTGGGGTAGATGATGTGGCATGATATATATGTGCCATCAGGTGTTGTGGTTGTAATGATGTTCAGCTGAAAAATTGCTATGGAAAATAGAGTCTGTCCCTGTGGGTAGTGGGCCATACCCATCAACTTTGCAGAGCCAACATAGTGTATGTTGTGTATTGAAAAGGATGTATATTACTGTGGCCAATAGCTGGTGGTGGACGTAATGGTATAATAATGGACACGTGGGTTCCAGAGCCCACCACTTGCAGGACACTCAGGTTAACATGTATTGTAGCATGATGAAATGCCATAGGTGTGTATAGGCTTACCTGCAATCTGGCCCTATATATACCCCCCTAATTTTAGGCTGTGTCCATATGTGGCACCTGTCTGTGTTGTAGCAAGGCAGAACAGTGGAGCTGTGCAGGAAGGAGAGTTAGAGATTGTGGACCTGATGTCTGAATGTATCCCATATATAGGTATGTACATGTGTATGCATATATATATATATATATATATATATATATATATATATATATATAAAACAAGAAAAAGGCAAACAATCAGCAGGTAAACGTAAACTGTTCCACCAAACGGGCAAAGATAACAGCAAAGAGAAATATATGGTAGCAGTTGTACGAAGTATAGCTCCAGACCACATAAAATAAACCAAGAACTTTAATATTCAGTAAGCACATTTGCCGCTGTCTGTGGCTTCTTCAGACAACACAGAAAGGTTTCTAAAGCTATCCCTGTGTACCTTATTAACCTGAGAGACCACTCCCAGTCAATCAAGTTGCTTCAGGCACACCCTCTTTTAAAAACATCAGTCCCTTCATCTATATTGCATAGTATTGCTTTTAAATGCAATTTTTTATAGCACATTAAAATCTTATTCAGCAATCAAAGCTTTCAAAGGTATCTACAAGCATTTAAATATTTAGAAACATTTCAAAGCAGTGCTTTTATCAGCAGCATGTCAAATGCTATATATTATGCTAAACAACATTATTACAATGATACTAAAGTCTCTATTCATTACATATACTTTGCTAAAATCATATTGCACTATGTTGTATGTTTTGCTTCAGATATATGCTGTTACTTAAAATTATTACAATAACAAATCTAGGTCTAGCCTTCTATACATTCCTATTACTTCCAGCAATGTAAATAAAGCTGCAGTTTAAAATGCAAACATGTCATGCTAAATGTTAACAAATGCTAAAATCATATTGCACTATATTGCATGCTTTGCTTCAGATATATGTTGTTACTTAAAAATTATTACTATAACAAATCTATGTCTAACCTTCTATACATTCCTGTTACTTCTAACAGTGTAAATAAAACTACAGTTTAAAATTCAAACAAATTACCCATGCCATGTGTTCAAATTCCATTTTAGAACTCGAGTTCTTCCCATCACATTTTCAACTGTAAAATTTATCCAGAGAGTGTAATACACTTAAGATATACTTATATTGCTCCCTCATTGTGTTATATTCCATTTTCAAAAGTTAGAAATGTTAAAAATGAGAGCATTATGTTAATCGTCATTGCAATGCCTTTGCACATGCACAATGACATCATCACATTCGGCAAATGCTCCGTTTTACTTCCTCCCACTTTCTTTATTTAATTATGATAAACAACCAAGTATCATGAAATATGTACCATTGCTAGATTATTTAGCATACACCAGGTCACAAATTTATATATGTAGACAGTTTCAATCAAGGGAAATTTATGCTTTTCCCATAGAAGCAAATCATATTGTTACATTTCTGTTTTTCATATTGCTATACAAGTTGCTTAAAAGCTCTTCTTGTACATATGTAAATAAAATTGATAAAAAAAAAAAATATATATATATATATATATATATATATATATATATATATAGGCAAATAGGTGCAAATATATATGTCACCAGTTTGTATAAAAAACAGGACTTATTTCATATTCATGCCCTTACTATAAGCCCCTAATATATACTTCATAGCACACCCAGAACAGTGTATTGCTGTTTACCAAAGGCATTCATACACAACTATATAGTGCTTTTAATATAATGTATTTTATACAAATAGAGTCTTATAGCAGCCATTTAAAGATGGATGGATGCTTGACCCTGCAATATAAATTAAATAGAGGTAACTCTATGTGTATAATTATAGTAATGTAATACATCTATATGATAAAATACTTATAGATATCATATATAGGATGAGAAGGTGATTCTAATATAGCAAATAAATTATGCATAGTTGTAAATATATGCAACGTAAGTAATTACTCACATAGTACTAAATGAGTAATAAATGTAGTATACACAGACAATATCACTGCTTTGTGATGGATAAACTCTATCCTCAAATATGTTTAAATATATGATATTTCAAGAAGTAGGGTCAAATTCTTAAGTCTTGTTTTTTAGCAGTCTTATAGCCCATATTTACAAGCATATTTAGGTGAATGATGTTACGACAAGTTAGGTAGAATTCCACGGTGTTCTTACTAAAGTGGAAATATTTCTAATACCACCTATTAAGTATATGTCACTGTTTTCTAGGTATTCCTTGTGCTTCTTAAGCACTTTTAATAGAAACTTTACCATTCAGCCCCTTCTCCTTATCTGCTCTGAGTTTGTGTATCCATCTGAGCTCACTTCTTTCTGACAGATTCTTAATATTACCCAGCCTTTGCTCAATAATAACTTCTTCTAATGCTATACATTTAAAATCATGGTATACACCACTCCTCTCTATGTATTTAGACAGAGCACTTACAGAGTCCCTGTTCCTATACTACTAATATGTTCCTTTATGCATTCTCTAAATGTCCTGTTTGTTTTGCCTAAATAGAAGTGTAAACAGCAGTCACATTGTGCTGCATAAATGATATTCATACTGCTACAGGTGACTGCCCCATTCAATTTATATTTATTACCAGTGACCGGATGGACAAACTCATCAGTATTTTTAACATATTGACAAATACTGCAACTGGTACATACTCTGGTACCTTTTCATGTATTTAGATTACTTTCAGGTAAATTCCTGGGTTAGCATAACATGTGTTTAAGATTTTTCCTGTTTTTAAAAATAAAACTAGGACACTCTCCAACCACTTCCCTAATCCTTCTATCTGTCATAAGAAGTGGCCAGTGTTTATTAAAGGCATCTCTTACTTTCCTCACATCACTTGTGTATGATGTAGAGACATTAATTACATTCTTGTTAATCATTGTATCAGTTCTATTTAATGCTTGATCTATCTTATTTGAAAAATATGGCCTTGCTCTTCCTTCCCTAAGTGTCTTTACTTCTCCCAACATATCAGTCACTTCCTACTTTTTATAACCTCTATCATATAAATTATTTTGCAGGGTTACCAATCCTTCTTCAAATGTGGGTTCCTGGTTGCTCAAACATGAAACCCTCATTGCTTGTCCTTTGAATATATTTGAAAAGGTTTTTATAGGGTGTATACTTGTCCTATACAATAATGTGTTACGGTAGCACTCTTTTCTATAAACCTTGGTGTCAAACATACCTTCATTTCCTTTCATTACAAATATGTCCAAGAATGGCAACTCTTCAAGTGAGTGATTCATTGTAAACTTCAGGAAGCTAGTAGTAACTTCTGCATCACTGACAAATGTATTCAATGCTACAAGGGTACTGTCCCACACAAGAAAAATATCATCTACAAATCTGTGGTAAAACTTCACATGCTTCTTATACATTTCTAGGGGGAACAAATGTACAACTTCCCATTGAGCCATAACTGCGTTGGCATAGCTATTAGCACAGCATGTGCCCATAGCTACACCTTCACGTTATAAGTAGTATTTGCTATCAAAAACAAACATATTATTTTCCAACACAACTTCCATAAACCTACATATCATGTCTATGAGCTGTCCTCCATAGTCACTGTTATGGTGAAGAAATCTATGCAAGTATTCAACACCTTCACCATTCAGTATTGATGCAAAAATGGAGGTTACATCAAGGGTGACTAAATAGTGTTCTCCACTCATAGGTGACATTTCACTATATGTATATAGGCTCTCTAGGAAGTGCTTGGAATCTTTCAACACTACTTGAGATTTATCCAAGATAGGTCTAATTTTCTTTTCTATAAAAATGGAAAATGATTCAGTGATCCAACCTCGGCCTGCAACTATAGGTCTAAAATGTAGAAAATGAGGGTCCTTATGTATCTTAGGTTGCCCTTGAAATGAAGGTATAACTGGATGTTCAACTATCAGGGACAGAACCACTTCCACTGAGATACCATAATTAATCATGAAATCATTAATAATAATCCTAATAACTCTATACCTATCTTGGATATAATTAATAGTAACAGGCTTATACACTTTGTCATCAGCAAGCATGTTATGTAATGAACTATAATAGTATTCTCTATCCATGATAACAGTCATAACCCCTTTGTCTGCAGGTCTAACTACAATTTGTGTATTTTCTATCAGTCCTGATAGGGCCGCCTTCCCCTTCCAACTTAAATTCTTATATTTGTCATTCTTGGAATGTGTATTTAATGTGTTATACAGCTCATCTTCACACATTCTGGTCTCTCAGGTTAATAAGGTACATAGGGATAGCTTTAAAAACCTTTCTGTATGTGTTTTTACATTTGTATATGGTCTGAAGAAGCCACGGACAGTGGTGAAAGTGCTTACCGAATATTAAAGTTCTTGGTTTATTTTATGTGGTCTGGAGCTATACTTCATACAATTGCTACCATATTTTTCTTTGCTAATGTATATATATATATATATATATATATATATATATATATATATATATATACATATACACATGTATGCCTGCATGTATGTCTACAAATATACAGATACCCATATGTAGATATATATATTTATATATATATATATATATATATATATATATATATATATATATAAAACTGATTCATTTTATATCCTTGAAATACTGAAATGTCAAAATTCAGTATTTCAAAGCCATAAAGTTGAATTTTTGAAACATAGAAAACTCATCAGCGTGAAATTCAAAATCTCGCACACCGGAGATTTTGAATTTTGCGCTACTACTGCACACACACACACACACACACACACACGCACACACACACACACACACACACACACACACACACACACACACACACACACACACACACACACACACACACACACACACACACACACACACACACACAATCACACACCATCCTCCCAACACACAAACACAAGCTCTCTACTACATAAAAGCAGGGAGTAAGAACCGATGTACCCCCCTTGTGGGGGGCTGCACCCCCACTCCCCCCTACTTAAATATTCTAACTCCGAGGTCGCACTACACACAAACACACAGACAACACCACCACACAAGCTACATTCTGCTCGCACACACACCTCACAGTAATAAAACACACTAACACACACCACAGCCCCTACCCAAAACCCTTAACACACACACACACTTACCTGAATCTGTAACCACAGTCGAACCTCAGAAGTGCAAAATTCAAAACCTTTCGCTTTTTTCAGGATCCACTTTATGGGCTTGAAATACTGAATTTCAACATATCAGTATTTTGAGTTTCTAAAGTGAATCCATATAAACACATATATACAACATAATATATATCTACACACGCACACACACACACACACACACACACACACACACACACACACACACACACACACACACGCATATCTATATCTATATTTTATATATATATATATATATATATATATATATATATATATATATATATATATACATATATATATATATATATATAATATATATATATATATATGCGTATGTCTACATATATACAAACACACAAACACATATATGTATGTAAATACATGTCCCTTATATTACCACCACAGTGCTGCATGCTATGTGTGAGGGAACAGCATACATAGCAATACACACAGGTATATAGAGCTGTAAGTGTGTGTAACATGAACAGGTATGTCACATGTGAACCCCTTGTTGGGACCATATTGCCCTTTTCTTTGAAGTAGGGAATGGTATATTTGTGGAGGTGGTTCAGGTTGGTAGATATAGAGGTCAGCCTACAGAGATGGTATATGACAAATGTGGTGAGTAAACACCCTGGATGGGGTGTGTGGTCTGCGATGTAGAAGCCCCATGAGCCCTCATATTGAAACAATGGGGACAAGGCCTCCACCCATTGCTAGTCACAATGGCAGTCCATGGCCCTGAAGGTGCCTGGCCTGCAGGCTGAGCAGGAGGAGCATATGGACCCTGTGATTGTGTATTGGGTGCATCAAGGTGCTGTAGCACATCCCACAAGTGTCTGTGGAGCACCCTATGGAACAGACCCTGAACCTGACCTCGAATGACAGGATAATGTCTGTGTGTGCCCTCCCGGGGGGTCAACATCTCCTGAGGTGGTTCCACCTGAAGATAGTGCTGGACCAGTAGATGAGGAGGCCCCAGGGTGGGTCCCACATGTGATGTGGCCTGATAATATGGCCAGATGAGGTGGAAGAGGTTTTTCTGCTAGCAACTATTCCCTAAACATGCTATTGTGTCACTGTTATAGAACATATGTGGGTAGTAATAGTCTAAACAATCCCGGAACATGTCCAACAGCATGCATAAATATCCCCAATAACACAGAATGACAGATGTGCAGCAATCACATAGCAAGCATACCACATGCATATATGGAACCATAGTGGTCCTGACAATGGCATGCAGGTGAAATAGTTCATAGCAGGCCAACAGTGATACTGTCTACACAGGGAACATGGCTACAAACACATAGCACAAAGTGTGGTACAATACAATATATGTCCCAATGGTAGGTAAGCTCTAGCCATACCTATTGAGTTGTGTGAACAGTTTGTTGCTGCTGATATGGTTGGGGGGATGACAGAGATGTGTATTTAAAACTATGGTAACCTTGCTGCATGAGTTGTTCAGGCCGGTTTCCATCTTTATTTCGTTCAGGTAAGATGTCCCCCGGCTGCTTACCCAGGTATTCAGTGGCAGAAAATGAAGTCATCTTGAACCACCTTATACAGCACTATCTGGTTCTGTTTGGCAGGGCTGCCCAAGAGCAGCAGGAGCAGACCGCTGTTTGGAATGATCTAGTCCACAGGGTCAATGTTGTCGGCCTGCATAACCGCAGTTAAGTGCAGGTCTGCCGTCATTGTTCTGACCTGCTTTGCAATGCCCGTCGGCATGCTGCTGCAGTCTGGGGGGAATCACCTCCCAAAAGGGGGGGGGGTCCTGCACCCATTCCCCCTTGACAAGTGTTGAGCTCCTCACCAGCCTCGTGGCACCTGGCCACCCGCACAACCAGCAACTAGCAGAGACCATTGTTGAGGTGGGTGCTACCCACACACCGGCTGAGGAGCTTGCAGGTAAGGCCACAGGGCACATCAGTAGACCACTGTTGCATATGCATCCGCATCTGTACAGGTAGATCCTACATATATATATATATATATATATATATATATATATATATATATATATATATATATATATAGTCTGTTGCTGCGTAGTAGTAATAAACAGATGTGCATAAGTGGTAGTATTGTGGACTTGTACTGTTGATGTACTGTAATGCTGCACCCACCCTGAAGCATCGCCACAGCTGTGGCCACTGACATCACATTTCTCACACTCTTGTGCAGGTCCCTCTGGTATACCACCAAGGCAGCAGCCTGTAGCTGGTGAGTATGGTTTATGTTGATGCTTGCCAATACACCGGGCATATAATGGCTATGGTATATTCCATGTGCACATCTAACACACCTGCCCATAATGCATGCCATACATGTTCATGTATTGTTGCTGTTAAATGCACTGCATCACAGTGGTGACCATGATGGGGTATTTGAAGGATATGTCAGACACCTGCAAGATAACTAACATCCTGTCATTGTGAAATGTGCCCACAGGGATGAATGTAATGGTGGGACACATGGCCTACAGTAGGGACATGTGTGAAACATCACCCTTATACAGCGCAACAACAGTGTATATACTAGTATTGCAATGGCAACTGTTACAGATCTACACTATGGCATAATATAATACTGTGATCCACATTATTAGCTGGGACTAGGCTGTTACACATGGTGTTCAGTGTATGGGATACTGCAAATTGACACACACGTGTAGGCCATACTTGTCAAGCATCTGCAAAAAGGCTGAAGGTGGGGAGGGTGTGTCCGCATGACACACCAGTGCACTGCAGCAGGGCTCCTAAGGATGCTAAGAATGGCTGTATCTGCACACAGTCAGGTTCAGGAACTGTGGCAAACATAACCCTACCCCCACAGCAATAGTGATGGCAGTGTGTGAACTCCAAGGGATGTGCACATGAGTAGACCTTGCAATCATGCAGAGTAGGGGACATGTGTAGGGCTGACTGACCATATACTGGCAAATTCAGATGGCCCATGCTAGTATAACCCTGCCAGGAATAGTGACTGCTGTAGTTCACATAAAAATAGGTGCAACAAACTGTCATGATAAGGGCATGTCCACATATGCACTCACGGAGTGTATGCATCGAGGTCAGCATCTGCACAACTAACACATTTCTTGGACACTGCATGTGAATGGACAGGACATATGTCACATATCAGGCTCATGTACTGTTAATATATGCGGTGATGTGGTCCCATGGCAGATCAAGGAAGAGTGTGTCATTTCAATAAGGGTGTGTACACTCCCCATAGCCATAGTACAGTCTGACGGTTGTCAGTGTAATAGTATTGGATTGGTCATACATGCACCACTGATGTTGAGATCTGTAAACCAGACATCAGGCATTCACAAATAACATCTGTCCACAAGTCATCCCAGGTATGTGTTGCTGAAGCAAGTAGGGGCTATGAGCATTAGAGCAGACATAACTGACACAGTAATACACATACAGCAATGGTTTGCCCACCTATGAGGTATGGTGCACAGTACATGGCAGGGTGCACAACAGGTGCACAGCAATACTGTGTACATGGCTGCAGTGTTTTCCAGGGGAAGGGGCATCACCTACTAACACAGCCCATGCATCACACACATGTATGATGTTGCTAGGATGGATTGACTAAAGCTGCACTGCATGCTGTTGAGTACCATATGTTATGCATGTTGAAAAATGGGTAATGAGAGGACTGTGTGTACTATCTTTGTGCAACCTCATCTGTATGTGTGTGCGTGTGTGTAGGTGGGGGGTTATTTTGTCTGTAAGTGTAATATGGTGGAGTGGAGGGGGGATGATGTATGTAGGATGTGTGTGTGCATGTGTGTGTGTTTGTGTGGGTGTCCATGTATGCACATGTGTGATTGTGGGGTTGTTCATATGGCAGTACTCCCCTTTGGGATCATGCAGTACCTGGACATGGATTGACACATGAGACACCAGGAATACTTGTCTGATATGTAATCACAGGACAGCTGATAGTATAATAAGGTCTGAAGCATGGAACATGCATTGGGAGGGAAAGTAGATACCAGGTATACCCTTAATATTGCACTCAACAGAGAGGTGAATGACTACCCACATATGCAGCACTAAAGATGCATTGGGGAATTACCAGACAGCACCAGGGAGTGTATCCATATATTACTCTTGTCCACATGATAGGTTGATTGAGCAGCAGATCTGGCATGTACTGAGCAATACTTACACATGACACTCCAGTGTGTGACATTATAGAGGAACGTAGTAGCCCCTAACATATAGGGGCCATGCTCATGATGTCCGGACATACACAGGGTGAACACTGGATGACAGCAGTGAGGCCATGTAAAACCTACTCTATCAAGTCATGGAGGTAATGGAGTAACAGGTCTTGTGTTGTGATCACTCGTCTAGACATTTAGAGGAATGATATGTTAATTAGTGGTATTAATGAGTGTATGTTACCAAGTGTGATGCAGGATGGAGAACTTATGTGAATAAATGTGGGACTGTCTGTGAAATCAGGGACAGGTAGGTATTAAGGTAGAATGCGTGTGTGTGTGTGTGTGTGTGTGTGTGTGTGTGTGTGTGTGTGTGTGTGTGTGTGTGTGTGTGTGTGTGTGTGTGTGTATGTGTGTACTGTTATGCGATGCTGTACAGGACTTAAAGTGCATTTCTTGTTTTCTCCCACAGGTGGCTAGGTGGATCAGGTTCCCTCCTGCATGCATTCTGATGATAGTATTGTTGAGGCACAGGCAAGGTTGTCAGGAGCCGAAACTGCACTATCGTTTGACATCCCCCTCTTACCCACCCCAACCCCGCACACAGTTACAGTGCCTATACATACCCATCACCAGTGGCCATAGGAGAAGGACAGTTGGCGGTTGGTGGCAGTGCACAGGAGAATGTGATATCCATGCCTGCTGTGTCTGGTCACAGCAGGCATAGCCAGATGCCCGGCAGGGCACCAGATAGGCAGATGTACCAGGGTGCTCATGGTAGGGGCACTAGTCATCATGCTCCTGGCAGAAATGCCACAACTGGTACCACAAGGTGCATGGTTTCAGACTGTCATGGGGGCGCAGGCACATATGGAACTGAACACCAGACAAGGCCTGAGGCTGCAAAGGGCTGCTCTCACATCTGCAAGCAACAACTTCCATGAACTGTCTGGTGACCTCCGTGAGTATACCAAGGTCATGGATAGACAGTTGCGTGAAATGGTGGGCCTCATCGACCATGGTTTGTCCATGCTTGAACATGTAGTGGGAGTGCGGCAATGGACATGTGGATGTAGGCCAGCAACACCAACAGCTGGCGGTCGACATGGACGTGCTAGGACACCAAGGTGCTCCTGTAGTGGCAGTACCAGCCCCAGCACTGCAGGGGGGCACTGTCCACACCACAGCAGGCCATGTGCACGTGGCCCTGGCCAGTCCCAGGAGGGACCTGTTTCCAGCAGACATCTGTCATCATCAGGGGAGATTAGCACATTGAGGCCTGCACCTGGAGATGCCCATGGAACCCCCTGGCAGGCACAATCTGCGTGTCCTTGGCTGAAGGTGACAAACTGCCAGGTATGGTCTGCAGCTGTCCAAGAATCACCTGTATAGGGCAGCCACATGGCAGAATTGTGTGCATGCATACCCACACACTATACAAACACACCTAGGTCAAAAACATACCTACACACACCACATCACCATGCCCATTTCAACTAATTACACCCCTCACTCACACACATGGTGTCAAATGTATGGCCAACCCTCGGTCTCTGGCAAACCAACAACACACCCTGTGCATATGGTGATACATGTACCATATCCCTGTCATCCATAACATCGATGCAGGGACAGGCTAATATGGTTCTGATGCATACGGTGACTGTACTACAGTGTACCAATGTACTGCAGTGTAACTTGTTGTCAGGAGTAATGTTTAATGCATACATGTCAGGTAGTGTAGCTGTCCAGCCATGATGCATTATAGCTGTTAGTAACACTGGGCGATTGTGGTCTCCATAATGTTATCCATTTGTGTCATAAATGTACATGAGTCAGCAGGAGGATGGTCTGCAGTCATATTCCCCAAGGGGTATGGCACTGTGGTGACACCATGGCTGTGACATATCCTGGGTACAATTGAACACATGTCATAGGTATGTACAATAGTTATTGCCTGTGCCACAAGGACAGGTGACCCGTTGCGACATGTATAATCAGCAACCTGATGCAGGCCCATCCACATACATGCACACTCTTACTTGGCAACACTGGGACTAGACTCCTACCTAGATATGTAGTGCTACTGAAGTGTGTGGCTTTCTTTGCACGCACCACACAGTGTTTACGGTGAGATGTGTTCCAGGTTACATGTTACATGCAGAGCATCCCCAGACATGTACAGTATGGTAATGGGGATGTAATGGTTGTATATGGTCAATACATAGTGTGACATACCATCATATACACATTAACAGACACATAACAAGCAGACACACATTTGAGAGACCTGGGCCTATCTGTGATAACTAACTTGTCAGTGTGTCTAATGTGTTACAGGTAGGCTGCACACAGCACATGCATAACTGGGCTGGATTGTGGTATCAGTTACCTGTATGGTTGATTGTGACAGTGATCACCATACAGTGGTACATAGGACATATACTGGGTGTACCATGGTGTAATGACAGTGTACACAGCACCCACATCCCACACTGGATATTGTACTCATTGGAACCCATGATGACACTCTGACATACCCACCATCACACATTGCCCACAACTGCGATACAACCCATTGTATATCCCTACAGTGGTGCTACAGGGATATGCATCTAATGCACATGCCACAGGCATAGTAGGATGTTGCATTGACATGCCTCACCTATGGGCAGCAACAACACTATCCATACTACTGTGTGGCAATGCATGTTGTAATAGGAGTATGTGGCCTCGGAATGCTTTACCCTACAGATATAAAGACATGCGCACATACACACACTTGCCAGAACTCAATGGGTATCCCATGCCTATCGGCCCATTTGTACAATACTGTTCTGCTGGTACTGCAAGGCTCATGTAGCCATTAGGGAGAGGAGCATAACAGGGAACATGTAATGTCTGATACAGCAGCAGCCCCATCTTATTATGCCAATGGGTGTTGCGATGGTTGTGAAGGCCCTCATGGTATTCCCAACTACAGGTGTACTAACACACAGACACTGCTATCCTCAGTAATGCACATGTACACATGTGTCAGTACTGGGGTCCATTGCTGCAGGTGGTCATAGGTGTGTACCTGGCTATTGTCCATGGAGAGATGGGTAGTGTATGGGATGTGTGTACAGTGGTATCATGCCACCTGCCATGTGTCAGCAGACAATCTATCAACAGACACCACTGTGGTGACCCTCAGTGTGAGAGTGACATGCATCATCCAATCCTCTGGGTGCCTCCTGCTAATGGCCAATGAAGTGATCCAGTTGACATGTATGCTACATGTATTACAACACATGGTTAGTGTCTGTGATGGAGATCTGTACCCAAGCATGTTCTGTTGATTGTGGTAGTGTAGTGGAGCTACCCATGGCATGTGATGCGTAGAGGGTGTTGCCTCCTATATGTGCCAGTTATAACACAGCTGGGCAGACATGTCAGTGTCAGTCAAGAATATGTTGCCTGTACATATCTAAGCTGGATACCTGCCATCTGCACATCTGTACAGGGACTTACAGACATCAGCTTGGCAAGTAGCTATGCAGTAGGATGAATGTGTTGACAGATAGATGTTTGACAACAACATGTATGCCATTACTACATGTTGGAAGCCCTCAATGACATGTGCTGTACAAACGGTAGTCTACAGTTACTTTCCACATTTCAGATCATTATCCTGTAGTGGATATATACTGTGACACAGCTCACACACCAGGAACACGGCAGTGAGGCCTCAGAGTCCAGCTATGGCTGCAGGTGTGCTTGTTATCAGTACTACATTTAGCACTCTACTCTTGCCTGGGAGAGCACTGTCAACAGTAGTACCACCATGATACACTACATGCCAGTGTGACAGCATGTAACCTGGGTTACTACCCTTGTATGTAACACATTCACATGGATAATAGTGCTGTACATGTCTTATATACTTGTGTGTCCAGGAAATGACACTCACACCCCTTGCTACTTTAATGACAGCACATAGATGCATGTATTGTACATGGCATTGCATACACTTATTACAGATGTCATTACCTGCTATGTTATGAGACTGGGATGTGAGCACTGGTTAAAAGGGCTGAGCCATGCTTGGCAGGTGTCAGCATTGCTGCAATATAACAGCTAAGCAGATTTGTCCACTGGTAAGCAAAGTCTACACGGTGTAAGCGCCCATATGTTTAACCATAGCTTAGTAGTGCCTAGCTTCACGCAAACCCATATGTATATATGTATATATGTAGATATGTAGATATCCATAACTATATGTGCATATATATCTATATATCTGCATATATTGCTGTGTGTATGTATATATTTGAGTGTATGTATATATATATATATATATATATATATATATATATATATATATATATATATTTATATATATATCCATATATGTATGTAGATATGTATATGTGTATATATACATATATGTTTACCATATGTCCAGTACATGGAGTGGAGTCCTACCTCAACACCAATAGTCCCAACCTCTTAGTGCAAGGGGATGTCATGTATGTATTGCAGGTACATATGTAGACTGTTGCTACTGTAATAGGGGTTGTCTTAACAGACATGTTGTGTTCGGGAGGTCACATCTGCTTTTGACATGTGCACCATTGGCTACTGACAGACATCCTAAGGACATCATAGTACAGAACCACTGCTAGCACAGTAATGATCATGTGGACTGCAGCAGAGATATGACCAGTATATGTGGACAGTCTGGCACTCTGTGGTCATTCCAGAGGTGTACGCAAATCCTCTTCATGCGAAACATGTGGACCATGCCTCACAATGTGGATATTAATAGCCATGTACATGGGTATATCACGTAAATACTGGACTGCATATGCCCACACAGTTTATGCATTCACATACGCCAGTCTGTGCTGACACATAATACCTGGTGGTGCAGAGGTTACATGGCCACATACTACCTAGTAGTTAGTGACATACATCTGTACAGAATCCTACTGCTTTGTCAGAAATGCACAACAGTTATGGTAGCCTGGCAGCAGTATGTCTTGCAAATAACTGGACATAACAGTACACTGAGTAATTATACTAGGCTGTTAGGCATGTCACAAAGCACTGTGCAAACTACATGCAGACTGCCAAAACACTGGACTACATTTTGTATGGGGGAATACACATGTATCTGCAAATATAGCAGGCTCTACATGCATGTCACAGTACAGAGTAACAGACACCTGTGAGAAAGTGCATACCCACAACTAGTGTGAACATAGCCACAGCCACATATGGTATACAAGCTTAATATGACACCATATGAACTGTCTGATAAACACCATCTTCATATGTACCACTCACACACTAACCCTACATACACTGGGTCATGACACAGTGTGGTCCGATGCCTATCTGTGGTATGGGACACATGTGTGTCTGGCCCTACAGACATGTGAGCCAATAGGGTACCATACACTGGAGCAGCATGTAACATCAGATAGAACAGGACCAAGAAGAATGGCATCTACCACAGTCTGTGCACAGCCCAAGGAATGTATGTGCAATACACATACTGCCGACAATCACCATAAGTACACAAACCCCAGTACTTTACACACAACCACAGAATGCCCAGGATATGTGCGCAGAAATAACCCCTACTATACATAACATGTCTAGCAGTCTGATATGTGACTGGCTTGTTATCGGGTATGATGTCAATAAATAATGGTGTACAGAACATATGCACCTCTTACTGCATGACATATGTACAAAGGTTGACAGACTTGTGGCTGGAGCTACAAACACTGGGCCAATATTGGCACATTGCTGTGATAACCTTATACATTTGCTGTCATACCAGGGTTTGTTGTGACATATGTCCTATGAGGGATATGAAGTCAGTAACTCTCATGGCTGTCACCATGTACTGACTGCAATCCTCACACTATGACTCTGCAGTTCTCAGATAGGTGTTCTGTGAGTAACACAAGAAACAAAAAGCTCCACACACTGCCCAGTCTGCAGATAACCCTACAGATGGGAGTTTCCTCAAACACATAACACTGTCATGACAGGTATTAAATCATGTAGACCAGCCATATCCACACACACCCTGTTAAACCAACATTATTCCAAATGTAGAAGAGCAACACTTACATTCTGTAGTCATGTCTGGTACATCCCCTCCTCTCTGTTGGCCTGTTTCCATGGTGTATGTTGTTAGAGGTAAATCCAAATACCATCTGTGATGCTATTTGCCAAACACTAAATTGAGGTACTACTCACAGTGAATGAAAAGGTCCAGCACCAACATGATGTTCCTAGATACTGGAGTGTGTTTCCATGGAATTGGCTATGGAAATTTTACCACAGCTGTTCCACATGCAGTCAGTTAGAGGGGGACTGCAATTCATGCAAAGGCTATCAGATGATCATGAGCATCACTTATATAACACAAGCTGCTGCCTAAGCAAAGCAGGTGTACCTCTCCACATCCACCAGAGAGGGAGTGAGAGAGACAGACAGAGACAAAGTAAGTCAGGGAAGGGGTGGGAAAGTAAACCCTAAGCATGTTTGTGTCACACATCTACCAGTACAGGGTTTCATACCCCTGACTGACTATGTATTGCTATCACCTGTCTATGCAGTTATTGCATACGCCACATAGCTTACATGTAGGGGAGCTGTCCAAAGGTATATCTGATTATGAGTGACATCTGCAACAGTTATATAGTAGCGATAAGGTAGGCGTAGTACAGGTGCCTGTCCACATGAACAGGTGACAACATCAACGCAGCCACACATTCTCAGGGACTCATACACATTGACACAGTTGGTAGTGTCAGGAATAGACTTCCTAACTAGCTAGTTTGCCACAATACAGTAATGTGCAGGTATCATATGCACCTCAGGGGTTATCCGGATGATGTAGGGGCAAAGGTTATGTGAAGGTGTCTGACATCAGACAGCATGCTTCAGTAGGCCAATGGGAGTTGTAGTGAGTGTGAATGTGGTTGAAAGCATCATACTCCACACACACAGACACAGAGTCACAGTACTGGCATGCGTGGGTACATTGCTTCATAGGTGTATAGTGGTTGACTGTGCCAGAAGGCTGTACTAGGCTAGGTGAAGAATATACCTTGGCATCAGGCCACATGACAATGGTCTGCAAGTGTGGCTCAGGGGTGTAGTGTCTGGATTGGCCCACAAAGGTGAGTATTGTATTCACCATCCAGTCACCTGGGTTACTATTGTGTGTGGCCAGTGTTGTGCAATGCTTGCCATATATGTGTTCTATAGTCCATGACATGGATGGTGTCTGAGATGTGCATACATCCCACATGCATGTTCAGTAACATGTGGATCTGTACCTGGGGTGTCTGGCCCACATTGTGTACACAGATTGTTATCATCAGATGTGCCAGTCCTGGCCTCATGTGGCAGGAACTGGTAATGGACACCAGGTTGACCCTGCACCTACATTGATAGCATGATACAGGTATTCCCTGGTGTTAGTGCCATCTGTCCATACAGGTCATGTGTTTAAGGCATGGTATGTCCTTTGTGGGTCACATTTGACAGCACCACAGTTGTTGCAGGTGTCCGGTGGGGAATATAGTGAAGACGCACTGTCTGCAATCATGTGCCTATTGTAATGATGGGACAGGGTGCCATGCCCTCTGTAGTCCACTGCAATCACCCCATGGTTACTATCTCTGGACAATATGCAGGGTACTACCAACAAAGCAGTTGTTGCCTAGGCAAGTGTATTAGTGTATGAGACATGGGTTGAGAGTGTTCTCTGGGTAATACAAGGGTTGCTTATTTTGTTCGCCAGGCCTTGATGTCACATGTAGGGTATGGATTGGCACCCCAGTTTCTCCTTGTAAGGTGGACATTGTGATATATAATAGGCTCACCATATAAGAAATTTGCAAAACCTGCTCTGCAATGAGTCCAGTTGGTACACACTCACAGCCATCTTCACACAGGATACAAATGACAAACATAGACACACACAGTTGCCATGTCTGGTATTAGAATTCCTACTTAACTAGTTTATCACACTACAGCATTACGCAGTTATAGGACACGCCACAGAGATTACTGGACTACTTCTTCCCCAAAGATGTATTTCACTGGGAGTGACATCAGCAAGCTTGCAAAAGAAGGGCAATGGAGGTTGTATTGACTGTGAATGGCCTCAAAAACATTGCTCTCTACACAAACAAACAAACACACAAACATCCACACTTGCCATGTCTCGGAATAGAACTCCTACTGAACTACTATATGAACACTACAACATTATGCTGTTATAGGACGCACCACAGAGATTATTGGACTACTCCTTCCCCAAAGGTCTATTTCACTGGGAATGACATCAGCAGGCTTGCCAAAAAAGGGAAATGGAGGTTTTATTGACTGTGAATGGCCTCAAAAGCATAGTTCCCCACACAGACAAGCAAGCACACACACACAAACATCCATACTTACCATGTCTCAGAATAGAACTCCTACCAAGCTACTATATCACACTACACATTACACTGTTTTAGGATGCACCATGGAAATTACTGGACTACTCTTTCCCCAAATGTGTATTTCACTGGGAATGACTATCAGCAGGCTTGCCAAAGAAGGACAATGGAGGTTGTATTGACTGTGAATGGCCTCAAAACCATTGCGCCCTACACAGGCAAACAAACACACACACAAACAAACATCCACACTTGCCATGTCTGGGAATAGACCCCCTACAGAGCTACTATATCATGCTACAGCATTACTCTGTTATAGGACACACCATGGAGATTATTGGACTATGCTGTCCCTAAAGGTGTATTTCACTGGGAATGACATCAGCAGGCGTGCCAAAGAAAGGCAATGGAGGTTGTATTAACTGTGATTGGCCTCAATAGCACTGCTCCCTACAATGACAAACATCCACATTTGTCATGTCTGGGAAGAGAACTCCTACTTAACTAGTTTATTGCAATACAGCATCACACAGTTATAGGAAGCAATACAGAGTTTATTGAGCTACTTTTTCCCCAAAGGTGTATTTCAAAGAGAATGACATCAGCATGCTTGCCAGAGTAAGGCATTTGAATTGTAGTGAGTGTGACTTGCCTAAAAACCATTACTCCCTTACACACACACACACACACACACACACACACACACACACACACACACACACACACACACACACACACACAGTTCCCATGTCTGGGATTAGAACTCCTACTTAACTAGTTTATCATACTACAGCATTACACAGTTATAGGACGTGCTATAGAGATTATACTCCTTCCCCAAAGGTGTATTTCAAAGTGAATGACATCAGCAGGCTTGCCAAAGTAGGACATTTGAATTGTAGTGAGTGTGACTAGCCTAAAAAGCATTGATCCCTACATAGGCAAAAACACACAGTTGTCATGTCTGGGATTAGAACTCCTACCTAGTTAGTTTATCACATTACAGCATTATACAGTTATAGGACACGCCACAGAGATTACTGGGCTATTCTTTCCCCAAAGTGTATTTCAAAGTGAATGACATCAGCAGCCTTGCCTAAGTAGGGCATTTGAATTGTAGTGAGTGTGATAGCCTATAAAGCATTGATCCCTACACAGATAAATACACACACACAGTTACCACATCTGGGATTAGAACTCCTACCTAACTAGTTTATCACACTATAGTATTATGCAGATATAGGACATGCCACAGACATTACTGAGCTACTCCTTCCCCAAAGGTGTATTTCAAAGTGAATGACGTCAGCGGGCTTGCCAAAGTAGGGCATTTGAATTGTAATGAGTGTGACTAGCCTAAAAAGCAGTTATCCCTACACAGACACACACAAAGTTGCCACATCTGGGATTAGAACTCTTACCTAACTTGTTTACCACACTACAGCATTATACAGTTATAGGATGCGCCACAGAGATTATTGGGCTATTCCTTCCCCAAAGGTGTATTTCATAGTGACTGACATCAGCAGGCTTGCCATAGTAGGGCTATGGTGAGTGCTGTGTATGTGCTTGGGCCATAACCCATTCATCTAGTGGTAGACACACCACACCCAGGCACACACAAGTTTATATTGCACAGGTACGTGTACACAACTGTTGATGACTACTGCTTTGCACAGTCATGTTGCAGAGTTAGCACTGACACCACATAGTCTATAATGCTGAGGGATGCCAGAGGCTAATTTCTATGGTGAGTGGCATTTACACATCATGTGGTTGTAGCCATTTGGCTGTGTGTTGGGTGGGACAGGCTTCATGATGGAAGGCTCTATGTCACTGTCATTCTCTTCCACACATCTATGTATGTGTACTTTTGGCATATTATAGTGTGTTGTCCTTGGATATATGTGTGCATTCCTATCCAATGTGTGTGCAAAGCATGGCTGGTGCATACTGAGGAGTGTGTGCACTAACATCTGCAACTGTCAGATATGTATGGTCCACTGTTGTTGCCAGACATGGGCTTCATTTCTTCAAGTGTGTGAGCATGTCCAGTGTGACCTTTCAGTATTTTGTTGTCTGACATTTCCTTAATTTCTCTAAGTGTGTGAGCATGCCCAGTATGCCCTTCTGTATTGAATGTGTGGATCCATTCCAGGTAGATTGTACTCCAGTGCAGACCTTTGTGTTCTACACCTACAGCTAACAAACTGTTTCTGCAGGATATCTGCAGATCAGTTGGTGATATGGGGTCAAACTGGGCAAGGGATAGTGGGTACTGTAGGTAATTGTGTCTGTGCTGTTTCTGCTACATGGTCCTGGTGTTAGCAGAGATATTCAGACATGTGTAGTGTTATACACTGTGATGTTTTAAGTCCTCAAGTCCTGTCAGGTAGATATTTTTGCTTGCAGTTATGTCCTGGAGAACACAGGGTGAATGCAGTTGTGTCCAGTATTGTGGTCATACACCTACATATTCCTGCAAACTAATGCCATTCTGGAGGGGGAGCTGTAGACACTTGCTGCTGGTCTGTGTAACTGGTTGAGCACCATGGTACAATGGTGGCAGAGGATCCCATACTTGTACATCCATTGACATGTCAGCATGGCCTTATCTTGCTGTGGCAATACCTCACAGCTGTACAGACTCACACAGGTTACCCTCAGATGCAGGGGTCACAAGTCAGGACATTACCCCTATTGTGGTTTATGGGCAGGTTTGTAGCCACCCATTTTTCTGTTTGCAGCCAGGGATAGTATGTGCACATGGCTGTGTTTTGGACTTTGCACATTCCATGCTGCCCATTCTTCCACCCCCCTTTATTATTCTATCCTCTTCCATACATTATGCAAACATTCTCTGATACTCTCCCTATAGTTATCACCTCATCATAGCAGTGTATTAGTGTTGGTCCATAGTTTATCCAGTGGGACATGGTGGCCATGTTACTGTTGTTTGTCCACATGGCCTTGCATATGGGTTCTGTGGACTGTGTTCTGTTGTTATTTGGGATTCCATGACATAACATACATTGGCGGTACGGGTGAGACACAGGTCTTTGGCAGAGGACTGTACACCATTTGGTATTGATGCAGGCCAGCTGTAGCAGGCCATTGCATTCTGTCAGTCCTACAGTACCAGACTGCCATACAGTATATTCCCCTGGGGTGACAGGGTAGGTGTGCTAGGTGTCCGTGCCAATACTTTCTGTCAGTATTGATCAGGTGGTATAGATGCTGGCAGGGTGCTGCTTACAGCTAGGGACACACCTGCATGGGACACCTGCACTGCATGCTGCATTCTTTTGCTATTGCCATATACAGGTTGGGGTCATATTGTACCCATTCCCAACAACAGGGATAAGACTGGAGAGGTACCTGTAGGTGGTGGTTGGGTGAGCTGGGTGCATGTGTGCTATGGACACTACTTGCATCTGACTCACAGATATGCATGGGGCATTCCACTTATGCTGGCTTTTGCAGGGACATCAGCTGTTTCTCAATACATCATTCCAAGGACCTTTGTGATCTGCTAGTGTTTTGCCAGACGACATCTGTATTCCCTACTACAAGCCCAAATAATGTGCTGCAAACCTGTATGTACCAATTCCAAGAGTGTGTCCATTTCACAGTTACACATTATACACTGTCTGTCTGGGGGACTTTCCCCTGTGTACTGCTTGTATATCTGGCCCAACAGTCATGCAATGTCCATCTTTCAGATGGTGACACATATTACCTCCATACATTTACAATGGCTTACTGCTAGAATGTGTTATACTGTGGAGCCATTGTGTTTGGCACTGCAGTTGTGAGGACTTGGCTCTGTCATTGGCAGTACTGGGCAATGGCCACTAGGTCACACCTCACCATGCATACATACTGAGCACTCTCACACAATATGAAACATACACCACCCTAACACATGCACAACTGCATATTGTACAAATGCTACAATCTATCCTGCTACCTAGGCCATCTTAGGTAATCTGCGCTCCACTGGTATTATACCTACACATACATGTTACTACATTTCTACATCGGATTGGGAGGGCACACCAGACTGTTACTACATTTCTACATAGGATTGGTGGGGGCACACCTGACTGTTTCTACATTTCTACATAGGATTGGTGGGGGCACACCTGACTGTTTCTACATTTCTACATAGGATTGGGAGGCACACCAGACTGTTACTACATTTCTACATTGGATTGAGGGGGGCACATCTGACACTTGTACACTCCATTTCATTCTGTATTCTAACCTATCATGCTGACTAGAGGCTATCAGTGTACTACATGTCTTAAGTTTGATTGACCTACATATCAGTGTCTGACTTCTTACCCTTCAGAACTAACATCCCACTGCCTGACCTGATGTAGTCTGTCTGTGTAGGCCAGGGGGGTTACCTATAGCCATCATTCAGAGGCCTTTGCACAGCCTTTGTTTGTGTTTGTCTGCACCTGTCCTGCTGGCTGAGACTGTTGTTGGGTATGTGAGCTTCCCTGACTGACATGTGTGTGTGTGTCATATGGACACACATGTGGCCCACACATTTTCTGCAGTGGTTTTTGTCACCATGTGTAGTACTGGCTACTATGGTGATACCAATATTTGTTACAGATCTCATGCTGCCACTATAGGTGTCTTCTATCTGCTGGCATCCTATTCAGCCACCCGATTCCCTTCCATGCTCACATCCATACCATAGATACCAGTAACAACACATACTACTCCATTCAGCAATTGGTACGAAGAGTGACTAATCTTGTGGCTGTGCCAGTATTGAGGATTGTGCTGGAGGGATGCCTATGTCAGATGCACAAAGTACACTCCCTATGCATGGTTGAGCACAGGTAGTGTCATGTTTGGCATCCCTTTTACAGTATGTGCAAGTCAGAGAGAGGTATCATTCCCTGGGTCTCTACTGTGTAAGTGTATGTGCTATGCTTTGCTTCTTTTCCAAAGCCAGGGCATACTGGGCATGCCTCCTTCTGCCTACTGGGGCAGGCTCAGGTTGTTCCTCCTCTGAGTCACTCTGTGCCTGTTCAGGCCTTGGCAATGGTGGGGTCTGTGTGACCCTGCCTCGTGTTGTTCCTGTTGCAGCTGTTTCCCCAGGATCATATTGTGTAGCATGGCACATATGATGGCAATTTGAGTATATGTAGCTGGTGAGTACTGCAAGGCTCCACCGGATGTGTCCAGGTACCGGAACCATGACTTGAGCATCCCAAACACATGTTCTGTTATAATTCTGGTCTGTGTGTGTGCCTCATTATGGAGTTCTTGTTTAGGTGTGTGTGCATTTCTGATGGGTCTTATCAGCCACGGCTCCAGTGTGTAACCAGCATCCCCCACTAGGTGACCGTAAGGGATGCCCCCATTGGCAAATCTCTGGTACAGCTGTGTCAGATGCCAGATGTAGGAATCATGGTAGCTTCCAGGGCAGCCAGCATACACATTCATTATAATGCCCTGGGCATTGTACATGACCTAGCAGTTAATGGAGGGGAAACCCCTGCGGTTGATGTAGACCCTACCCCGCTCACCGGGTGGTGCTTTGATGCATATGTGCATGTAGTCTATAGCACCCGCTACCTGAGGGTATTCTTCTATTTGGTGGAAGAGATGCATATTGCTGGTCAATGCCTCATGGGTGTTGGGGAAATATACGTGCTCACCAGCATGTACTGACATGGCATCCAGGAACTGGTGGAGTACCCTGGATGCTGATGCCTGTGAGATCCCCATGATATCCCCAGTTGGCCTTTGGAAGGTACCTGTGGTTAGTATTCCTAGGCCTACATATACCTTGGTATCCATTGGGATGGGTTCCCCTCTGTTAGTTCTGTGTGTCAGGCATGGCTGGCATAGCTCAACAATTTGCCGTAGGAGGTCCCTGTCCACCCTATATCGCTTCACTATCTCCAGCTCATGTAGCCACTGGTAGGTTACCTTGGGTCTGTACACTCTTCTCCGTCTCGTCACTGTGGGCTGGTTGACAGCATTCTCATCCTCACCTCCCTCAGCCTCTCCCTCATGTTGATGTATGATAGCTACTGCAGCCCCTATCATTTTGTTTTTTTTTTTGTTTGTTAAAATTTCCCCGCTTGTATACACTGGTGGTGTAAAGTATGTGGGAAAAAACAGAGGGAAAGGTGTTTGCATAGCTTATAGTAGTGTTATGGGCTGGGCTGGGCTGCTGCCTGTGTAATTGGTTGATTCTGATACATTTCACCTGCTAGCTACACTAGTTCTTCTTGATTACCTTCCTACTACTATTTTCCTTTCCCATTGCCTTCTTGTTTAAGTCCGGGGGTGCGCCGCACTAACACAGTGCTCAAATGTGCACAGAGCTGCTATTTCCTGGTTTACTTTTCTTTTTTTTCCTTTAAAACCTGGTGCGAGGTGCGCACACCTGCTTAGGCAATGTAAAGAGTACTAGGCAGCCTCAGACATACCCCTTTGCTTAGCTCTGCTAAGCTAAGGGCAAACCCAAGCAACAGGGCTCCAATCCACTTACAGTATGCCTGACACTCCCCCATGATGTCAGATAACTCCTAGGCTTGGACCAAGCTATTCCTGCACTTACACTGTTGGGTGCTGACTAGCATTGAGGGGAAATCTGGGATTCAGCATCATTCCCCACATTTGCCTAGGATTGCCTGCTAATGCATAGTTACAGTTCCCACACTGAGCCTCCCCCCTTTCAACCACTATTCACTGGCCATGTTGTCTTCTGCCTGCCATTGAGTATAATGGCAAAATAGTGATTTTGGTTAGAATGCTTATTTCAGGTTATTTGTTTTATTTTTGGCCCGATCTCATTTGCGCACCGCTGCTCTACGCTTAAACTGCTAAAATCGGCTAAAAAAAAAAAAAAAAAAAAAAGTTTTTTTTTTTTTTTAACTGTTTTCCATGCCAATGGCCATATATTTGGCCATTGGCATGCTTTACACATTTTATACACCCCTTATTTGGAGCTGTCATGGCTCCATTTTGTAGTTTGCAGAAATGTACTTGGTTACTAACCGAGTGCATTTCTGAAAATTACACTAGTCCTGCATGGCTGGCTGCCAGCTTCCTGGATTGCAAATTCACCTAATTTGCATGACTTTCACCTGCAAATGGGGTAATTTGCATATAGGAACTGCGTCCATGCAGGAATAGTGTAGGACCACTCGTACACGTCCCTGCAGCTTATTCCTGGATTGCACGGCGAACATATTGCCTCCTAGAGTTCCTGCACTGTTCCTGCACACCATGCAGAGCTTGCTGAATCTGGGGGTTAGTCTTAAGTATGGCAACATAATAACAAGTTTAATACATGACAAATCTAAAGCATCCAAAGCAGGATAATTATTATTTAAAAAAGTAGAGATTTATATAAGTTTGAGCTAGGTTCAAAAACCTCAGCCTCCTTATGACTCATATAAAAATATATAAGGTATGTCAGTTTAGATCAAATGGTGTAAAAGATGATATATGCTGCAGGTGGTGTAATCTAAATGTGTAAATTATAAAACCATGAGATAATTTAACAAGGTGTTGTTTAATATACATAAAAATAAAGACTCTGTATACAAATTAAAATGAGCAAGAGAAAGAGGTATACATTTTCTAGCATCTGATGTTATGGCTATAGTCTTTGGGGCACATTATTACTCCATAAAATATTAATACACCAAAACAGTGAACTTTAATGTTATTAACCATTGCATCACTGCTCAATAAATGCTAATTCCCCAAGCCTAAATTTCCTGAAACTCAGTTCCCTAACAATGGCAGCATTTTCACTGAAAAGCACTGTTGGGGAATTGTGCAGGCACTAAGTGCCATTTCCATATGTTTCCCCCATCCCCTCTTATAGTATGACCATATAGTTGAATACATAATTTAGGGCGAGGTGTGGGGTGCAACCCTCAACTATGGGGTATAGGGTGGCTTACCACCCCTGCAAAAAAAACCTAAAAACGGTGTTTTCATGCAGTTATTTTCAGTGGGTTGAATTTTGTGTAGTTGAGACTCGATGAACTGGCATCCTTCCACTTACAGTGGAAGTGTTATTAACAGCAATATTGAAACTCCAAAGAAATATCCTCCAAATATGGTAGCCAGAATAGTTGCCAAATTTTTATGGTGTAAATGAAAAAGCTCCATTGGTCTATAATGACTTTAGCCAAATGACAAAATGCAATTTATGAAGAAGAGTTATTTTTGACTGGTGTAAATGTAAATAAATAAGACCATAATGCAGCACAGACAGCCATAGCTTGAGCATAATCTTAAAAACAAAAAATTGAAGAAACTCCTGATTCAACAGTATAAAAGTAAAACCAAATAAAACAAAAACACTGAAGAGCACTTCTTGGTGGTCTATTAGCGTACTTCAGTATTTTTTGTTTTGTTTAACTGAGTATAATCTTAGATAATTTAGAGAAAAAAATGAACTGAAGAAAATTGCAATAAATCCATCTGGACAAAGGACGTTATTTAATTTAAAATGCAGAATTGATCAGTAGAATTTCTCTAATGCTAAGTTTGTTTCAAGCCTGTTATGATGCTGAGGAGGAATATTCATTACACTAGATTTATTTAAAATGCATTTATATTCCTCAAGAGTAGGTAAGACACAAAATATACTTCCTGAATGATGTCAGTAAAAATGCCTGCAATGTGTTTTGTTTTACTATAAGCGCATGATTTTTGGAGGCATTCTAGATATAGTTTACAGGACCACCAGTCTTAATTATCATTGCCAGTTGCAAAGAAGAGATTTGCAACATTAATTGTAATTGATGTCTACCCATCCTAGGTGAACATTTGTGATAGGTAAGAAATTGCTTGTCTTTATTTCTTTTCTTCTTCATTTCTTCCTTTTTTTGCCTTATTTGTGTAGTGGTTTTCAAACAATAGCTTTTCAAGTGACTTTAATAGATAGAATATTTCCAGTTATGATCTTACCATGGTTTTTGCACTTTGAAGGAGGTGTGTCTGATGTCTAGATTACTACACGAACCATCCGCTTATGGCTGCAATATTCCTAACTGACCTCATTACAAAGTTAAACATTTTGGAACCTGAAATATAAATGAATTTAATCTCCAAAATAAATAAACTTTTTTCCTACAGATTAACTCAAAGATTAGTCAACTGTATCATAGAACATAATTTATGTGGGTAAAGAAAATCAATTGTCAGCTGGAAAAGAGACTGGCAAAAAAAAAATAAGTTAGTAATTAGACATTAGATCAATAAAGGAGTCCATTTGTAAAGAGCATAAACATTTTTAATCTATACTCCCACCCCTTCCCATTCACTCACCACATATGCCTTGATTACCTCAGTGGAACTAAACTAATATGCTCTGGTAAGGTGCAGAAGCTGCTTGTCTGAACCCATATCAGAGTCAAAACGTGGGACAGCCTAAATGAGTTTTAAGATGCTCGATTCCCTGGTTTTGAGGCAGTAGTCATTCAGGTCTTGATATGCAAGTGCTTGTCATAGAATTCTGTTATTCTCTAATTTTACTGTCTTCAGATACTTAGATTGATTTTGTTTTTCTTTTCAGGAGTAGAAAGCATCTGCTTAGATTTAAAAGATTTAAAAGAGCATCAGCTTAGACATTACTAAAACCACTAGTTAGCAATTAGCATGCCTACATAAACAAAAACAGAGACCTGAAAAATTACATATATTTGAAATGTAGAAATAGTCGAATACTAATAAAGATCTGTATTTAAATGACAGACAGCGACAGGCACATTCTTTACATGCTCACTGCAATCTTGAAAAATATCAACTGCTATATCTTGATACCGGGCTTCCTAATTTGCTCCATAGGGAATCTGGCAAGTTGTTGACAATTATGTGATCTGCAGAAATGACATCAATGGAATATTATCCTATGCTACTTTCAGTGATCATGTAAAATTACATTTAGCTCAATGCTAAATGACCATGGAATATCAGTACACTTAGTACCAAGTTTCCTTGTCTGCAGTGGCATTCTTCTCATTACATAGCTTTGTAGTATACAGATTTTTTGTGTAGTAACAGTCAACTGCATAAAGCTTTCTTATATATCTTCATCATTTTTTCCAAGTATTTTTATAAAAGTGAAAGGGATTCAGAGAAGTTAGTTAAGTTTCACAATTAGTGCTTCACTGTTGTGCAATAGTAATGTTATGGAGCAGATCCATGATGACTGATTGAACTATATTTCTCTGGCACATAATACTGTGAAAATGTATCTCCAAAAGCTACTCTCATCAAATCCCAATGCCACCTTTGCACCCTTCATTTGGGAGGAGATCACCACAGCCTCCCTATTTGCACATATACTAATTATATTGTCACACAGCACCTTGTATCAATATCTTGAAGTAATGACATCTGGTATTATAGCACTGGAATTTGTCCAAGCTTTCATGATCTATTAATGCATTTGTTGCTACTGTTATCAAAGCACAGACTAATGAGTTTTGAAGTTCTGGTATACATCTAGGTCACTCCTCATCAGTATCTGACACCAAAAAGCATGATTTTTGTTTAAATTTTAATTAATCAGACAGCTATATTTATGCAACACTCTGTGGATGACTACAGTGGTAAATAAATTAATAATAATAGGTACTAACAATCTGTGAATATGTTCTTCTAGACTTTATTTTTTCTTTTTATAACTATGTATTTCCAATAAGTACTAGTGCATCTTTTTGAGCTGATAAGTGTTGTCTAGTTAAGTGATTGCCTACACCGACAGAGAAGATAAATGCAGATTGATGTAATCAATCGTACTCAGGACTGCAGCATCTAGCTTGTCATAGCCTTCACCTACAATACCAATCTCACAAGCTATTGGATTCCTGAGTGCATTTCAAACATCAATGCCTTTTTGAGAGAAACACTTTGAAAGATTATCAGGTGTTTAATATATGGAGAAATAATTTCCATGATCAGAATCTTCAGAATGGTGATATTGTAATTATATAAAGTACATTAATAACAAAATGCCTTTGCTAACAAATACATTTTTGTTTAGATTGTTCATTATTACATTCTGAGCAGCTATTTGATAACTTGTTTAACTGTCTATAAGATTACTACATAGTACCAAAAGAAATGAATGGGAACTGGATATGTTTCATGCTCTCAAATAATTAAGCAGCTCTGCAATATGAGTCACAGATTCAGAAGGGATGGAAAGTAGACTTAGCAGATGATAATGTCTTGTATAGTGAATTACAACTGAACTTGTTTTGAATTTAAAGCTGGTATTTGAATTTGAATTGATTACGGGAAAGGTGTGGCCTAGGTCAGACAAACTGCTCATTATCTAAAGTATTTAGATTACCAGTTAGTGAAGATGGTGAAGATATATGCATGAAAGAAATCTAGTGTGTCATTAATTAGAATAATAATGAAATCTGGTGACTGAGAGATGAAAATGAACTAATATTGTTTTCTGTGCACCTGACTGACTGAATGGCATGTCTACATTCCCCAAACAGAATATTCATTCCTCATCCTAGTGATGGGTCCAGATATGCATAGACTATACATTGGTACTGACTATGAGAAAGTGAAAGTTGTTCAGGTTTGGATCCACACAAATGTATAAGAAGTTCAGTACTTACAAATATAGTCCTAAACACTATCCCATACCTTCACCAGCTGTTACACTTAGATTGATGCATCCATCATGAGTATAAGCAAAATGTAACAAAAAAATATATATACTAAAGTATAAACATGAAACGTATTTTGGTATAATGGGGAACTTTTGGCAATCCACCCATTTCAGAGCTGTAACTAAATATGAGAAGTGAAGAAAATTAAGAGTGGAAATGGATACCTGGTGGTAATAAAATTAATGACAAGATGTCATAAAATCATGGAAGACAATGTTTTAGTAAAGATGATGAAGAGACATACAGAATAGTTAGAGATAAAAGTGTTAAAAATGAGAAGTATGAAAGCACTGTGTAGGATGTAGTGAGAGAAAATCAGTAAAAAGTGATGGCATATCTAATGATTTAACATAAGCAAAGAATAATCTCTTGACATTACTCAATTACTCTAAATGTTTGGTGAAAATGCAAAATTATAAAGAATAAATAGGAAGGCAATGTAAAAAAAAAAAACAAATGTTGAGATACAAAGAGATATGTCGCTATGCTGTACAAACTCATTTTTGACATTTTTTGTCTATACCTTCTATGTGCTTATGATCAAGTTGATTGTTATGAATTTCCCCATAAGTTTGCTGATTGTGTAAAAAATAATTGTAGCGTGGATGACACAGAGTCAACCATAATGGGAGTTGCTTTGCACCCTACCATTCTCTTGTTTATTCCTGCAATTTTCACAGTGGTCATCATTCAGTAGCACTAGGTGAAGGTTTATCACATATATCCATGAAGATATTTAAGTCAAATGCATCCATCCATCCATTTCCATTTTTCACAGGGGATTGCAGGCAGTTGTGTGTCCCTGAATGCACACCCCAACTTTCCACCTGGAAGGTTTGAGCATGATTTGTCTTGATGTCTGTGTTACCATACCTGAGTTACTAATTAAAACAAGTCTGGATGCAAAAAAAAAGACAGGGATTCATCTCTTGACATGACAGAGCTGATGTTAAGGTCAAATTTTTGAGGTTGAAAAAGATCGGGACCAAGAGATGAATATAAATTTAGTGGATCTAAAACAGTCTTTTGACAAGGTACATTTAAAGAATGTATAGCAAAATATAGGGATGGATGAGTGTATATTTTTTTAGCAAAGTAGGCTCATAATTTATACATTGCAACAAATATGTGGTATTTGACAAAGGAAAAGCTTGTTGTTAGCTTTAGCCTTAAAAACTGGATATGACGCAGCAGGCTAATGCATCAAAATGGGTGCATGTGTTATATAACTAACTTTTTATATATAACAGCTGAGTTTCAGCATACTAGATGGGTGATAAAGAATGGCCTTTTTGATACACATGTATCTGTGATCTTGTAAGAGTACAGTATGGTGTGAAGGAATTGACAATGGTTCGAGAATCTTGAAGAAAGAGCTGAGAAATGCATAAATAATTAAAAACATGACTGGCGTGCAGGCAATGCATTAGAAGGAGAAATGTATGGTCTAAGATTTAAGAAAAAAAAAGATAAATATTTTGCATTCTCCGTGGAGAATGGGAAGTTGCATATCAGTTTTAGGAAATGTGAAAAGCATGAACAGCTAACTAAATAAGAAGGTACAGATTGATAAATGAATGAATAAGTTTTAATAAACCTTCTGTACATTCACAGCTATAATATATATCACATGTGGATGTATGTCTTAAATATTTTAAGTGAAAATGTTGATGTTTGTCTGCTGAACCAATTTAAAATAAGCATTATATCTGTATACAATAGAAAGTTATATAGGGTGTTTAAATATATATATATATATATATATATATATATATATATATATATATATATATATATATTTATTATTCATTAAGAGGAACTTAAAAAGAGTTAGAAAAGGACATGTGGAGTTGAAGGATGTAAGAACTACTGGAAAAATGCATATGACAGGTAAATTAAATTTTCAGAAAAATGAAGGAATTGGAATTGAAGCATTGCCTGCAGAGATAATAAATAAATAATTATATGTCTTAGGAAGATATATAAGGAATGTTTCCTCATTGCTTGATTATGCTGTTTGTCGCTCAGCAGGTGGTTACTATGCAAAATTCTCATGTCTTTTGTGTGTGCGTGTGTGTGTGTGTTCTGGTTTTTCAGTGTTTTATTATGTTCCTGAAGCCTTTCTGAATAGTTTATATTTTCCATCAATGTGAACATGCTATGAGCATTACCTTAATTTGTTGTTTCATATAACTTAAAAGTTAGGAAACACAGCAGTGTATTAAAAAAGTTTTGGAACGCTGAGATATAAAGTGATAAAAATATTGTCACTAGAGTAATGAGATATGCCATTCATAATTAGATGGAGTATGGTATGTACTTTTGTGACACTGGTAGTCAAATTGCAAAAGTCTAAATTATTTTTCATTGTTTCTAGATTTTTAATTATGATGCCATGTTTTATGATCTGACCATTTATATTGTAATCATAATTTTGAGCTTTCTGATATCATATTTCTTGACATTAGAGTTCTGGTTATTGCTACTGTATCATATTTGTATATGCTGAAAAATGTCTATAGCTTTGTCTCAAGTCTTTGATTGAAATAATTATATTATTTGTCTGAAGTGGTTAGAATTTCTGTTTCCCCATAATGTGTTTTCCAGTTTTATATTTGAGAAGAATAGTTCAGAAAGTATAAGGGCATACCAGCAGTTCATAGATTTGGATTTAAATCAGTAGTTACCAAAAATAAAAACTATGCTACATTAGAAATGAAATAAACATATCTTTAAAAAAAATAGTGTTATTTTAAGGATCTGGATGCCAAAAGGAGGTATGAGTGTGAACTGGAAGTATAGAAGATGGTGTTTTATCCTTGAGTTAATGATGTGTTTATAATGTAAAACTAACAGCCATGTTCCTTGTGTCTGATCAGCTTTTGGAATGAATACTTTATCCGAGTTGTGAACTGTTGGTTGAAGGCTTATTGTTTTATTTATTTAACATTTGTTGACCGAGAAATGTTCCAGATGCATGTCTTTGGAATGTCCACTGTGCCACCACTTATTGCATATTTATCTGACTGGCCTGAGGGCTTAACTGTGTAAAAATCTATCATGATACGGATATAAAACCCTTACATTTTTGTGAGACTGTAGTTATCTCTTCAAAGCTTCCCTACGCCTGGCTTAGACACCTGTACGTACAAGATGTTGATTTGCTTATAAAGCATTTGTTACTGCACTTGAGCTCAAAATCAGTTTGTTTTATATTAAGAGGAGTTTATTTTGCATTTTTTTTTATTTATTTACCATTTTTCACTCTCCCCACATCCCCTGCTAATTAAATATACCAGCTTCGAGATTGCACTACAGGAAGGAAAATAGTAAATATAACATTCCACTCTGCACACAGATCTCCATTTAAGTCGTCTGAGGTTTCAAAACTTTGAATCTTTGAAATTTAGAAGTAGACCCATACACACCCACACATATACACCGAGCCACAGACATATCTATCTATATATATATATATATATATATATATATATATATATATATATATATATATATATATATATATATATACACTGTTAGATTAGGGACTTCTATTTCAAAGTATTTATTAATCATTATGCAGATTAAAATAGAAAAAAATATGTAGTGTCAGACATTTTAGAAAGACAGCTTATTAGAAAGGAAAGACAAGCATGAAATGTGCAGAAAATACCAAAATACAGAATGTTCTTTTTTTAAGGGAACGATACAATCTTGCCAGCTGCAGATTATTCCTTAATGGAATGTTAAATTAGGCACATACAAGACAAGGGCTGAGAACCAAGGCTAAGAAGGCATGTAAAGCATTACAGGGTTTTGGTATTATTAAAATATACTTCAGATACAGTTAGGGAAGTCAGTTAATTTGACCTGACATTACAGAGAATATAAAGCTAAAATACAGATACATGAGCCTGAGTTCAGAAGGCAGGTCAAATAAAGACTATTTTAGTTTATGTTGCTCAGAACAATCAGAATATGGCATGCAGTAAGTTTGGATATATTTAGCAGCACTGTTACTACTAACCAGCATTCCAGCATTTCTACAGACTGTTATTGTTTATCAGCACTGTTAATGAAAACAGTATTCAGATATTGTGAGCATCTACAAAAGCCTTATTAAATGAACTATAGTCTATGGAGAATTCATTCTGAAAAGTACACAAGACTTGGCCCATAAAGGAGAGACGGGCACCTGTTCAGTATGAGGTCGGGCAATTAACAGATAAAGATTTTCATTTCAGTTGTTTCCAGTTAATTACAAATTATCTTATCAACTCTTACAATGGTGAGCCACTGTGAATGGGTAAAACAATTAAAGTAACTCCCAAAACCCCATAGTAACCTTGCATCTGCAGTCAGACTATATGTGTTCTACAAAAAAATCTACAGAATAGCAGTGTTTCATTCAACTACATGTGTTCTACAGAGCAAACCACAGAACAGTAGTGTTTCATTCCAGGCAATCTTATCAGCAACGTGTCTTCATTCTGAACACTTAACTTCAACAGAGACAGCTGTATTTCTCATTACAGAACAGACCTTTTCAGGAAGACAGCACTACTTTGTATAGAAAATGGACACAGCAGACAGCCTCTACATACAGTCGTTGCAGCTGTTAAACAAAGTGCACAGCACCAGTATTTACTTCAGAAAACGCCTCTAAGAAGTTCGCTAGACCAGCACTAAATCAACAAACTTCAGCAGTGTTCCTTCAGAACATAAAATACATATCCAGTTAGCAGCTATCTCCACAAACTTTCAAGTTTCCAGTGTGACATCACACAGCCAAGAAGCAGATAAAGATTTAAAAAGCTACAGATGACTGGACACATTCTTCCAGGATCATAAAGTTATGTAAGACTTTATATGCAGTTTTTAGTTAAAAGCTCAAAAAAGTTTAAATTCATCAGTAAAAGTCATTTGCATACCTGTTGTATAAACATGTCAAGTAATATTTCTACAGTTAGGATATCAGTAAATCTTTGGTTTAAACTTAAAACCTGGGTAAAGCAGTCTAAAAAACTGTGTTCCAGAATTTTTTTTAAGTTAAAGGTTATTAGTTCAACAATGTTAAATATTTCTAAACGCAAAAGGGTAAAATCACAGAAGTAGGCTATTAGTATGGTTTCAGACACAAGTTCTTGCATAAATGATTCAGCACATACAATTCAAAATACAGAATTATGTTGCAGTTTTATCCATACAAATTCCAACACAGTCAATGTGCATAACATGCAAGCAATGTCTCAAATTCACATTACTTCACCTAGTTTCTTATTTTCAGAATCCAGTGCAAACATTGCACTGAGGGAGGGGGTAATGGGAATCAGAGTGCAGATTTTGATAAAGTAAATTCCAGCATAAAAAAAAAATCAGACATGAGCGCAATGTAAAATTGCTACCATTTCAGAGCAAACTAAAGAAAAAATGCATTCCATAGCTATCTATAAAGGGTGCTGCAGTCTGGCACCAAATCAGAGCATTAATCTGTCATTGTTTAAAGTTAAAAGAAATGGCACTATTTCATTGTTTCCAGACAAATCAACTTCAGTTACACATAGATCATTGTTAGAGGACACAAAGCAGTTTTGTCAGGATTTAAAGGGTCAAAGATTACAGCAGCTAACAGTTCAAAGTGTAACAGCTCTGTACTAGGTATGAACATGCCATTAGGGTTATATGCTGTTCTAGACTTCAGTGACAATATTTTTGCAAATGTACAGATGTTAAATAATTGGTTATGACAGAAACATGCAGCTCTATGGGTTAAAGATAAAATAAATTCCAGTTCAGCTGACACAGCTAAAGTGCTCAAAAGACATACTGGGTGTGGCCAGTTAGAAAAAAGGGTAACCTTATACATCTGTGTCTTGTAAGGTATATCAGAAATGACAGTCAAATTAATTTGCAGAATAAATGGTTTACAGTTACAGATTTGGTAAATAAATGTTTTGTGTTATTGTTTGTTTAGAAGTCATTAGTTAAGAGCTTTATATTAAAGTGTTGCAATGCATAAACAATAGCTTAATAAAGACAGAGACAAAAAAAAGCATTTATGCATAAAAGCAGTACATCATATGTGTCATTAAAGCCACAGGTTCAACTCTTATGTTATAAAGGACAGACAAGTAAACTTTATAAAATCAGATCAGTTTAAATGTGGTAATAAATGTGTTTATCTAATTAGTTTAAGACTGCGTATATTTCACACAGATATGGCAGTTTACCAAGCACATCAGATCAGATTACAGCCAGCTTAGCAAGCTGATTTAAAGACAGTACTGTATGCTATAACTCAGTATTGTAAAGATCAATTTAATGCATTTCCAGTTTTACTATTTATCCCAGAAAATTATACATAGTAATGATAAATTCTTGCAACATTCAGAACTAAGTTAAATGATGTCAGCTAAGGAAACAGTTATGGTGAGGCAGTGGCTGGATTTTCACTCACAGAACAGTATGTTAAAATCTGAGGGTCACAAGAGTAAATGTAAAAGTTTCACAGTTAAAATTAATTTTATATAGGTGCAGACATGCAGTGTTACATTACTAATTTAGTTTCATTTGAGGTTATCAGTTTGCTTACAGACTTGCAAGAGTTGATTAGCAGCAAATGTTTATCAGTTTATAATTGTTAAAGCTGCAAATGTTTATTTCATGCAGAAAAATGTAAATAAGGCCAGGGCAATAAGCAATGCTATCAGTTTGTAATTGTTAAAGAGGCAAATGTTATTTTAAGGATCTGATACTAAATACAATCAAGAACGTTAGCCACCTAGCCTTGCACAAGAAATAAAAAGAAGAGGTTTAAAGGCCTAACTATAAAAGGGACACTTTAACATTGAATCAGGCCTTCCTTTACCTCATCAGTGACTGGGCTAATCCAGAGTAAAATTTGACAAGAACTGTGGTGCAGAAGTTGACTGTCTATGTGTTTCAGTTATTTCTTCAATGTTACATTTCAGTCAAATCTCAGAATATACAAGTAGTACTCAGTTACTTCACATTATTCAGTCATTTGTTTTAAGGGTAAAGTAACAGAATTACATTATGTAGTCGTTAGTTAAGGGTAAAGAGACAGACTTATTTGTTACAGGCTTATTATATCATACATTTTTCCTACATCATCCTTTACATTATTCAGTCATTAGTTAAGGGTAAAGTGAAAGAATTACTTATTACAGACTTATTATGATAAGTTATCTAAATAATAGGTAGTAATAGTTATTCAGTGCACTCAAGACATAACAGGGCAGGCTTAATTTATTAATTAGGTTACAGATTACAGTGTGTTTTAGATAATTATTGTATAGTATTCAGAAATTTAAAAGGACATTAACAGAAAATGCAAAGGTATAGATCTGAAATGCAGAAAGGATAGGTTTTAGCAAACTATTATACCTCATAAATATTCATAGAATATTTCAGACACAAATTTAGGAGGCAGACATCTATTACAGCACATGAAAGTTAAAAAAGATAAGTAGCATTATAGAGCAAATATAAATAAAATGTATAGACAGAAGTTAATACAGTATATGATAATTATGCTTCAAGACCATTTACAGAGTTATCTCTTTAGTGCTGATTTCAATTAGTCTTCAGAAAATAGCCATCATGCTTGATAGGCTATACAATAAAAAGAAACAGTATAATGTTTAAAGATTTAAATCTATAAACAACAGGAAAAGGTTTAATTTGTTGTAAGAGAGAGACATCATGGTACACTAAGACACCAGTTCATAAGGTAAAAAACATGGGCAATAAACAGTGTAATTTTACCATTACAGCATACAGACATATGGGAAAAAGTAGGCAGGGTTAACAGTTCGTACTCTGCCTAATTTAAATAAAGATTTGCAAAGACAGGTTAAGGATGTGCACACTCATTTTCAGAATAATGTACAGGTTTTGAATATATCACTCATACATCAGAACTTAGACTTAAAGACTCTAAAGACTATGAATATAGGTAATATGGAAATTAAATCATAAAGTTAACAGACTTCAAGACTAGTGGTCGAAATTAGAATTGCAAGTTTATTTACCAGATAAAGAAAAACAATTGCCTAGTTATAATTAAATCAAAAATTTAAGAGCTTTCAATCCAAACAAAAATTTAAGAGCTTTCAATCCAAACAGTCCATAAATGCTCAAGTGACACCTAGTGATCAAAATTTAAATTGCACGTTTATTTACCAAATAAAGAACATTTATTTTCAGATTATGAGTCAGGTAGCATAAAGCTGTATACAGTAGTTAGCAATACAAATGTAAGGTAACTACTTAAGTAAGTCCCTGTATACTTTCATCAGGGACCTCAGGAGCAGCTGTTAGATTAGGGATGTCAATTTTGAAGTAGTTATTACGCATTATGCAGACTAAAAGGTAAAATACCTGGTGTCAGATATTTTATAAAGGCAGTTTATTAGAAAAGAAAACTAAGTATGAAATGTGCTGAAAATACAGAAATGTGGAATGTTTTTTTCTCAAGGGAAAGATACAATCTTGCCAGCTACAGAATGTTCCTTAATGGAATGTTAAATTAAGCACATATGAAAGTGGCTGAGAACCAAGGCTAAGAAAGCATGTAAAGCATTAAAGAGTTTTGGTATTATTAAAATATACTTTGGATACAGTTGGGGAAGTCATTTAGTTCATTTGACCTGACATTATACAGAAGATTAAACTACAGTACAGGCACTTGAGTCTGAACACAGAAGACAGGTCAGATAAAGACTATTTCAATTTATGTTGCTCAGGACAATCAGAATACGATGTGCAGTAATTTTGGATATATTTAGCAGCACTGTTACTACTAACCAGCATCCCAGCATTTCTACAGACTGTTATTGTTTATAAGAACTGTTAATGAAGACAGTATTCAGATATTGTGAACATCTAATAAAGCCTTATTAAATTAACTACAGTGTTTGGAAAATTCATTCTGAAAAGTACACAAGACACGGCCCATAAAGGAGAGACGGATACCTGTTCAGCATGAGTTTGGATAATTAAAAAATAAAGACTTTTTCTTCAGTCTTAATTCAGTTGATTCCAGTTAATTACAGTACAGTTAATCTTATTATTTCTTACACACACACACACACACACACACACACACACACACACACACACACACACACATCTGTGTGTATATGTATATATATATATATATATATATATATGTATATGTGTGTGTGTGCGTGTGTGTGTGTAGATAAATGGGTTTACTTCTAAAGTTTGAAGTTCTTATGGTTGAGACCATAAGATCAAAGTTTTAAAATTTTGAAATGTAAATTAAAAAAAATAAATAAAATCAAAAAATATATATTTTTTAAGATTTTGCAGGGGAGCAAGCCCCCCTGCTCCATACCACCTGTTAATTAAATATATCAGCATTGAGATTGCAGTGCAGCAAGGAAAATGGTAAATATACCATTCTGCTCTGCACAGTGATCTCCATTTAAACAGTTCAAAGTTTCAAAACTGTGAAACTTCAAAATTTAAAAGTCGACCCTTATACATCCACACATATACGCCCATCCACACACATATCTTAGACACACACACACACACACACACACGCACGCATGCACACACACACACATACACACACACACACACACACACACACACACACACACACACACACACACACACACACACACACACACATGTATTCAAGCACACACACACATACATACAAACACACACTGACTGACTAGGTAGAAGCCCAAATTATTATAAAACATTTTAAGATCAATAATTTATTTTATTTTTCAATCTTCAGAAATAAGACAAAACATCTGCGACTTAAATAATTATAATAAATTAGACATAATATAACAGCATTAGTTAAGAATCGATACACATTATATGACAATTATTTAATATTTATAGAAATTTTAGACAGTTTGTAAAAAAATTAAAGGTAAGTTATTCTTAGACAAACAGGAATTGCAATATTAAGTGAGGAAAAAGAGGCTTATGGTATATTTAGAGAGAAAGTCAGGGAAGAGAATTTTTTCAGAGTGGTTTTGAAAGATGGAAGGGAGGGTATTGACTTGATTGATACATGTAATGAGCTGCAGGCTATAGCAATCTGGTATGAGTACAGACAATGTCCAGCAAATTTCGTAGGTTTGTAGACAGTCAGGAGTTTTTGGTCACAGGATTGCAATGATAGACTGGAAACATGATTGTGTGGAATGTTTTTAGTACTAGACAGGCAGATGGATGCTAGATAATTTTATAGGTGGTAAAAAGATGTTTGTGTTAGCTGATGAGGCATTTCTAACCAGTTTAGGACTTTGAATGCTATACAGTAGTGCATGTTGAAAGGGGTTATTTTCTGCAAATTTAGCAACTTTGTTAAAGCTTTGTTCAAGTTTTAATTTTTGTGAAGCCTGGAGGTTAGTGAGCATGGAAACACCAAAAAGAAATGTGGGAAGTAAATAAGTAGTGGCAAGTGCAGGCTTAGTTGCATTGATGAGAACATTTTTAGCTCTGTAAACATCCTCAGTTTTTGATGAGTTTTTCTTCTGTAATTTTGTATATACGGGTCGAATGTAAGATTATCATCCACAATCATCCCTAATAATTTCTTATGAGAGCCGACTTCAGTGGTTGTATTTTCAATATTTTCAAAAGAGAGGACTTTAAATTTTGTATAAATAAGTAAATAAATAAAATATATATACATATATATATATATATATATATATATATATATATATATATATATATATATATATATATATATATATGGGTCCCGTTCAGAATTTCAAAGCTTAAACATCAAAATTCATATGATCGAAGACCATATGATCGAAGTTTTAAAACTTTGAAATTCTGAATGGAAATTGGCATACAGCGCGGAATGGGAGATTTTCATTTTCCTCGCTGTAGTGTGATAGTGCGATCTCAAAGCTGGTATATTTAAGTAGTGGGGGGTGTGGGGGTGTAGGGGGCTTATCCTGCATCCCAGCATTTCTACAGACTATGTTTTGTTGACTGCTTTGTTGGGGGGTTCAGAATTTTGAGATTCCAAGATCTCGAGGTTCTGAGTTCGATATTTTGAACCTCGGGATTTTGGTATTTCGAAATTCTGAAGTGAACCCATATACATATATGTATGTATATATATATATATATATATATATATATATATATATATATATATATATATATATATATATATATAATATATGTACACACACACACACACACACACACACACACACACACACACACATATGCATCTATAGACATATGCACACACACACACACACACACACACACACACACACACACACACACACACACACACACACACACACACACATACACACACACACACACACACACACACACACACACACACAGACACACACACACACACACACACACACACACACACATATATATATATATATATGTTTTTTTTTTGCATTTGAATACAGGGAAAGTCCAAAAGTCTGAGTGGGCAAAAATCCTTTTTCAGTGGAGGCCAGGGAAGAAAACCTCCACATTTAACATGTAACACTGTTGATAATTACAAATTCAAGGTTTACATATACATGACTTGACATTTGTGTTAAACATATAACATTGGGTAAAATACGATCACATTCATATAAATATTCTTATTAATGGCATTATTACATGGTCTAGTAGCGGAAAAGATTGAATTATTCTTTAAAAAAAACAAAGTGAAGAAATCTATCAGAAAACTAATTGACTTATAGAATGTAAACCAGGTATTATTGATAACAATCAATGGGTGAGCAATTTTCCTAGATATGCTACATTGACTGGTAGCCTGTAGTAGGAGGAGCTACAGTAGAGTATAGACATTGAAACATAAATGTAACGTAAGGAGAATAGTTTTACTATAGTCACTGAATGCTCTCTTTAGATTGTAATAAGAATGGGCAGAAGTATGTTGAAAGGTGAGATGTGATCTGATTTATTTGAAGAACTAGTATATATATTCTGCATATATTTATATGTATATATATATATATATATATAAATATATATGTACATATATATTTTATATATATATATATATATATATATATATATATATATATATATATATATATATAATCCACAAACGTTCCAGCACTCTAGTATATATCTTTGGGTCTACTTCTGTTCATCAAAATTACAGTTTATTGAACAACAGAAGTACGAACCCAGTTCTGCGAAAGTGCATTTAAGTGACAATGCACTTTTGCAGAACACAATTTACAGAAGCATGTACAGTGGAGATAAGGGAATATACCCTTTTAACCACTGTAGTGCAATCTAGATGTTAATATATTTAAGTAGTGGGGGTGTCAGGGGGACTGTCTCCCATATTGTGGCTGCAGGGGGACTTGCACTCCCTCAAATATTTCTTTGTAATGTGTTATATCTGGTGTTTGGTGCATTGCTGAAGCGTGATTCGCGAAAGTGCATTTCTGCTTAAATAAATTGTAATTTTGATGAACAGAAGTAGACATATTTATATAGACAGACAGATAGATACACACACACACACACACACACACACACACACACACACACACACACACACACACACACACACACACACACACACACACACACACACACACACACACACACACACACACACACACACACACACAAGTCTATGAGCTACTGAAAAGCAGCTTCCTGTGGTCTAGGCTTCTGTTCCCTCAGCCTCTTTTTGCCCTGGTGTTTAACTCTGAGCAAGTCATATAATCAGACATTGCTCCCTGGCTTGAGTCTCTCCAAGATCCATGGAGATTAGTTAGCAATTACAAATAAAATAAATGATCCATACAGCATTCTATCCTGCCTTGAACTTTGTATGTCTCATCTAATATCAATCACATTGATTTCTGTTTTTCTATTCCTTCTTGCATATGTAAACAGATAACATATGCAGAAAACTAATAATGAGTCCCTGTGCAAAAAAAAAAAAAAAATTGGAATGCTTCAAGAAATGCTAAAAGTTGTTGATTCATAAACTTCACAAATACACAAATTATGTGGGAATTTATTAAATTAAATTCCATGAAATGTTGCATTTTGCAAAGCGATCACATATTTCACATTGCTTTTTTATTCCCCACCACACACACACATGTAGATGCTTATAGACGCAATGGGCAATCGCATGTTAATCTAAAAAATGGAATTTCTTGAGTTCATTTAAAGTAAAATAGTTTAGACAACTTTTCATCAATTTGTAATGGGGACATGCTCAAAGCATAGCTCTCAACCTTTTAGCACTACAATTCTGGGCAAAAATAATGAGGACAAACCCCAAAATAGGGCCAAATTTTAAATATTGTTCTTATAAACTTAGAAAGTTGCTAAAATAAACTGTCTTGTGCTAACATGCATTTTCTGAAAAATACGAAGTTTGAATCTCAAATGCCTGTCACAATATATTGAATTCAATCTTCACTGATTTGCCACAAAATTTCAGAAGACCATACATTTTATGAGGAGCAGACCAAACATATGAGGCAAACATCTGCTCACTCTCTGAAAATCTGGACAGTTGAGAGGCTTGGCTGAAAGATACAGACCCAGAATAATTCAACACAGTTTGATACTTTAAAAAGATATTTTAGCATAAGAAATATTCTAGTCAGGCAAGAAGGGGTGAAAATAAAACTGATAGAACCAAATGTTGCCAACAGAAACGCTAGGAAGAAAAAGTAAGATGCCAGTGAAAAGAGAGCAGAAAACTATGTTTAGGAGGCTGAAGCATAAACAGTGGTGCGGCATTCAATAAAAGGTACAACCATTCCCTTGCCATTCTTTACCAACTTTGTATCAATTTGCCTGCAATAACAGAAGTGATCAGGAAGAGATGTCAATGGCAGGTTAATGCTGAATAATGCATTTCTAATACACACAGTGAAGCAGCCCACTAAGTAGTCAAGCAGTTCCTTAAATAATTGGCTTGTTGGGAGAAACAGAGCATGAAAAAAAATAATGCCGCACTGAAATTTGAATAACTGATTACAGTTGTTTTGGAAGTGATCATGCTCAGTAGTACTTAATCTTGTTACTCTGAACTACACAAATAAATCTAGGATGGGGTTATGACCAGAACCCTGATCAGAAACCAGAGACGGACTTTCATCTTACACTGGGAAAAAAAAAACAATAGTGGAATTAATGGGAAGTTTAAAAAATGCCATGATGTGGGTGGGACTTCAGATGACATCTGAAACTATGTCACAAAGTGGGATGCAATTAAAAATGTTGAGTTATAAACAGTATAGTGCCCCTTTAATTCAGTGTAACAGTCCTCCTATTCTTTTGTGGCAGGCAGCTGTTACTTCAAACATGATTAAGCTTGCAACATTAATTTTATTTGTTTTTAAATTATGTATAAAAACAACGCTTTGTCAACCAAGAGTGAGAATATTTCTATACAGCCGCTTCTGCATAACTAACTTATCTTTATTCTATTCATAAAGATTTATCCAGTATATCTTCAGAAAGCAGCTTTGCATTAGCTATTAATGAGTACAGTTAACTGACATCAGCAAAAACAGTTTAGGTTGACAAATCGTGCACACACATTATTTGTTTTCAAGAAATGTAGTTATCTAGTCAACAGTCCCTGGATTTAATTTGGTCCAGATATCAACCCATCATGGTCTCATCTCATTGATCAAGCAAAACAAAAGATTAAGAAGTCTTAAAAAAAATCCCTTTTACGTCTTACATCATACAATGATATTCGTAGGTTCATAAGTCTATTCTAGGCTAACTACCACTATGGTCCTTAAAAGCCTTGCCATGCAACCCAAATGTGACCCACAAATTTGATTTGTATTTGATTTATAGGGGGTGATTTATTGACTGCCTCTCTCCATCACTGACATAGGAGCCAGAGCAGGGTTTGGGAGGAACTCTGCTTCACATAGATGAGGAGCATTTTTCAGAGAATGGGATTTCTCTGAGAAACATCTGTCTCTCCAACATATCCTACTTATGTTGCAAGCAAAATTTAGTTTTTTAATCTAGTAGTCTGTTGCTGTTTGTTTTGTGGATGTGCAAAAGATTAATCAAAACAGAGACCAGGAATGCTTTGTATGCTAGGCAAAAGTCACATCTCAGAAGTCTGTGTGATACAGAATAAAAAGACAGGGCTTTGAGGTGATCATTGCAGGACATTGTGTTTACTCCTTACATTCTTTTTGTAAGGAAGTTTTGTGGACATTATAGTTGCTGCATGTGTCTGGTCAGGTAAATATTTTTGTAAGTAAGTTTTGTGGACAGTATAGTTGCTGCATGTGTCTGGTCAGGTACATATTGAAGGGGGCATTATTCTTTTATGATGGGCTTGATGAGGGCCAACTGAAATAGAATGATGACCTCTATGGACATGGATGCCGTGCCACTGCTTATAAGTTGAGCAACATACAAGGATTTTCTTACTATCTTGCATACATGGTAGCCAAAGGCTAGGTTACTGTCTACATGAATTCCCAGATCCCTGACTAGTAATTCAACTTTTAAGGGTATTTTATTGATGAAGTCATTACCAAGGGTGGCTAACTTCCCAAAAAGTACTATAATGCATTTCTTTGTTTTGAGTGTTAAGCCATGGCTTTGACACCAAGCATTTTTCTGTATTATACTTTCCTGAAGGGTGATCTCATCTTGGGAGATTCATTAACTTATTCCAGTTTGCAATCACTTGTGAACTTGTTTAGCCAGAGGCCTTTGATATTGGCTTTGACATCCAGGAAGTAGAAGCCAGAGAGGAGTGGTCCTAGCAGTGAGCCCTGGAGGATTCCACTACTGACTGGTTTCTTTGTATAGGCACACTAACTTTCTATCCAGCATGTTATAAAGGGGTTTATACCCAATTCTGTAAGTTTGATGACAATGCCCGAGTGGGATATTATATCAAATGCCTTAGATAGATCTAGATAAGCAGTATGCAAAGTTTTTTCATCAACCATTGCCTTAGTGACTTGTTTAAAAAAGTACAACAGATTCAGTAAGCATGACTTTCCTTTGACAAAGCCAAACAGGGATGGATCCAGTATCTGGACGTTTCCTGCATTCTTGCTGATAGTTTCTATGATAATTCTTTCCATGACTTTGCAAATAACACTAATCAGACTATTGGGTCTATAGTTTCCAGAATTTGATGAAGATCCTCCCTTACGACCACTCCAGTCTTATATTCATATGGCACAAAGCCTGACTTATGACTACAGTTAAATAATGACTCCATGGGTGCTGATAAGTCATAGTTTAGACTATTCAGGAGGCATACTGGAATGTTACTGGGGTCTATTGAGTCCATGTTCTTGGCTTTAGTGAGTGCAGACAGTGCATGCTCCCTAGTTATATTTAGAGGGGTTATATTTCTGGGTATTGCTGAGGAGATGGTTGGGGGTTGAGATGGGGTAAAGTTGGAACTGATTTTGTTCATTCACAGGTCCCCTTTAATGCCAAGCTTGGAAAATGTGGCACCATTAGCCAACAGTTCAACACATTGCTGTGTACTGCCCTTAAGGTTTCTGTCATAGCTGTAGAAGGCCTTACAGTTATCTTTCACCCATGAGGATATCTTAACCTCAAAGTTACCTTTGCCTGACCTAATTAGCCCTTGTAGTTGCCTTCTTACTTTGATGAGAGAGTTTTTATCTTTATGGAAATTACCCTTTCTGATTTTTTCCATACTTTTTTTCCTTTTGTTGTATATCCTGCTTAACTTGGGATGTCACCAGGGCAGTTTGTTTCTGGGGCTAGTTCTAGGCTTAAGTCTGGTAGGTAAAGCAGCATCTATGGAGCCATTGACATGGTTATATAGAGTTTCTGAGAGCAATTCAGCATGGGTTGGTGTGTTCACGGGATTTGAAGGGGCATTTCATTTTGACAAACCATCATGTAATAATGGGTAATTTGCCTTGGAATAGTTTCTGACTGTTACTGGTTTTAATGGGATTACTGAGTTGATTTTGATTTCAAAGGAGACAGCTTTATGATCAGACCTTACCAGGAAGGATGAGACAGTGGGGCTTGCAGCATTTTCCCATAATTGTAAGCATAAGGTCCAGTATGCTTGAACCTCTAGTGGGCATACTAACTGTTTGGTCGAGGGTGTTTTTACTTATGAAGTCCAGGAATCTCTGTGCCTGTAGATCTTTAGGATTCTCACTCTGTAGAGGATTAATTAAAGTCTGCCATGAGCAGAGTGTTAGGCTGGATGCTAAGTGTCTCCAGTAAGTCCAATTATGCATTCTGAGTCTTTTTTTGAACCTGGAGGGTGACCTACAGCTCACTAGGATATTGTCCTGGTATTTTGTTTATGGTGATCTGCACATGGAGGAATTTCAGCATGTCATCCTATCTGACCATCCTAGAAATATGCTTTTTATTGATATATATACTGACACCTCCGCCTTTAGACCTTGGCTGTGCAGCGACTGGTTTAAAAGTGTGGAAGGAACTGAAACCTTGTACTGCTGGGATACTCCCTGCAGCTTTAAACTATGTCTCAATAAATGGACAGATATCTACATACTCAAGTGTGTGGATGGCTTGGAGGGAGTGAAGTTTTTTATTTAGGCTCCTGGCATTGAGCAATAGCACCTTGAGGTTCTGTTCAGTTGCTTTTGCTATGTTGGTAGGTTTATGAAATTGGTATTGCCTAAAAAAGGCATCATGGTGGAAGAAAAAGCATTAGTCAATACTCAAAACCCTATACAGGAAAATGTAGACCATCCTTGGCAAAGCAATGTGGTGTGGTGACCATATCCTCCCAAAATGACAGATATTTGATCTCCCTAGAATGACACCAGAAAAACAGACAGTTGTTGAAATCAATCATTTTTTGCACATATTGTGGCATAACCTTCATTGATGCTAATATCCTGCTTAGTGCCAGGCTCATACCAACTTGAGATACTTAGTAAGAAAGCGCCAATGTCTCTCTTCATATAGTCCAGGTAGGTACACCTCAGATCATTTAACCTACATAAACTATGGTGTAATCATACTGGTACTTGTGGCATAATGACTTGAGCGTATGCATGATTTGGCTTATTCTGGCTCCAAATAAGCAACTAACAGTTATTTTCTCCTTGTTCAGCCTGGTTAGAGGGGTACCAGTATGTCTTATAATAAAGTCATCTTTAATGAGAGTCCTGGGAATTGTGCTTGCTTGTCTTAGTGGTTTAGTGTTTTGGGCTCCATTGATAGTGGCAGTATGCGTGGTGTTAAGTGGTGTTTTTTTCTTAGTGCCTTTGGGCTTGCTGAGGCATGGCTTTGACAGCAGACAGTCTGGATGGTCTTTGTTGTTTAGGAAGATTGCTTTTAAGTGCCTCAGCATACCTTAGTCTATGTGTGTTTTGTGTTCTATGTGAGGTGGGTGTTGTGTGTGTGATTTCGGCAACTTGATGCAGACTTGGATAAGAGAGTTTAGCCTCCAGTGTCACTGTGTAATTACACCTCTCACATATGCTGTTTGATTCTTTAAGCACTAAGTGGTTGTCAGTAAAGATGAGCCAATTGCTTCATCATCTCAAGATGCCTATATGCTCGAAGCTGGCTGTAGAGAAGTTAGGAAATTGCATATCCATACTCTTCAGTCCTTTGATTTGTGAGTTACAGAGAGCTGGTGTGTTAGGGTTCTAAGACTATTAAGGGTGATGTGTTTGTGCAGACTAATAAGGGTGCATTATTGGGGAAGATTATGCTAAACAGTACTAAATTCTACTAACTGTAATATTTACACAATACTAAATTTTATTAAATCTATAAGTATTACCACTCAAGGCCCAACTATCTTCTCTAAGCTTGTTGCACCCAAGGTATTTGCACTATATTGCTGCTTTACAGGTTACAGGTTTTTGGACTGCTTTCTTGGTGTTTGCTACTGTACATGGCACTGCTAACCTACACAAACCTGCAAAATGTATTGCTGTACTGAAAAAAAAATAATGACATCTCTGACCAACAAAATGACTACAGTATGAGTCCTTTTGTGTATTTCCAAACTCAGATAGACCAGGAAAACACCTCTTGTCAGAAGATGAATAAACCCAGTCATCTTGATATAAAAACACAGCAGAAGAGACCCACGAGTGCAATGCTAACAGAAACCACTTAAACAACTAGCTGGAAATCCCTTGCTGAAGGTAATTTCAAGATTGTAACAATGAGAGGAAGAGAAGTGACTTTTTTTTTACCAAAAAAAAAAAAACAAAAATCAGTGAAATGAACACATAAAAGAAGAAGAAACAAAAGTGATCATTCAGAATAACTTTAGTGTGACTTAGCAATCAAAAGTACTTAATTTTACCTGGGTGGCACTGAATATAAGTAAAATGCTTCTGGAATGCACACTAGAACTAGAAGCTCTGCTAAGCTCCAAGAAAATGAGCAAGAAACGGTATGAAGTAACCAAGGTTTACTCAAGAGCAATGAATTAGAAGACTATATAAATAGCTTATACTGCAGGCAATAGCGATGAAGTGGGGAAACGGAGGGAGGCACTTTGGAAATCAGATAATAATAAGGGGTGGAGGGCAGAGACACAGCCATATAAAATAAGAAAAGCAGAGGACGGGAGAGTTGGGAACTATTTAAGGAACAAGTAGTATAGCCACAGAGGCTAGCAATCAAACAAAAACAATACTGGAGCTCTTCGGAAACTTTATCTTAATGCGTTAGTGGGGGATGGGGCAGATACAGAATGCAAGCAGATAAATGATAAGCAGAATGCAAAAGCACTGAAGCACAAATTAGAGCTGAGACAATTCTCTCACTACTGAACTGCTACTACAGTTTAAGGCAAAGTGGCTATGCAGAAATTTACCAGTAACACTGTTGGTGGAAAGAATGCAGCAATAAATGATTTATGCACAAATCTGGTGGTAGTACATAGTTCTTACCAACTGTGAACTAAACTACAAGTCTTTGGCCCAGCAGGGTTTAAAATACAAACGGATAGCTTTTACATGTAATTATACTTGTGGAAATAGAAGAGCTGAATAAAGCAGAAATAGAATCTTCCAACAACTGCTAATTAACAAAAAACAAAACAAAACTAAGGTTCCAGAAAAAGCTTAAAAATGTGATCAGATAGAACAGAGCATAAAAGTGCAAAGTGGTATCACCACATAACTCACTATAATTGCACTTAAATATTTAGGCAGAACTGAAATAATTAAAATAATTTAATTATTTCCATTTTTTGAAGAGCTAGTTATTCACAGTTCCACATTTCTTCATGCAAGCAACAATGCCTGACAGGGTGTGTGTTAATGTGTAATTAATGCTGGTCCAGGGGTATTATGAGGCCCAACATCACAGGTGGAAGGCCTCTACGCCCATGGAAGGGAATTAACTACACATTAACACACACCCTGGAAGACGTTATTGCATTTAGAGAATGGGCTGTCTGTAAAATTGTGTTTTACTTGCTTATTTATTTTTTAAGTACTAATATTATTTTTTTATATATTTTTAATATAAAATAGTTCATCTGCTTAATGTTTGAAACTTGGTGTTGGGAGGAAGCATTTGGTCACACAACATCCCTCTTGCTTTCTCTCTCACTCTCTCACACACACACACACACACACACACACACACACACACACATGCACACGCACACACACACACACGCACACACGCACACACACACACACACACACACACACACACACACACATACACACACGCACACATCTCTCTCTTTAGGTTTTTTTTTATGTTTTACATTTTATGCTCGGTAAGCAGCAGAACCACTGCTTACCGAGCATAAAATAATGCCGGCAATTAGTTTTTTTGCAGTGTAAGCTCCACAGCAGCTTGATACACTGCTGTGAAGCAGTGGACTTGTTTATCAGCAGACATTCCTTGTACATTAATACCCTCCTGGAGAACATTAATTCTCCAATTAGGGTGTTGACATATAGTTTGCCCATTCTCTAAGTCTTGAATAAAAGACACCGGTTGGGGGTAGCTCTGTTCTAGAAACAGGATTTACCTAGAGAGCTCTCCAATCAAATAAAGGGAATATTGTAACGCTTTCAGAAACTTTAGCTTAATGTATTAGTGGGAGATGGGGCAGACACAGAATGCAAGCAGGCAAATGATGAATAGAATAAAACAGTACGGAAGCACAAATTGCAGCTGAACCAGTTCTCTGACTTTTGAACCTTTACTGCAGTTTAAGGCACCAGACTATGCATACATTTACCAGTAATACTGTTTATGGAGAAATGCAGTAACAATTGATTAAGATCCATATCTGGTAGTAGTGTGCAGTTCTGCCACTAATGTGAATTAAACTATAAGATTTGGTCCCATAAGTGTTTAAAATACAAGGAGGTATCTTTTGCAAGTAATTTTACTTCTGGAAATAGAAGAGCTAAATAATTTAGAAACACAGTTTTCCCACAGTCGCTAATTAAAATACAAGACTAAGGTCTCGCAACAAACTAAAAAATCCAATTAGATGGAACAGAGCAGAAAGGAACAATGATGAGATGTGAGAAAACACAAAGTACCAATGAACATATGTATCAGTAATTACACCTGTTGAGATTTACTACAGTAAACATACATCAGATCACAAAAAAAGCATATGTTTTAAAATTATACATGTGATAAAATGCCATCTATTATTAAAGAGAATTTGAACTGCATTGCTCAATGAAAATAGTACAGCTTCAAAAATGTGTAACGACAATAGAACAGCTGTGCATAAGGAAAGCTGGTGGTAAAATGTAGAAGCCTAGCAAGTCATAAAAAGAAAGAAGGAATGCAGCAAAAAGTGGGAGTTAGACAACATGGACCAGGCTAATAAGGAATACTGATTGGTGATGAACAGGCTAAGAGAACAAAATCAATATAAAAGAACAGCACATCAGATGCACTCTACCAGCTTCTGGAAAGTGGCACAGTAGATGGCACACATAAACTATATCATGTTGCAAGGCAAAGACAGAAAGATAAAGAAGATAGTCAGATGACCTTCATAAGGGATGTGAGCAACTGCTCATCAGTCCACAGGACATCAAAGGCACATGAAAGGAGTACTTACAGCAGCTACTCAATGAAGAAACCCCAACAGAATATGTACTTCCCAGACACAGCCTACAATGAAAGAAGAAGAGAAGGAGCCCACCCAACAAGAAGTGAGAACAGCAGTAAGGAATATTAAATCAGGGAAATCAGCAGACTCAGATGAGGTCACAGCAGATATGATCAAAGTGTTGAGTTAGCTTGCTGCGGAATGGATCTGGAGGTTATTCACAACAGTAAGGAGAGAAAGACATATCCCAGATTACTGGACAATAAGCATGCTAGTTCCAGTGCACAAGAGCAAAGAGGACATTCACAGCTGTGGGCAATGTGTGTCAAACTTCTGTCTCAGTGCATGGACTTTCTGGAGACGATGACTGATAAATGAACATGCAGAGCTGTAGAAAGTAAGATGGGAGATGAGCAGTTCAGTTTCAGATCAGGATGCAACATGACTGACCCAATGTTTGCAGTAAGACAGATAGTTGAGAAGAAGCTAGAGATGAAGAAAAAGTTCAACTGGGCATTACAGACTTGGTGAAAGCATATGACAAGGTTGCATTAATGCTGATTTGGGTAGTCCTGTGATGGTTTAAAGTCCTAGAAACACTGACATAATTAGTGAAGGCTATGTATAAGAACCCATTGATACAAGTATGAATAGTTTGCACTGAAATTGGGGTTCCCTGTAGGAGGGGGTATGCATCAAGATTCAGCTCTAAGCCCACTACTGTTCATACTAATGATGGACAGTATTAGCAAATAGGTCAAAGGGAACTGATCAGCAAAGCTGCTGTTTGCAAATGATGCAGCTTTACATGTAGATTCTAAACATGAACTTCAGCAAATGATAGGTGAATTACACATAAAACTGAAGGCACATAGGATGAAACTGAGTACAGATATCGGTAACAAATGGGGAAATCAGAAGAAGCTGATAATTGAGATAGAAGGGAAATGGTGGAATAGGTTAAAAGCTTCAAGTATCTGGCAGGAGCGGTTGAGGAAAAGGAAAGTTTGAATGATGAGTTCAAAGCTAGAATAACTGGGTCTGCAGCCAACTGGCATAGAGTGTCAGGGGTAGTTTGTAACAAATGCCAAAGAACCTGAAAAGTAAGGTGTACAAAACAGTGGTGTAACCAGTACTACTGTATGGTTCAGAAACCTGGGCAGTGAAGGCAGAGTAACTGAGAAAGCTAGAGGTTATAGAGATGAAGTGTCTGAGATAGGTGGTAGGATGCACATTCTAGGACAGATAAATAAATTAAAACATCAAAGCAGAAGTTCTGGTAGATTCAATTGCAGAGAAGATCAAACAGAACAGATTTTGGTGGTTTGGGCATATGTGCAGATAAATAGAAAGCGATCCTCTGAAGAAGATTTGGGACAGATAGAATGAAGCCAAGAGAAAACAAGGGCATCCTGCGATAAGATGGATGGATTGTTTGAGAGAAAGACCAGTGACAGTCAGGCATGAATGTTGAAGAAGGTAGGAAAGTGACACTGAAGGAAGAGAAATGGCAACACTTGACATGACAGCCTGACCCCATATAGAAAATGGGAAAAACAGGGTTGATGATGGTGATGATGACAATGATGAATCAAACTAAAATTATCAGCACTAACCAAGTTTATAAATAATGGGATAACAACCAATAGTTTAACAGGTTTTGCAGATATTTCTTAAACCGTTTTATCCATAATTATGTGCTTTATTTCCCAGTTCATCACATATACACTCTATTAAAAGACGTTTATATGCATATAACTTCAGATAATTTTGGATCACCACCATGTAATAATTTCAGTTATACCTCACGTAAAGATTACTACAAAATTTGGAGAGATATTTATATGGCATACTGTGCATATGTGAATGGATCCATGACTAAGACAGTGAAAATCTGTGTTGCAATTATGGCACTGACACTTCAGGATTCAAACACTGAGAAATGGGAGTGAGTGGCTAAAATGGCTCATTCATCCATCTGATAGGAGAGTATCTAATCCCCATTACTCTTATCATTTTTTCACTTACCCAGTGAAGTGAGGGGGTGAGCCGCACCAGGGTTCTCGCTTCTGGCCCCAAGCACCTGGGCATCCGAGTGCGACACAGTCTGGGGACAGTGTCATGTGGGGAGTTTGACTGGGGTGGTAAACCCATCAAAGAGTAACACAGGTGTCCTAGGGTGAGTTAAGGGAGGACACAAACCTCCCATGGAGCAGAAGGACAAATGCTTGCTTGATCCTGATTTTCAGTATGTATACAGACCGTGACAGCAGGGCCTTATGATCCTTCTGGATTTTTAGGTTTTAAGCAGGAGGTGTCAGAAAAGTTACCACAGGGATAACTGGCTTATGGTGGCCAAGCATTCATAGCGACATCGCTTTTTGATCCTTTGATGTTGGCTCTTCCTATCATTGTGAAGCAGAATTCACCAAGCATTGGATTGTTTACCCACTAATAGGGAACATGAGCTGGGGTTAGACCATCGTGAGACAGGTTAGTTTTACCCTACTGATGATGTGTTGTTGGGATAGTAATCCTGCTCAGTATGAGAGGAACTGCAGGTTCAGACATTTGGTGTATGTGCTTGGCTGAGGAGCCAATGGTACGAAGCTACCATCTTTGGGATTATGACTGAACACCTCTAAGTCCTTATCCCACCTAAACGTAATGGCATCAGATGGATGGATGAGCCATTGTAGCCACTCACTCTCATTTCTCCATGGGAAAATAAGTGATAGGATTTTGAAAGGTCACAAGAAGCTAAGGCATAAAGGTTGTTGAATCCTAAAGTGTTGGTGCTATAAACACAACATAGGTTTTCTGAGACATAGTCAGTGATCCATTTAAAAAAGGTGATTTATTCATACCATGACAAAAATACAGGATTTTAATCTCTGTCATTTGCAATAAGTGAAAAATTATGAGGAATTCAGTTTTCAAGTTCCATGTTCTATACCACTTCTCTAGAATACATTTAAATGTTACTTATTAGATAAATTAAGAACATGAGCTACTAATTAAGTAAAAGATATGAGTCAAGTATTATTATAATTGCAAAGTAATCTAAGGCAGCTATAGTATATATAGGCAGAAAGGATCAACTTTTTATAAAGATTTTCTTCAATAAAATGTATGATTCATTGTTTAATTTACCACAAGAGAACATTACTCTTTGAATATTAAAACAATCAGTGCTGCCTGCATTCGTGACATAGTGAGGTATAACCTTTAAAACAGCCCAGGTCACCCATTTATTTATTATTATTTTATTTATTTATTTAAATTTGTTGACCAGGAGTGTCCGACTGGACGTAGGTCCATTTTCAGCGGAGGCCCGGGGGATTAACTACCATCTCATCACTTAATGGCACAGGCAATGAGGATGGACATGTTCATCTTAAAGGAGAGGGATAGTGGTTCCCACATGACCTGTGCTACTGTGCTAATGACAAGGCCTCAGCTGGACAGCAGAGTCTCATGACAATGTGTAGTGCCTGTAACAGGAAAGACAAAGGCTTGATTGCCCTATGAAATAATGGTAGCCCCTGTCATTGCATGTAAGGAAGCATGCATGTGTGGATAAGGGAGCATGGGTTACCTTGACGTGGCACATGTGTTCAGGTCACCAGCAAGTGAGGCTTGGTCTGAATGCTGCCATTTCCATGACACCGGCTAGCTAGAGTATTAAGCACCATTATAGCTGCCTGGCTAATGCTCCCCTTGGACACAGTAATGTCTGATTGAAGGCAGCCTTAGTGATAGGTAAGCATGAGGAGAAAAACAGCTCAAAAATCTAGAAATAGTCCAATGATCCTAAGGCATCTGTGAAGAATAAAGGCTATCGATAAAAAAATAATACTATGTAGCTTCTTGATCCCAATACAAATACCAATATCTAAAATATATTATACAATGGAAATGACTTTGTATTCCAAAGAGTAAATAATTATAAGACATGCAGCCAGGGTACCCATGATAATCCCTTCAGTGCTCAGATTAATGAATCTAGAAATATCCATAATGCACTACAAAAAAGAACAACTACTAAGATATGAAAAGTAAATTATGGCAGTCTTTATTTTCTTCTGCATGGTTAACACTTAAAAATATTTCATTTAGTCAATCTGCATCAAGTAAAAAGAATAAAAAATAAAAGTAAAAAAAGAAGCTTCCACATGAGAATGACAAATGCAACATTTTTATAAAGAAGTAATATAATCAGATCATCTTTGTTTTCTGATTTTTTTCTAAAATAATGCTTCTTACTGGCTAATACACTAAATACTGAACTTAAAAATCCAGTCGAATATACTCTAAAAATGTTCATAGTGTATGTCATGATTTTTAAGTTAGAATAATATCTGCATCATTAATTCAAACTGGAAATGTTTGACTTAAACAAGGAAAATGGCAGGAGCTGCATTGACCTGGTATACAGTGCCAGCTTTATGATATACAGTAGGATTTGCAAGTATAGTACATTACACAGAATATACATGTGCAATACGTCAGAGGCATAAGTACTCAGAGTACATCATGTACAGGAGAACTCATATGCACTTGGCATCACATAGAGAGGCATATGCATGCATTTTACATCACATACAGATGCATATACATGCACAACACATCATGTATATAGGCATACAAATGCACAGTACAGAAAAGAAAAAGGCATGCCCATGCACAAAACATCACATTCACAGGCATTGTCATGCACAAAATATTGCAGCAGAAGCACACACGTACAGTACATCAAAGAGAAATGCACACAAGACACAATATCTCACATAAGGGGCATATTTGCGCAAGGTGCATCACACATTGATACATGTACAGTGCATACAAAACAATACACATGCACAGCATATCACATATAAAGGCACAAACATGTTCAGAATATCATATAGAGAAGTACACGTGTGCACAGCACATCACATATGTGGAAATAGATGTACACTGTACATCACATATGCAAGTAGACATATGCACAAAAAAAACAGAAATATGAATATGTACTTTTTCATTACATATAGATGCACATGCATATCTCGTTCAGAGTATAAGTATCTGCAGCAACCTATGAAGGTACACGCACTGAAAGAATATCACATACAAAAGTACACACATTCTCAGTGTATCGCATACAAAGGCACTTGTGCATGCATTATGTCACATGCAGAGGTGCATGTCATACATCATATACGGAAGCATATGCATTTGCAGTACATTACATGCAGGAAAACATGCATACATAGTATATCATATACAGAATCACACAAATGCAAAGTACATCACATACAGAGATATGTACATGCATACTGAATCACATACAAAGGCATATGCATGCACAGTGCATCACATGCAGAGACCACATATGCACAAACTAAGCATATACATATAATAAATTACATTGACTTGCTGTTGACGCTGTATAGTTAGATTTTGCCAAAGTATTCGACACAGTCCCACATGTAGTTTTTATTGACATCATGTGTACGACCAACATGAACCCATATGTGACTGGATTGTTTTGGTAATATATAAATTGTTGAGGAGGAAAATGTTTGTTGTTCTGATGATGTCTGTATTGGTTCTGAAATAAAAGCACTAAACATTCTATTTTTACGCATACGTTGTGGGTTTATACTTTTTCAGCTTGATGAATTCACCTGATCTTCAAGCATTTTTTAGTGATTAGATGGATAACCATCTGGTTGCTAAGTTGGAAGTATGGAATTAGAATTAAAAATTGTTATTTGAATTACAGCAAGTCTGTTGGTAAGGGTATTCCTCTTGATTTTGGGTCCAATGCCTTTTTGCTTATGGATGTCTGATTGCCCAGAATCAGAAATGAGTAGTTCAGAAAATTTGTTAACAACATTTAAATAGGTTGCATTGTCACCAGCAATGACGTTCATCCTTCTCTTAGTATTAGTTAGGCAACTTAACATGGGTGAGAAACAAGGACATAAGGTTTAACAACAGTAAGTGTATGGTAAGCTTGTAGTAAGTGTATGGTAAGTATATGCTAAGTGTATGGTAAATATATGATAACTGTATTAAGTGCATGGTAAGTATATGGTAAGTGTATGGGGATTTAGTGAGGATCAAATAACCTTATGTACCCATATGCACTAGATAACTACATCATCTGATACACCAGAATTGTTAAGAACTTGGGTAAACTGGCGAACTGTACCTTGAAATGTAATGAGTATATCAAACTGATAATTAAGAAATACTATGGGCTTATTAAAACATGTTTCAATATTTTTGCTATAGAAGCAAACACATTTTGATTAGGTTTTATACATCAAGAATTTGTTCAATGATAAGAGTACTGTGGCTTTTTTGGGCATTGAGAATCTTTCATTGAATAAACTTTAGTGCATTTAGAAGACCATCAAAAGACAGGTAAGGTGTCTTTGTTATTCATCCTACTATGATAGGCTCAGACATCTCTCTCTAATTTAAGTAGGTTACAGATTAGTCAGTGGTGTTTTAACTCAAGTTCAGAAATGTATATATGATGAAGTTCAGGCAGCAACACTGGGTACTGAGTTCATAATGCACAATGCCAGCACTAGGACCAACAGCGTTATGGTTAGTTTACCCACTGTTAGTTTTATGCTGAAAAGCTCTTCCTTGGACCATAGATCAAGTAGACCATAGAACATCCTGCTCATACAGATAAGATATTTTTTTGATTTGGAAACATTTAAGGAGGCTTTAGCTTAATGATTTAAGAATATTCCATTTGCATCAGGATCGACAATAAGACAAGCTCTTAAGTTGCCTATATAGGCCCTGAGTTTCTATATAGTATCATTAAATCATTGACTATGCATGTACAGTAAAGTACATACAGAGCCCCACACATGCAGAGAAAAAGATGGAGCCACATACGTGTAATAAAAAGTATATTGCATACAGAGGCACATCATGCATAGTACATCACACAGGCATACACATGCATAACAAAAAAAAAATATATATATATATATATATATATATATATATATATATATATATATATATATATAGATGTGCACATGCAGTGAACAGTATATCACATACAGAAGAATGTTCACGTATAGTACATTGCATACCAAGGCACATGCATGCACAATACATCCTATACAGAGGCACATACATGCATACTGCATCATATGCAGAGGCACAAGCATGCATATTAACCCACATACAAAGGAATATGCAGGCACAGTATGTAGCAAAGCATATTTATGCATAGTACAAGTGCAAAGGCACATGAATGCACAGTTCATTACAAACAGATGCAAAAGCATGTACAGACCACCATATTCAGAGGCAAAAGTGCATCACATGCAAAGGAACACACACACATGCATAGTACATCTGATAAAGAGGTGGATACATGCACAGTATTACACATACTCATATACATGCACAGCACATTGCATACATAATCACACTTGGTGAGTATGTCACATAAAAGATATATGCTGGCATCCCCCATGCACATTACTTCATATATAGAAGCACATATATGCTCAGTAAACCACAGATAGAGGTACACCTATACCAAGGACATCATGTACAGATGCATCTGCATGGACTGATTATCACAAATCCATCATTAGAGAACTGTATCAAAGAAGAGAGACAGAAAACAAAACATTTCATTGTAACATTGCATCATTAAAAAGGAATTTATAATAAGGCAATGGTGTAACTGCAATAAACAAATAAAAGCTGTATACTACATAACAGTAATGTCAGCTAATGTCCTAAAATATAAAAAGTATCATAGTTTTACATATGCCACCTGTGTGCCATTACTACATTTTCAAACATTTAAATTTCCTAAACTTGTTATATGATATGTGTATAAAATTCTTACAAATAATCACTCTTTATTGCATATCCATTTGCAAGGATTTCACTTAATAACAGTGTTGGTTTGTTGCAGTTTAACAAATGATTAAGACTTTCAGTTGTAATTAGCTTCATCCTAAATTCCAGGGTTTGATTTCCACTATCTCTGTTTCCCTACTGTGTGACAGTTAACAAAATGGTGATCTTGGGCTGCAGCTGAAAAGAAGCCCCAGCCAAGTGGGCTAACCTGGTTAACAAATAAAACATACTGTATTATAAATACATGTACTTTTTACTAGAGCAGTGCACGTGAGAGCTGCGTACATCAATTAAAACAAGGCTGGGGTTATTTTGCATTGCATGATAGAGTATCGGTCAATATAGAAAAAGTTCGCTTTTACCATAGGGGCTCGTGCTAAATACATGAAGAACACATTATCCTTATCTTTAAGTAGGTATAATTATTTCAAGACTGTAATTTCTGAATTGTCTTGTGTACTTGTCATTAAATGCAATTAGTAAATTAAACATTTTACTGAATGTAAAAGTAAACAGCACTACTACTGTGCAGAGAGCATATGATAGTAAGTACGCATGATTGTTATTCTTCGGTAGTTCATACTAGACAGCTTTGATATGAACACACTGCATGCATCTCAGTGTTCATTCTAAATACATAGATATATGTACTGTATTTTTTCAAAAAAACAATACCTCCCAGATAAAGTTTTATATGAAAGTTACAGCATTATTTTTAATGATTAAGATAACTGACCTTTCAGAGTCCAGTGTAGAAAAAAACTGCAATATATTTTATTTTTTACATGACCATTCAGTGGGGAATCTTTGCCGCTGTGATTAAAGGTTGGCACCCATGTCTAGTTCTCTCAGCGGGTTCTTTTTTAACAATGCCTTTGGGTTTTATAAAGCTGGACAGAAAAGCTATTTTTACTGGGTGTTCAAAAGTTCTGTGATCAGCATTACATCTGAAATGCTTTGTCCAATTATCAGCCAATTTCTTTAGAACCTGCTGAAGAATATCTTCAGAAAATTCTTCACAAAATTATATCACTGAAAAAAATACTGTACTTCTGAACACTGACATGCTGCAATAGTTTATTCAGCAGATTATCCAGATTATTTTTTTTATTTCCTTTGATAGAATGCATACTTATTTAATTATCTTATTGTTTATTTAACAAAAAAATGGATCAGATACAATGATAAAAAATAATAGCAGATAGCCTCTGAAACTTCTTTATACCAATATTCATTTAGATACAGCTATAGCTGTAGTTATATATACAGCTGCAGATATACTTATAGATATACTGATAAATTTAAAGGACTTTATGCAAATATTTCATTGGGAAGTTCAAGATAAATTATAGTACATGGACTGTAAAAAAACAAGGCACACATTGTTTGCAAGAGATGCAACAGTCAAATTTGAAGTAATCAGTTTTGAGTATTTATAAAAATTGTACAGAATTGTGCAAGATGAAAGCAGCATTATGTATTAGGATATGATACCTGCTACATTCAATAAAAAGCATGATGCTTTCTGAGTCAGGTTACATGAGTAAACCCATTCCTCTTTAACAGACCATTCCTTCAAAATGAAAAGGAAGATTAGTACTAGGCAAGTAATCACTGCGGTCATACAATGCCTAACCATATATATCTTTAAGTAGACAAACATACTTTTTTGTGACCCTTGCCAAAAACTTAACATTGCTTTCCTCACAAATTGAGCAAGGATTTAAAGGTTATATTGCTCCATGTTTCTGTAAGAATTGTTTTTGTGTACTCACAACTATAAGAATACCTTTGAAAAATGAGTAGCAGTAATAAACTAAAATGGAAGTAGAGAATAATACAACCATTTTACCCTTTGACAATGACCAAGATCTGAAATGGCATTAATGTAAAAAATACGTTTTACTTATGTCTTGTCTAGAACTTATCCAGAGGGACATCTGAAAATTATTAGCAAAGAAAAGTGTTAGCAGTTACAATCAGTGAAACCAATATATTTCCAAATACCTAACAGAGATAGAGAGAGAGAGAAATATTAAAGGAATTTAGGGTATATGTATCTAATGCAAGAATCTGAGAAATGTCAGAGATTAATCCACGGGGTAATTAATAGTCATCAGCTATAATTGTTTATAATGGAACTTGAAGGATTAGACTGGTAATAACTGGCTCAGTGCACTGTCACAGAGTCCTTATGTGTAGCAGCACTAATATGGATTTGATAAATTATCTTTCTTCATTAGGTCTGGTTAGGAGAGAGAGAACAGAGAGTGTCTTGCAGTAGTGGTCAACTCCTTTTTTTTCCTGTGTATGAGGCTGCTGTCCTTTCCTGTAGCCCTGATGTGGAACCTGCAGGGCTATTAATTGACAAATGTAGTGAGTGTGGAGCTTTGCAGAATGCTGAGGTCATAGCATGGGTGTGCTAAGTAATTAAAAAAGGACATACTGCCATGGATGATGATATTTTTTCTCCCCTAAGTGATTTATAAGCCGACTAAATACTACAACATGTAATACAACTGTCTCCTACATTTTTTCCATTCTTGGAATCTTAGCAAAAGTCATGTAATTAGAACAAAGCCTGTATAAAAGTTTGCACATTCACAGTGTCCATCTTTTGCTAGTACCATCATTTTGCCGAAGTTCATCTGCAATATTTAAAATGACATGCAGTCTTGAATTTCAGACATGCAATTATTTGTAAATATAATTATTCTCCTTGCCTTAAAATTAGTCATACACATGTTAACACTGTCTGCAAAGTTAAAGTCATACACATGTTAACACTGTCTGCAGAGAAACAAAGAAAATATTCATAATTCATTTCTGGTGATGTAATTCACAAACAGCATATAAATACTGAACACCACTTCCAGTGTATTCACATATCTGAGTGTTGCATATATGATCATTCAGACATCAGAAATCATTTAGAACATTTCATTTTTTCATAAATATGAGAACGTTAAAGGACACATTAAAAGCGATTAATACTCATGTTAAAGACTTAAATACATAATGATAATGTATACTGACATTCTTTCTGTGTCCACAGTATATATGAATTTTAGCCACATTTAGTAGCCCAATTAGCCTACTTATGTGCATAGGGCTTCTCCCTAGAATTTATCACACTTTCATCTTTCTTTTAAACTTGTTCTAACAGAAGATTCCAAAGAGCAGAAAGATGCATCAATACAAAATAAACAAACAATTGCTCAACAAAACAGTTTTTGCATTTTTTACCATTGCCTGTCAACCATCAAATTATTGATCAGATGCTACACTTTCTGAGGGGAGCATTATTCAAGCAGACATCAGGGTAGTTTGTGCTTTGACCAGTATCCCAGCTAGAGGAGCATTTGAGTTTTTCACCAACTCCAGGCTGGTGGTGATGTGTGGGCTTGCATCACCACAAGGGCTACCTATGCCCCTCTGTCTTATGCATACATGCTCCACCTTATGGACTGACAAGGGTCACTATCACCAGCTTAGCTGGTCATGACTAGCACTGTCTCCCTCTGCATCATGGTGGGTTTTCTGTCTACAGCCAGATCCTTGCCATTACTGCAGCAGCATATGACAAGCAAGAATGACCATCCCTTCTCCAAGGAGATCATTGTCCCTTCTTGTTTGTCACAGTCAAGTTGCTAAAAGAGCTTGGGCCAGCTAATAAATAGTAAGGCCTTATATTTTTCCATGATCATCACAGGCCAGCAATTAAATTGTCTGACAAATCTCTTGAGTTTAGTTTGTCAGCAGAAAGTCATAGTTTCCTTTTATAATAAAATAATCAGCTGATGTGGAATTATTATACCACAGACAATGCAACATTATCTCAGACACACATATGACAGAAAAGATGAACACATGCTCAGGACAGAAGAATATTTTATTTTAATACAGAAAATACTAATAATATCTAGCAGCATGCAATTTCAAAATAAGTAGTAAGTACATGTCACAGTCTGATTTCTGACATAATTATCCTACAAGTCACAGCTTCTCTTTTGTTAATCTCTCTGATCTTCTCACAGTGTTACTTCAGGTGACTAGAATAATATAGCCTAGGTATTTAAAGAACTTGACATGCTGGAGTGGTTAGCTAATGAAAAGTCATCTGTATGTAATTGTAGAAAATACCTAGTATTATAAAAATTAATAGCTTATGGATGTTATAATACATATAGACTTCTAGACAAAAATGGAGATATCCCTTTATCATAAGAAAATAGAAAGAGTAAGGCTAAATTATACCATTTGAATCTTAGCTTGACTGGAGGTGTGTTTTAGGCTTGTCGACACTATAGAACAGAAAGCCATATTTGAATCCCAATCATCTGAGCTTTAGCCAGTAACCTGAATCCCAGGGGTGACAGGTGCAGAGACCATCTCTGGCAAAGCATCGTGGTTTGTCGATCATGTCTTCCCAGGCAGAAAAATACTGGATTCCCTTTGAATGACACCAGAAGCTTAGCCAATTGTTGAAGTCAATCATTTTGTCCTTATACTGTCGTATCATTCTGGGCAAAGGCAGGATTCTACTCAGGGCTAGGGTCATACCTGCCTGGGTCACATGATCCAAGAGCTCTTCCATGTCTCTTTTCATGTAGACCAGGGAGGTACATCTCAAGTCAATCACTCCAGCATGGACAATGACAGAGTCATATTTGTACTTGTTGTGGAGTGACTTGAGTGCATGCATTATGTGGCGGATCCTGGCACCCGACAGGTAGCTGACTGTAATTTTCTCCTTGTTCAGCCCAGTGAGTGGGACATCAGTGTGTCTGACTATAGAGTCACCTATGACTAAAGTGTTGGGTACATTGCCTTGCCTTAGGGGCTGTTGTTGGGTGGCACACTGCTGTTGTGAGCTATGTGTCACTTTGGTTGTGACTGGTGTTTGTTTGCGTTTCAGCTTCGGAGGTCCTTGTTGCTTGGGCAGGTTAATGTTAAGGGCCTCCACATATGTAGGTTTAGAGTTGCTATGTGTGGGTATTGATGGTGTGGGTTTTGAAGGGCTATGAGTTGCTTGAGGTGTAATGCGGGTGTTAACCTTCTCCTCTTGACTGTCTAGCACAATCTTGGCCGGAGAGAGCTTTGCTTCCAGTTTGGCTATGTAAGTGCATCTCTCACAGGTTGTAGTGTTGGGTGGTAGGAGGAGAGGATTGTCTGTGTACATGAGGCAGTTGCTACATTGCCCCAATATGCCCAGATTCACCAGGTGGACAGGAGAAATCACCGGAAGCTGACCCTTGGACATGCCTGTTTAGGTGCTTTTTTGTAAAGTTTAAGAGCTGTTTTCCCTTACCTTTGCAAGGTACTTTGCAATTATAAGCAAATGAATGATAAGTTGAAAGATTATGAACTAACACTCATTGATCGTAAAAAAAGCAAATTAATAAGAGATTTGCGTGATTATGAACTGAACAAGGCGTTTGTGTCAAGAACCAATCGTAATAAGGGGCGGAAACAAGTGAGGTTCCAAACGGAAGCTGACAGAGTACGCTCCTTGAACTCATCGGCTTCTGCTTCAGAAAATGGTTATACATCCTATGAAGATGATGGATTGGACACTGACTTTCCACACTTGCCAGCAGCAGAGAATCCAGAACAATTGAGACATAATTTTCGTAGGGAAGGTCCGCAACAACAGAGAGATAACTCGCGGCTTAAACGCCAGCGAGAATATCAGGACTATATTCCCTCAGAATCGATGAAACGGGGAGGCTACAAGCGAGGAAGATGGTAGTGAGTTGTCCAACTCATTGAATTGTTATGTTGTTAACTTATCCAACTTTGAATTAAGTAATGACGAACTTTCAATACTGAATTTAGGTTTAAAGTTCATTCCAACTGTGGTCTCTAGGTTACATGACATGCAAATGGATATATATAAATTTAGTCGCAAATTGTACTTGAAGTATTTTTTTAGTCTCAACATTAATCAGCAATGTATAGATTTTAATTCTGATGATTCTAGTTCTAATAATAGTTTTTATTCTTGTTTGTCTGATGAATCTACTAATGCTTATGTTAAGCTTAACACTAACAAGGTTCCTTCTAAAAGTGATTTTTTTCCCCTGATTTTCAATCAGGACATTGCTAGTTTTACTAAAATGGTTAACCATTCGCTGGAAATGGGATATCATGAATTCATGTCTAACTATAGTAATATTGAATATAACATGTCAAAAAAGGATTGGAAAATCTTAATGAATCTTAGCAAGAGAAATAATGTCGTTTTTAAACCTGCTGATAAGGGCAACAAATTGGTTGTCTTAAATAGTATGGACTATTTAAATATATGTATGCAACATCTTGAAGACAGCAATACTTATGAAAAATGTGAGATACATAAATATCATGAGGCTATATTACAATATAGTGAATTGATACATAGGGGCTATAGGTTGGGCTATTTTGAAATGAAAGATGTGAAAAACAAATTTCATACTGAAGGCTGTAGGAAAGCTTACTTTTATTGTTTGCCTAAGATTCATAAAGGCCTTGACAAACTTACGGGTCGCCCTATAGTTTCTGGCTATAATTACTTTTTAAAAAATATAGGTATTTTTCTGCATAATTATTTAATTCCTTATGTGAAAAAATTACCCTCTTTTTTATTGGATGTTTTGATTTTTGAACAAAATTAAAGGTATAAAATGGAATCAAAATTTATATTGGTTGTCTGTAGATGTAAAAAGCTTATACACCAATATAAGCCATGATTTTGGGTTAGAGGCTTTGAGACGGTTTTTGGGTCAGTCACCTGTCTCTGAATTTGTTATTGAGTTAATATATTTTTCGTTAACAAACAACTATTTTGAGTTCAACAACATTATGTATCGCCAGAAACAGGGTACAGCCATGGGGGCTCCTTTCGCCCCCATGTATGCAAATTTGGCAATGGGACTTTTTGAATATGAGTACATTTACAAACATAAATTTTTTCAGGACTATGTTATTAAATATTATAGATTTGTAGATGACCTGATTTTTTTGGTAGAGGGGGATCAATCAAGGGCTGTAGAATTTATTTCGGATTTGAAACATAACAGGTTTGGGTTGGATTTTGATGGACTGACCATGGGTCCTAGAATACCTTTTTTGGATGTTATTTTGGACATTTCCAGTGGTTATAAACTAATAACCTCGGTTAACACAAAGTTTGAAGGTCCGACTGACTATGTATATGGTACTAGTGGACATGTTCCCCACATTAAACATTCTTTACCATATGGTGAAATGTTAAGATGTTTTAGACTTTGCAATGATGAAGATGTATTTAAAAATGAACTAGAATTAGTTTATAATTCATTCCTTGCAAGAGGATATAGTATATCCTGTATGGAGGAATGTTTGAATAAATTATGGAAATATATTAATAAACATAGTGAAGAAAATTTGATAGATAAAAGGAGATTAGAAGCCAATATGCCCAAAATAAAGTGGAAAAAACAAACTTTTGGTGAAGACATATATTTTGTCACTACTTATGGCTGTTATACTTCTGAATTTGTTAAAAATGTTTCACTGTTTTGGAATTATTTTAGTTCTCTTGATGAAGTTAAATCTTGGTTAGATGTAAATTTAAAATTTTCATATAGAAAAGGTAGAAGTATCAAAGATTTATTGGTGCATAGTAGATTTAAGGTACCCATAGATGGTTTGGTGGAACAAGTTAGGCTAAAAGGAACTCATCAGTGTGGGAAATGCAAGGCATGTAGTTTTGTTGTTCGTAGTTTTAGTCATATAAATGGCATTCCTTTTAATGTTCATGGCTGTTTTAATTGTAAAACAGAAGGGGTAATTTATGTATTATCATGTCCTTGCCAAAAGTTTTATATTGGGGAGACAAAAAGACCTTTCAAGGTGAGACTACTGGAGCATGCCAGAGACATAGTTAATGTAAAGAATGAGAGCCCTGTGGCTCAGCATTTTTTTGAAAAACATAATAGTGATGAAAGGTTGCTTAAAGCTTCAATTTTGGAGCAAGTATCTAACAATGATACAGATATGTTTAGAATTAAACAGTTATTATTATATAAGGAAACTGTTTATATTTTAAAGTTTAAAACTTTATGTCCAAATGGTCTTAATGAAGACTTTAATTGGAGAATGCTGTCTAAGTAATTGACTCTTAATGCATTGATTGTTTAATTATACAATTAGTTTAACCTGTATATAAGACCTGTTGGTTTTCATTTGAGTTATACTCCTGGAAGGCGAAGGCCGAGACGTCAGAGTTTTTTTGTATCTTTGAGAATAAATCGAGTTTGGTGAATCCTGCCTTGTTGTTCTTCTACTTTGCAATTATAGGCTGTTTAGTGCCTATGCTGTTTAGTGCCTATGATTAATTTCTCCTTATTGACAAGGAGAGCTGAGAGCTTGTATCAGTTTCAGGCTTCCTAGTGCTTTCCATATCTGTGTATATATATCAGGTAATATAGTAATTTCCTAACTCCATGAGCATCTAGTATAGGTTTACACAGACACGAAATACTTCAATATATAATGTGTTTATGCGTGTATTTTGCAAAAAGACAGAAGGGGGCAGAAATGTATGGGTGCCCCAAATAATATATTCACTTTACATATAGATGGTTATATAGTTAGTTGCTCTTGAAATCAAAAGATATGCAATAATTAATGAACTGATTAGATTTTATATATGCGTGTATGATTAACACAATAATATTTTTACTGTATGTCTTTTTTATATATTTTTATATATATTTGTAGAATGCACTTGTAGCTAATATGTAATGGGGTGCTATGTGTGGGGGAAATGATCCCTTGGATTAGTAAACACTTTCATTTTTTATGAAGTGATATATAATGCATGAGATCCTAACAGTATAGAGTTGTAATGAAACCATATAAGTTGGACATGTATTAATGATACCCTTTCTTAACATCGATGTGTTTTTATACATATATCCATTATAGTTTAGAATGTATTTACTGAAGTAGCTTAGAATGTGTGTGTGCCTAAGATGGATGGAAATATTGGATGGGGCAATGTTAAAGTATGTTATGCCTAGGGAATTTTTTATTATTTAAACTGTAAATGCATATGTAGTTAATATGTATGGGGAGATGTGGGGTTATTTAAGAATAAGTTCCTATGGTTTATTGATTGACATGATGCTTCTGATATGTTGTAGATATGCATACAAAGTACGAGCAAGAAAGGGGCAGTTATCGGTTTAATGTATGCACAATTTATACCATCGCTATGTATTCTTGATATTTATATAGATATCTATATGTTTTAGAATGTGTGCATTACAGATTGGAGTATCTACATGGGCAAGATGGATTGCATTGTTAAGTGGGATTATGTCTCTTTAAGTTAACATCTACATCCGTGAAGGGAAGTCAGAGACATTTAATACCCCTATATATTTTTTTTAATATAATTTTACATTTTTTTGCATTATTAGATTTAAAAAGTAAATGCATATGTTGTTAATATGCATTGGGAGGTTTGGGCTTATTGAAGACCTATGATATATTGATTTTTATGATACTTTTAACATGCTGGAGGTATGTGCACAGTGTATGAGTGAGAAAAAAGGGGGAGTGTGATTGGTTTTGTATGCTCAATATATATTATTGTTACATGATTTTGATATTTAAATATTCTAAAACACATGTATTGTAGGCTGGAATGTTCATATGGGCAAGATGGATTACACTATTGAGGGGGGTAATGTTGGATTATGTCTCTTTAAGTTAACATCTATGTCCCTGTAGAGACGTTAGAGACATGCGCACAATGTAAGAAGAAATGGGTATGCTAAATTGAGTGTAAGGTGCAGTGAGTTATCTTGAATTAGAAACTTAAAAAGTGAGTATAAAATGATGTTCTTTAAAATTATTATACATGGTCTGAGGAAGCCACCAGGATGGTGGTGAAAGCGCTTACATGATTTTAGTTGTATTAAAGTGTTTTATGAATATTAAGCCGCACTTCATACAACCGTTTTTTTTTATTTTAGTATTTGCTTTTTGCTGTTGGTGTGCAGTCGAATGTTTACTTGCTTACTGTTTCTTTGGAATTTTCATTATTTTTACACATTGTAAATCCAAACCATTATGCTGCAAATACATAGATACACTCTCACACACACATACACATGCTCACACATTCAACAGAGGGTGCAGCTTTGGCATGGTCATCAAATAGTTAAATAAAAGGTATCTTTCCCTGCTAATAAGCAATACCATGTGTATGCAGAAGAAGATTCCCATATAACTGTGTGATCCTCTCATGACAGGTGTGCCACAACAAATGGCGGTATGAGATTTGACAGCTACTGATATTCCACATACATGTAGCTGCTGCTAACAGAGTAGCATAGCATGCAGAAAAGTACATGGAAGAGCTGTTGTGCTTCAGGTAACAACAGTAGCCTTGATATATATTAAGCAGTACACTAGATATTTTGGAGGATGCCACCAAGACATATCAGGTGGATAATATACAACAATATCACATTTCCTGCAGTTCTCTCACGCAACAGCATCATACCAAAAAAAAAGATTCCCTTTTCAAGGCATGACTGCATTAGCCACCATAATTTCCAAATTTTCAAGTACTCAGTTATCAAAGAAGTTCTTGCTCAGCCCATATTTGATACAGCACTGCACAGTGGGTCAGTAGTAAGATATCTGCCTCATATTTCCAGTGTTTGTGGCTAAGGTTCAACTTTCATTTACTGTTTGTGTGGACTTTGCATATTCTCCACATGTCTGCATAAGGCACTCCAGTTTTTCCCTGCTGCTAAAAAAATGTTGGCTATTAAGATTTTTTTAAGTTATCTATAAATATTTTATTTGCCCACATGTCACACATCTTGACATAAAAGGGACCGCAGATTAGATCACTTACTCAATTAACAAATGATAAATAACTAATTAAAATAAATAAATACATAAATATGAGTAGCATGTCTGCATCACAGGGGCAATTGTTTGCAGTGAATGTCATTCTTACCACCAATGCCACATGTTCACATATGCCCAATGTACAAATGTACAGAGACCTGAAGTCCAATGCAGTCCAACAAAGGGTGGTAACATTTATCCCATGATAGAAGATACTCTGTACCTGATTCTGCATAAAATATCAAACAGTGAAAACCTGGTCTAACCATAATGTCACATCGCAATGGTAGTGATCATGATGTGACATAGATTATCAGGCATATTTTCATCTCTGCATACATGAAGTATTGATGAACAATGCACACTCCTCTGTTGTTGTTGCACAATGTTTGTTGCACTTGCCTTAGCAGATGGCTATCTGCTGTGGTAGTGATGATGGAAAAATTATATGAAGTATAGCTGCAACATTTGATTTATTGGGTTGATTTGAATAAATCCAGGTAGTGTTGCTTTACACACATTGGTATAAATGCACCTCTTCAAGACAATCTCTCTTTACCTCTCTCTGAGTATCTCTCCCTATCATGATCTCTCTCTCTCTCTCACACACACACACATACACTAGCACATATGCATACATGTGTGTGTGCCGCTGTGCATTTTTATGTTTCATTTATTTTGCAATTTATTTAGTCTGTCTAGGAATATCTTCTTTTCAGATAAGTTTCTTGAAATTGCAAAGACCATAGGTGAAGTGCATGGAAATGAAAGTTTGAAGGTTAAGGGAATATATATTAAGTAGAAAGGTGGCTAGATCGAGGGAGGCAAAGCATCCCTTGCTATAAAGACTTTAGAGGTCTAACAGTAAGTTAGGAACTCATTTTTGGCTTAATCAGAGTTTATATTTCAAACTTTCAGGACTGGTAGTATGAGGCCTTTCACTTCTGATAAGATGCCCTTTTCAGGGGAGACTCAAGCTGGCATTCATGCTGACATCTTATGAGTTATTTCAGATGGCATAGAAATTCTCCTTGTTTGCTGAAAAGTTCAATATTTTTGTGTGAAACAAAAAGAACTGGCTGGCAATTTGGAAAAGTAGTTAAGGGGAGATGTGACAGTTCTGGAAAACACTAAGGAGTGTCCACCCATAATTTACTCATGATATAATTTGGTATTCCAAAGCAAATGGTGGATAACATATATGCTTTGCAGCTGTTGACTGTATGAGTCTATCCCAGTACAATCTGGAAAATATGAATACTGGATATTAAGCAGGCTTGATCTGGAGAAGTCCTGTCTACATATTAATTACAGATGCCTCACTAGGCCAACAAGAGGACATTCTATTAGATACAACGTTGTGTAAGATGAACCACAGACCATGAACATCCCAAACTTTTATTATGTACCTTTGTTCAATGAACTGCCATAGGAATCAGTGGATAAGTAGCCACTGGAAAAGTGAAGATACTTGTAAGACTTTGGTTACTATGTACCAAGGGGTGGGGGTGGGGCAAAGACAAGCATGCATTTTGAAACAATAATGTAAAGCTGCAACATTAAGACAATCTTTTATTTTTTCACTGTTTGCTGAAAATTCATTGGGTAACTCAAATCATTTTAGGCTCAGGCACTAATAATATGTGCACTGATTGTGGTGAAGCAAAAAGGAGCTTTTAATAAGTGTATAAAAATGTTGTAGTTCTGAATTTTTATGCATGGACAGCTCAAAAATCAAGCAGAGTATGTTAAAGAGAAGAACTGAGAAAGGCATTATCAGAATTGTTGATGAGGCTTCCACTTTAGTGGGTAGTGGGGACATTTTTCTCAGCAAGTTGTTCAATTTATATAGAGCATGCAGGCCACACAGATACTAGGGCATGATAATGATTGGACGTTAGGGGATTTTAGTCATACAGGAGACTATTGCGTTTACAGACAACTTAAATGCGTGGCTCGTTTTGTAAATCGTACAAAAAGCTCATTATGTAGTCACAATAATGACAGTGCTTAGATAGTTGTGAATAATACTTGGGAGACTGTTAATAGATTGACAGCAGTTTAGGAAACTGCCATTTCAGTGAAAATGCCAGCTATTAATAATCACTTCACCTAGAATAATATTGCATTTAATCCAAGTAAACTTTGGCTGCAACTTCTATCCTTAAAAGTTCTTCTCCATCATAGTATCAACCTCATCTTATTATTACACTTATTCTAACACTCTTTCTCAACACCACCTGCTGCTTTTTCTCTGTCACACAGTTAGGAACTGTTTATAATATAATCTACAAACTCAAACAGTCCTGTACTCCAAGCATTAGTGAAACCAGTATGTGGCCATCCCTGGTGAGATATGACCACAAATCAGTCTCACTAGAAGTAACTATAACACAAGACACCCCCCCCCCCACTAGTAACAACTAGACTAAAAAATATCTCCAAGGCCAATTACAGCCTTTTACATGACATCATAAATAGCTTTATAACCCCTCCCCCACTGATGGAACAGGCACTTGTGCTGAGTTATACACCGATGCTTTATAGAAGCACCTGTACAATTGTATTGACCCTGTCATACCTGATAGAACCAAAGCAAGATCTTCAAGGAAAAACACACCTGCTGGTGGATAACTGCCATTAATATGCTAGACAACAGGAGAAAGAAATTGCTGTCTAAGAGTAGGAAGGAACGGTGTCAAAACTGGAAACACTCCCTCCTCAACTTAAACAAGCAAATAAGACTCCTAGTCAAGTCCTCGAAAGCTAACCATGGATCCAAATTAGCTTCCCTAACTAAGAATAACCACAAGACATTCTTTAGTTACATCCATAACCTCAAATATAAGGCCCAGATTTGGGCTGAACTCATAGTTAACAGTACTATATATACAGAATCTGTGGATATAGCAAACCTGCTTGCTGACAGGTTCAATGAAAACTTCACTCCCCTGTTCCTGCCACATATACTGCAAATCACTCCAACACCTGTCCCCCACCTAGTATCTCTAAGGAGCAGGTCAAGGCCAAAAATACAGCCTCTATGGGACCAAACAACATCCTGCTCTGTGTTCTACATGGGTTAAAACAGTAATTAGTATCACCATTGGGCTTGCTTTTCAATCAGCCTAAGCAATGGCTTCATCCCAGCTGAATGGAAAACAGTTACTGTCATCCCTTTGCACAAAGGGAGTCAGATCCATTATCCTGACCAGCCTTATCTGCAAGGCCATGGAACAAATTATCATGTACCTTATTAACAAAGATATAGGAAATCTCCAAATGCTCGACTCCACCCAATTTGGCTTTGTCAAGGGAAGATCATGCCTGTTAAACTTGGTGGACTTCTTTGAGACAGTCACCAAAACTCTGGACGAGGGCAAACCTGTGCATACAGCCTAGCTAGACTTAACCAAGGCCCGTGATACAATTCCCCACTCGGGCATAGGTTCATAGGTTCATAGGTAGGTACTAGGCTATCGGCCCAAGGGTCTACATAAGCCTAGCCAGCAAGGTACCATAGCTTATGCCACCCAAGAAAGTTATTTTCCTGTGCCACTAACCAGCAGAGACACAGAAGTGATCCCGGGGTGTATTTCCTATTTCCCATCCACTCATCAAGATTTTTCTTGAAGAGTGCTAATGAAGAACTTTGCTTGACATAGATGGGTAGCTTGTTCCAGAGTACAGGAGCACGAAGTAAAACTGGAGTTTTTTTGAGGCGGTCAGTGTAGGGCATTTGTTTGAGGCCAGTAATCCTCTTTGTGAGGTACTTCTGTGGCCTTTCCAGCTGCTGCAGATGTCTTGTGAGGTACATTCCAAAAGGGGCATTGTACTCTATAATGGGTCTAATGAATGATGAGTAGAGGGGAACAATGACCTCTTTTTTCCTGGATGAGAACCCTTTTATGATGAGGTGTGCAACGTAGAAGGACTTCCTGACTACTGTGGCGATGTGACTATCAAAGGAGAGACTACTGTCTACCTGGGTCCCAAGGTCTCTTATCACACATTCGGTGTTAAGTAGATTGCTGCCTATGTGGTAGTTCATGGGTACAGAGTTTTTACCAAAGGGGATGACACTGCACTTTTTGGCATTGAGCTTGAGGCCATGGCTCTGATACCAGGCATCTGTCTCAGTGATGCCTTTCTGTAGGATATCCACATCATTTGTGGACTTGACTATGGCTCCTAGTTTGCAGTCATCTGTGAACTTAGTTAGCCAGAGGCCTTCTGTGTTAGCCTGTACTTCAGAGAAGTAGGTACCAAACAGGAGAGGTCCCAGGCATCATTGATAAACTCACCCAGATGGACGTCAACCCATATATTGTCAAGTGGGTTGCACACTGGCTCACTGATAGAACTCATACAGTCAAAATATGGAACTCCGCTTCCTCCGACAGACCCATAACCAGTGGTGTTCCACAGGGATCAGTTCTGGGATCCCTACTGTTTAGAATCTACTTCTTTGAAGTACAGGCTAAAACTAAAGGACTGTGGCCTACAAAGTTTGCTGATGACTGGAAACTGGGAGTGATCATTGAAACCCCTAGTGATGTCAACATACTGGAAGAAGGTCTTATGCAGACTAATGACTGGTGCCAAAGTCAAGGTCTTAAACTGTATTAGCACACAGTCAGTGGTGAGAGATTTGGGTGTACAGGTTGGCAACAACCTTAACTTCAATCACCATGTCTCCCACAGTGGTAAGAATGGCATTTTATATTGCTCATCTCATAAGTAAGGGCATAGCCTCCAGAAAAAAGAGGTTATTACCCCATGTACTCTTCCCTCATCAGGCCAGTAATAGAGTGCGATGCTTTCTTTGGTATATTCCTTTCCAAACACCTGCAGCTATTGTAAAGACCACAAAGGTTCCTTATAAAGAAAATTCAGGGTCTTCAGGGCAGACTGAAATCATTGTCACTTTACTCTGTCTCATACAGACTGCTCAGCGACAACCTGTGCCTTGCATATAGAACAATCTCTGACCCAGCTTTAATGGAAATGCTGCACATTCACAAGTCAAATGGCACGCAGGTCACTCACTCAAAGGACCTTAACCTGATATGTGACATCAACAGAACTTGCTGGAGAGACAGATATGTCTCACAGAGGTTGTCCCACCTTTGGAACAATCTTCCTATTCATGTTAAACAAAATCCCTCATTGGCCCTATTTAAGCGTAATTTGGACGATTGAATGGGTAACCAGAATTTCACCTTGGGGTTTCCAACTGTGTCCCTTTTGAACAGGGGCAATAGGTGCTGATTTTAGTGTCTTCTAGGAGCAGACACCCTTGTGTGCATGGGTAGAACTTGGCTTGACTTGTAAGGGCCCTGGGGCTGTTAGCCTAGTAACCTCCTATCATCCTATGATCCTATGATCACTGTATAAAACAAAATTTGCCAAGGGAAATGTCCTACTTTATTACCAGTTGAGTGAGACCAATGAATCTCTGGACTATCACTTATTGGTCATCCTAATCACCTTCCAACTGGCTGCTCCTATCCTGGAATCCACTTACTATTAGACCACTGATCCCTTCTCATTTCCATCATAAAAATATCCAGCTAAGCCATCCTAATAGTTATTCTAATCACCTTCCAATTCCTTGCTCTAATCCAGGAACATACTTACTAGTAGACCCATGCTCATAACTTATTTATATCACATTATTTACAGCCCAGATAATTGCATATGTTTCAGGTTGTATCAGCTTACAGTTTAGCTCAGCCTTTCCTGAATCTCATTGGTACAATGACTTAGGAGATCTGATACTTGACCAGCCCACTCTTTACTATATGGCATTGCCATTCTCCACACAGTTTGGCAGACTAGCATTTCTTTCTTTATTTCTGTCTTTTGTTTTATCTCCAGCCGTACTTTATTCTTTTGTTGCAAAAGTGGCTAGATTGCAGGCAGTTCATGCATTTATTAGATCTAACAATGTCTTAATAAAGAAAGAAAAGATGCTTATCTTACTGTGTTGCTGAGAAAAAAATAAAGTCTGATTTCTTTCTTAGAACCAAAAAAACCCTCCAGAGTGAAATTATTTCATATCATTAAGGTTATTTCATTAATATAGAATTAAATATAATGTAGGAACTATTCAGTAAATGGTATTTGAATGGAATACAATGGAATGAAGTGGAATGAACATATGGTATAAAAATGGAATGAAATTATTGTTCACAAGAGATTTTCTGGTGATAAGTTTATAAAAATTTAAGGGCACCTTCAAGAGAGGAAGTGTAGATAATGACCTCATTCTTATAATAATGGGCATTGCTCTTGATATCCTAAAACATGAAGGATGCATGATATTTGCAAGTTCTTTACTTGGAAAAACAAATATTGTGTAGAATTCTTAGCTGTCTTCACAGCAATGCAATCCACATTGCTCAAATAAGGTGAACTATCCGCTGTGGTGACCTCTAACTGGGAACAGCTGAAAGAAGAAGAATTCTGATCAGAAATAATGTTAACCAGGTCCATACATACTGTGTACAGAAATGAAGTTGGTGAGTGCACCTCAAACCTTTAAAGCCTAGTGTATCCTCTTAAACTCCCTAGAGAGATAGATAGATAGATAGATAGATAGATAGATAGATAGATAGATAGATAGATAGATTAGATAGATTGATAGATATAAATAGATAAATAGATAGATAGATAGATACAGATATAGACAGATATACAGTACATATAAATATGTTTGTGTGTGCATTGGGATTGGTCATGCATATTAAATGCCAAGATAGATTTCATCTAACAAATAGTCACACTTACCTTTTGTTGAAATGGTATATCCTCAGATAATTAAATGTCCTTTTCTGATCAGTAAAACAAAGAAAAAAAAAGAAAACAGACTATTAAACTGCAGACATAATTTGTATACATTGTGATACTGTAAGAGAAAAAAGTGTTTAGTACACTAGCATGTAGAGGTATGATTCAGGTTAGAGCACATGATGAGGGGGCAAACTCTAACCTTCTAACATCACCTCTGTGTATTAGGGTACTAAGTACTCTTTCTCCAGCAGTACCACTAAACAAGCTAATGTCAAACACACACACACACACACACACACACACACACACACACACACACACACACGCACACACACACATACAATACTAATGTCAAAACATGTTTCAAACATTTCTCCAGTGGAAGCTTGCATTGTGCTGAACAGCCTGGATTTTCTCACACCCACAGGGTACTAATGTATCTCATCTAGCTACAATGACAATGAATGCATGTTCCACCTTAGGCATATAGTTTGGACAGGCCTCTTAATTCTGCCTAATCCTCTTCAGCCTTCCAATCATTTGAGATGTGACCTCCACCAACGCTCTGAATAACCCACTCCTCATTTTCCTCCCCACCTCCTAAAAATAGGTTCACCTATCCTTTTCTTACTGAGCTGTCAAGTGCATAGATGACTGATCAGACTCATCATGCTTACCTCAGTCATAGTCAGGCTTTACCCATGATGCTTACCTCAGCCATAGTCAGGCTTTACCCATGATGCTTACCTCAGCCATAGTCAGGCTTTACCCATGAATCCCATTTCTGTAGGCTGGCTGATTCTTATTTCAAAACATATTATACTGTATAAGAACCTGTGCTGATTGTGTGAATGTTTTCAAAATGTGTGCTTCCCAAAGACTGCCTGCGCTGACTGGATGCATGTAAGACATTGTGCAGGCATATTTTACCTAACAGCATCCCATATACAGTACTTAAAAAGTAGTGACAGTACATGGCTTGCTTAAGAGTTTGGAATAACATGACGGAAGAGAACAGCAGAATGTGTGCACATACATCAAGTAGGATACTTTGACTTCTTGGAAATGCTACACATTAGAGATAAAGCTAACTGCAGACCAGTTTGAACTTAGCCATCAATATCCACCCATGACACAGAACATAGTATTCGAGAAGCCTCATTATTACTACAATGACAGTATTCATATCTTCTGAATGCTTTATTGTATCATTCACAGCACAGTGATGTGAACAATCTCTACCCATGAACACATTTGACATGAATACAACTGAAGTTTGGTAGAGATGTGCATTTGTTAGAGTCTCACTGTCACACAGGAGTACTATGCTATCAGTCAGAGCACCCAAGATGTGTCTGATGTGCATAATTCAGAAACGCATGCCATGTGTGGGAAGACTAGACTTCCAACTGACATGAAGGACTAGACCCAACCATCTGCATCAGATATATCTTACACTGAGTGATATGCTTTCTACAAAACAACACCATCAGCATCCCCAATGCACAGCATCAGTGGAGATGCTGGGCATAGATGCCATGAGTAACTCTGCAAACTCCAACTCCTCAAAGCATCATGCAAGTGCTAACACCACCCTCAACATTCTTCTACAGAGCACCATTAGAACTGCTGTCCACAAGACTCCAAATGCAGCCGTGCAAACCCCAGCTCCACAGATTGTCATGCAAGTACTACAGTTATAGCCACAGTGGAACAACCTCATTTTTTAGAAGCAAGGACATCCTTTGTTTTTGTGGCTGGTATGTCAATTGCAATAGCCATGATGGAACACATCAGCAAAGGAACTTCAGGAAGACTGCCTAGAATTTCAACAGGTGTAGCTGTCCTAATGCCAGAACCACTGTGGTTGTCACTGAGAGGGGCGATGTCAGAAAATCCTATAGTAATTGCAGAAAAGCATCACATCACCATAGAGTGTATATATAATTGTTAAATCTTTCATCAGATGAGATGGAAAACTGAAGGCACATCTGCATATGTTGGTGGTGACTCAGGAGGATGCCAAAGGACCTTGTGGCACTTATTGAAAAGAGATGGGGAAGTTTCCCAGTACCCTGGACATATTTCTATAATTTAGTATGAAACCACCTCATATCTCCTCAGAAAAGAGGCCTTTGGCCTAGTGAGACTAATCCAGTCAGCAAGGTGTAAATAAACACAATTACATATAAATTCTTAACAAATGGCCTATAACATATAAGTTTGAGTCTTTAAAAAAATAAAGATCTCTCTGTATCCTCATATGCTTCAGTTATGAATGGTACTGTACATAGTAGAGTTCATGAAGTAAAGCTTGTATAGGCATTCACTGATAGATTTAAATCTTTCCTTATTTTTCTGTGGAAACCAGAACATGCAGACTTTAGAATAGTGAGATTTTCAGTAGTAGGTTCTAAGACAAACACACAATGAAACTAACAGAACATAAATGATAATATATTTAATCCCTCATAGCATGTCAGCATACTTGTGAAAGATAATTGAGAAAAGTACTTGTGTGATTGTGTAATCTGCAGCTTGGTAATCAATATAAAAACCTGTTAACTGTATTTGGACAAATTCCTTCAGTGAGTGTCGCAGTGGGCTTGTAATATCTCTGTACAATATTATAGAGTAGCATACCACACACACTCTGTAAGCTTCATTTGTACAGAATGATTTAGACTCCACTTCTTTTTGAATGGTATTAGCTGTAATTAAGGTATTATGAACATCTACTAATGCAAGATGGATGGCATAGTGAGTCACTTACATAAGCTAAGGGGCATTCATAGCAGAGATAGGATGCATACATATGTCACACTGATTTATTATAATTGACAGGTAACTAGAAGAAGGCTGCTGCTGCTGAATATGCAGATATATTGTCTGCTCTGCATTATCAGAGGTGGCCAAATTTAAGTTTTTGTAAGGGTTTTCACTTGGCATACTACATGTAAAATCATATTAAATGCAAACAGCTAATTATTATTGTAGATGATATTTATCATGTGTTATATACACTATAGCATTTAGAGTTTGTGATATGACCACCAAACTATACAGATGGTGTGTACTATAGTGACAATATATGGTGGTAATATACACTTTATTGTAGAACGTGGTTTCTTTAGAGTTGTAGTGCTTCTTGTAAAGTCAAGATTATATGTTCAAAAGAAAGTTCCAAAAGCTTTATCTGCTAGAGCTTAAAAATAGTTTAGCTACTTGGAGAAAATGTTTGATTCTGCAAGAAATAGATCCTACTAAATGTGCCAACAGTATGATCACTGTAGCAAAGCAAGATACAATTTGAATTGGGTCTATATCAGATCATCGAAATGGCTCATTATCGAATGCCGTAATGTCAAACTGCAAAACCCGAACCCTAACAATATCGAAACCTCGAAACAGTGAATTTTTTCCCAGGGAAAAAATTCTCTGTTCCGAGAAACACGCACACACCACAAGCACACTAAAAAGCAGCAATCCACAAACATGCATTTAAAAGTTACATCTAACCCTACACTGCACTGCACATACACTACTATCTATCCACTTAGCTTAACCCAAACCCTAACCCTAAGGTCCATCACTATCGCACACTCACCTCATCTGCACCCTAACCCTAACTCACTTAACCCACCCCTCAAAACAAATTCTTACTATCGCACACTCACCTCACCTGCACCCTAACCCTAACTCACTTAACCCGCCCCAACCCCAATTTCTGTCACAATCGCACACTTACCTGACCTGTGCCCTAACTCTTACTCACCCAACCCGCACCCTAACCTGAACATCTGCACAATCACCCAACCCGTAACTTTCCACTGCATCTCTAAAAACAGTGAAGCCACAACAACAGCCAACTGAATTCTTTCCCTAGGAAAGAATTTGGTTTTGTGCAGCTTCGCTGTTTTCAGCATTTGCTATATTGGGTTCGTTATTAGATCATTCAAAATTCTGCCGTTTTGATGATCTAGCCATTTGAATTTGCATAGTTTGCAAAACATGTTTAAAACTACAACATGAGATACATGTCCATTTATAAAAACTGAAGTGATTGTGGTCATTGGGAAAGGAGCTAAGGATTTTTTTGTATCATGTAACAACATTATTATAACAATTTCACCAAACTCCAGATCATCATAAAACAAAACATTTAAGAAAGATAACATAAAGCAAATCATCAAATGGTTGCGGCAGTAACAGCAAAATGACAGCTGGGTAAATGACATTTGTCTGATAAATATAGACCAAAGCTCTTGATAAATCCAGTAGACAGCATTATAAGGGCTCTGCCTTAAGAATGCTACACTGCACCTGCCATGATTAATGAAAAATTAGTTGTCTTGGTACCTAGTGGTTCTGTATGCTAGCTGAACTCCACCTCACATGAAGAAATACTTAGGACAAGTTAGTTACATGTTATAACTAATGGAATAGGAAATATGACAACCAAAAACGTATATCAGAGCAAGTTCTCACAAACTGCAAGAACCAAATAACAAAACAGCTAGCACTGAAGGAAGGCTTGACAACAACACTCAAGTTGAAAGCAGGATTTATTAAGCAAATACAGGAATATAAACGCAGGAACAATCCACACAGCGTTTTCATCAGTTAAAAATAGACTTCATCAGATAAAGCAAGTGAAATGGTGCTGCTTGTTAAGTACTAAACCTCATTTTGATTAACCAATAAGAAAATTACATTGTCATTCAAAAAATTAAAATATATACCCCTATGGTAAAATGCTTTAAATACCTTGATTATAATAATACGATCCATAAAAATGGTGTTAAAAACTTGTTCAATAAAAATGTTCCATAAAATGTCTCAGTGGGTTCAACTTTTTATATTAAAAAAGAAATAAAATCTAGGTGAAATCCTTTCAGCCAAAATTTTAGCAAGACCCTTCATCTAGCCTCATACAGGTGTTATTGCATTGGTCCTGTTTTATAGCTTTGCAGCTCTCTGTTTTAACACTGGGACAATGGAAATGTTTTCATTAAGTCCTGGAGGCTTGTTTGCCTCAAATACAATCAGCAAGTATAATTCCTTAAATTTTGTGGTTGTTTCCCAAAGGCCACTCCTACCATCCTTGGATATGCATTCAAGGACAAAAAAGCAGTATGTAGCTTGGTTGCATTGCAAGGAGTGCTTATAAAGTGTATTGTTGATGTTTTTATTACGTATGTCATAGTGGTGTTCATAAACTCTCCTCTTAAGTGTCCGCTCAGTCTTATCTGCATAGAACGCCCCACATGGTTTACACTGAGCTAAGTATACCACTCCTGAGGTGTTGCAGTTGGAATAAACCTTACCTTCTACGAACCTATTACGTCTACTAATAAATATTTTTTTCTTTCTTAGAAATATATTGGCACTGTTGACATGCACCACACTTAAAAGTGCATTTCTTTTTAATCATGTCCTTCCTCCCCTTAGCCAAACTTTGGTTTTCCAAAATATTTTTCATAGTGTATCCTTTCCTGAAAATTATGTCCACTGTCTTATTATGCAGTTTACTGATGTCAGTCAACCTTGTGAATTTGTCCCATTCACTTAGAACTATTTTTCTGATGAGATTGGTATCACCATTATACTCAGTGACAAAAGTGCTCTGGTAATGGTTGAAATTATTTTTGAAAATATACGTGGTGGTGACGTTAAAAACTTCACTGAAACCAGAGCATTGCATTGGATTATATTATGGCAAGCTGATAAATACCCAGGTCTAAACGACAGGGTTTCTATTAAGCCTGTATTAAAAGCATCTCTTTAAATAATACAAGTTAATGTCAGGTTTTTATCTTTCTTGACTTTCATTGGTTGCTTTGAATCAGTGTGAATATATTAGCAGTGATTGCTGATGTAGTTTTTTATATGGTCTGATGAAGCACTAGTATTTAATGTGAAAACGCTTACCTTATTAGACTTTTAAACTTTTTATGCTTTCAGTCGTGTTTCTAAGCCTTGTTTTCTTCGGTTACATTGATTTAATTATAGCTTTCATCTGCATCAATAGATACTGAAAATAGGGTTGCCACCTTTTCAAATGCCCAAAGTGGAACATTTTTGGTACAAATGTCAGATTTTGCTGGACAAAACATACCCACAGCCTGTACAAATGACAGAACTTAACTTCTTTGCCTAAATAAAAGCTTATTCTTGTAGCATTTTAGTTGCTTATTCTGTTTCTTATAACATTTAGGTGTTTCAGGTACAGAATAACTGTTTTATGCAACTATTTGCATAACGTATAGGACATAATTGTGTCCTAAAATCTCAGGACATTTGCCATTTTTACAATTTTTTTTGCAGGACACAACTGTCCAAAGAGGGACTGTCCCTCGCAAAGTGGGACAGTTGGTAACCCTAATTGAAAATTAAAACAGATTCTAGACACAGAACAGTCAATTATGCAAGCTGTCAATATTATAAATAGTAACTGTCAGCAGAATTATATCTAGTAGTAAATTGGACCATATGCTGAATTGTAAAAAAATACAGCAGAAGCTCCAAACAGTCTAACGGTTTAATACTATTAGGCAAACAAACAAACAAGGTCAAGGTAGTAAGTGCTTTCACGTTAATATAACGCTTCATCAGACTTCAAAAAACAACCTGACAACATCCTCTTTATGTATCCTGTGGAAATCACAGCTTGTTAAAATCAGCAATTACATAATTAAAATTGACAATTAAGTCAGCAACTTTATAAAGGCATAAGCCAAGGTGTTCCTATGTACAAAAGCCTATGAATCTAAGAACAACAAAGGGAATACTATATAAAAAATGACTGTATACCTAACTAATAAATACAATGATTAAAATCACCATGTTAATGTCTCAACGGTCTATTTGCTAGGAAAGGTTTAAGTGTGATTCTATCATTCAATCCATATTTATGTGCTTGTAACTTTAAAATCCACTTACTTTCCCTCTCTTCCGTATAATTTCTGATATTTCCCAATCTATTACTTCTATTGACTACCTCTACTACTCTAAATTTAAAGGTATGAGATGATCCTTGTTCTATCGTGTGTCGTGCTAAAGCATTATATATATTGTCTTTCTCTATGGCATACATGTGTTCTCTAATGCGCTCACGCATGGATCTATTTGTTTTGCCAACATAAAACTGTTTGCAAAGCTGACATTCAGCGATGTATATGATGTTGGTGGTCCTGCAATCAGCATATCCCTTAAAGACATAAACATGTCCAGTGTATGGATGTGTGAAGCTGTTAGAATCAGCTATATATTTACATTGTTTACAGGAGCGACAGGCAAAAGTGCCTGTCCTCTGTGATGACCTCTGATCATTGGACGTCCTATCATAACATAATATCCTATTAAGTGATTTCATGTTCCTATATGCTATGCATGGTCTATCATCTACTAATGTTCTGATCTTGTCATCCATCATTAGTAATTTCCAATTATTATTTATCACTCGCATGACATGATTGTTCTTGTTGGTGAAAGGAATGGTTAACCTGTTGACAGTAGAAACACCAACATCCCTCTTGGGTGGTGAACTAATGTCCACTCTATGGATAAATGGTAAACCTGACCCTGTTCTCAATAAATCACCTTTTAAAATCTCACTACAAACTTCACCTCTGTTATAACCTCTGGAGATAAAGTTGTTGGCCAGTTGTGTCTTATGATGTTCATAAATAGTGTCCTGGGTGGTCAGTCTAGATACTCTCAAAATCTGGTTCTTCACAATATTCTTGTATATGTGTTTAGGATGCATGCTGCTACGGTGTAAAAGGTTGTTCTTCCAGCATGGCTTCCTATATAACTCAGTGTCAACACCACTTAACCCCTTGCTTGTCTTGACATCTAAGAAGTCAATTTCACATGATGAGTGGATACTGTCAAAAATCAAAAATCCAGTCGTGCCATTTAAATAAGCCACAAACTCATTCAACTGTTCAACTGTCCCTCCCCATACCATAAACACATCATCTACAAATCTACTGTAATATTTTAAATGTATCTTAAATTCAGTATTATTGAGAACATATGTGTCTTCCCAATGTGCCAACACCAGATTGGCATAGGCGTTGGCGCAGGGGGTTCCCATTGCTACCCCCTTAGTTTGTAAATAATATTCACCATTGTAAAGAAGGACATTGTTGTCAAGTACCAACTCTAGAAGGGATAACCATTTATTAATCTTGTCACTAGATAGATTGTTCTTAACCAAAAATAGCCTCACATGGTCCATGCCAATATCATTTGGTATGGAAGTAAATAGTGACTTAACGTCTAAAGTTACAAAAAGGTCACCACTATTAAGAGAAGAAGACCTGTTAAAATAAGCAAGGTCCTCTAAAAAATGTGTGGTGTCTCGCAGCACCTGTTTGACATTGAGGACTATCGGTTTAAACATTTTGTCCAAATAAATGGATAGAGGCTCCGTTAACCAGCCTCTACTGGAGACTATCGGTCTCAATGGTGGATCCAAAAGTTCTTTATGGATCTTGGGGAGACCTCTAAAGGAGGGAACTAAAGGCTTTTCAACTAAGAAATATTGATATAAATCATTGTCAATGACATGAGTCAATAACAAGTCATACGAATTCCCATGGACTCCTTGTATCATTGTATTTATTAGTTATGTATACAGTCATTTTTTATATAGTATTCCCTTTGTTGTTCTTAGATTCATAGGCTTTTGAACATGGGAACACCTTGGCTTATGCCTTTATAAAGTTGCTGACTTAATTGTCAATTTTAATTATGTAATTGCTGATTTTAACAAGCTGTGATTTCCACAGGATACATAAAGAGGATGTTGTCAGGTTGTTTTTTGAAGTCTGATGAAGCGTTATATTAACGTGAAAGCACTTACTACCTTGACCTTGTTTGTTTGTTTGCCTAATAGTATTAAACTGTTGGACTGTTTGGAGCTTCTGCTGTATTTTTTTACAATTCAGCATATGGTGCACTCCTCGATTGTGTGATATATATTTACAGCATTTTTTATTGAGGGTGCTTTACTCAGCAGCAATTGGTTTTTTTGTTCATTCTAGTAGTAAATTGGTTCACTGGCCTTGATTGCCAAATTACATAAAAATCTCATTGTTCCATTTCTGTTGTTTTTCAATACTCAGAAGGTCGATTACTCAGATTTACTGGGATTTTTCCAAGAAAATTAAAATCAGTGTCTCTGGTTAATGATTATAAAAGTCACTTAGACCAGTCTGGGAAGAGCTTGGTCAAGGAATAACTATGTTTAACTAATCACTTTTAATTGTATCAGGATAGGTAGCCCCTGAAAGAGTGTGCCATCACCAGAAATCTGGAGCAAAATATTTTTCTGTGCAGATCAGGCATTTTGGCAACTAAGTCTTGATAAGGAAAATTCCAAACTGTGTACTTTTAATTCACCTGCAGGAAGATGCAGACTTCTAGGATTTCAAATTGGCATATTATCAGTTCATAAAGAGTTTCAAACAGGTGTTACATACCTATTAATGGGGTTTGATTGTATTGCTAAAGTTATAGGTGACATACTAACAGGGGCAAACCAAGGAACAATATTAAGAGTCTCACTTTGTAATTAAAATGTCTGAGATAAAGCAACTTCAACCTGAACAACAGAAAGTTTAAAATCAGATTTACTAACCCCTGATATATGGGTCATATCTTAAAATCAGAAGGCTTAATATCAAGCACTGAGAAAGTATGATCTTCAACCAGATGAAAGAACTTACACTACACAATGGTACTGCAATACAGAGCAAGAACATTTTTTTCATATGTTAGCTAGGAAGCGAAGCATCCATATGGAAGCATTTTGATGAAAGTCACTTAGCTGACAGTCAAAATGGTGCTAATGCAGCAATTTTCAACAAAAATATAAAGCAACTGTGTCTGGCCCCAGAGCCTTTGTAGAATGTTAAAGAAGAGCAGAACAAATAGGAAAGAAAATGCTGTTGCTTGTTTTAGTTTAGCTATGTAAACTATCAGTGAATATGTTCATGGGAACTACTTCCTGACTAAACAGACCATGCATTTTAGAGTATAACCAAAACTCCAGAGAATGTTGTCATTTCACAAGTATGTCTTAATTGGTGAAGTATAATACAGGAAAGGAAGTACGTATAGCAGATTAGCATCTACCTAAAAAACAAGTGGATTTGCTCAAAGCCAGGTTGGAAGTAAACTGGATAATTCCTAGTTTTTGTAAGCCGAAAATGAAACTTATATGCTTTCAGCAGGGTACTCTGATTTAGAGATGAAACTGCTTCATGATGTACAATAAATGGCTTGCAAGAGCAGGGGAGGAAAACTGTATACTTGAACAGGTGTTAAAGCTAATAAAGTAATATTGCCTAATCTTCAAAAGAAATCATTTTGAAAACATTGCACAGGTCACATTTATTAGTTGTAAAGTACAAAAGCAGAGGATGGCATGTGATATATTAATCAAGCAAATTGATGCAAATTGAGCTACATTTTTATGTTGTTTTGTGATCAGTATATATCATAATAATAATTCTAGAGAACAGATCATTTCTAACCAGGAAGTTGTCTGTTTACGTTTAAAGACTTTATTCAAGTAAACTACTGATTACTACTTAACATTTACAGAGCTTGTGAACTGAAGGATAACAGAAAGTGCTGATGTTGTTGATACACATAAACCTGTGTTTAGTTACAAGGAAATACTTCATAATTGTCTACATTTGTAAGCATAACATTCTAAAATCTTTAAAAGCAGTGGGAATTGCAAGATGAGAGCTGTAGTCTGAACAAACTGAAGACCATTAGTCAATATGAGAGGACAGTTCAAACTCTAAAAATCACACACAGAAAACAGAGCATTACTAGTGACAGCTAGGTTTATTGCAATCTGCCAAAATTATTCCCTTGATGGATGTACATCTATTACTATGTCACCTACTGATGTAATGCCTCCACCATCATCAACTTCCTTTTTCTCATTTTCTACATGTGGTCAGGGTGATGCAGTAACTGTCGCCACCTTTCTTGGGTCAGTGCCACTATTCTACATTCTTCAACAGTCACACTTCATTGTTTTTGGTCTCTTTTCACTGGGCTTCATAATTTCCTCTTGCCTTCTTCCTGTCTCTCCCAAAGCTTCTTCACCACATCATCTTCTGCTTTTCCACACAGGTGCAGACCCACCACAATCTGTTATCTTTGACCTTCTCTGCAAATGGAAATACTTTGACTTCTGTTCTGATGTCATCATTTCTTTGTCTGCTCCACAGTGTGCATCTTACCTCCCACCTTCATTAATTCATCTCTGTCACATCCTCACCTGTGCTACCTTCACCACCCTGGTTTCACAGTTTAGTACTAGGCTAACTGCCATTGTGGGCCATTTTAAGCCTAGCCAATTACCCCAAGTAAGAATCATACCCTGCACATTGTGTTTGTAAGGTAAACACCTTAACCATTATGCCATCTTCCCACTGTTATACAATGTTTTGTACATCTTACTTTTCATCTTCTGTAGCAGTTTTCTCTCATACACAACCCCACACAATCTGTGCCATTTGGCTGCTGCACCTCCAGTTCAAGTTTTTACCTACTCATTCAGCCTTTCCTTCTCAACCACCCTTTCCAACTATGTGAAGTTGTTAACCTGTCCTACTATTTCAACTTCCATATCACTTTTTAACTCATTCTGATTCTGTCATTTGCTGCCATGACATCTGTTTTGCACATACTCATTTTCATCCATATGCCTTCAATTTTAAATTCCATTTCCTGTCTTTTGCTAAAGTTTCTATAAAGGGTCTGCTTCTAATTTCATGTCATGCACATACAGCAACTTTGCTGATCTGTCCCTCCATCTTGTTTGCTGATGTAGTCCATCACCAGAGTGAATGATAGTGGGATCAGAGCTGTACCCTGGTGTGCAATCACTCCCACTGGAGACCCTTCGAGATGTCCAAACACTGTTCATATTTGTGACATATTGATCCAGTGAGGAAAATATTGTGAGTTAGATTCAGACAGAAATACTGGCAGTTTTTGAATCCCATGACTTCCTGCAATGACATGCATGCTATAGGTTTGAATTATGTTACACAGTATCAAAATAATGCCAAAGAACAAGCCACTTATGTAATATTACACATGGCAGCACTTCTCTGCAAAGCCCCTGACATCATAGCTAACAGCCTGGTGAACACTCTGGTGAGAACTCTGGGTATAGCAGAGGGACCAACAAGCAGTACTTTTTTACTGATGATGTTAGACGCAGAATAAACCAAAGGAACTTCCATGTCAGCACTTGATAGTAATGCATCAGAAGGTATCCATCATGTCTATAGCACGATATGGTCTTTAAGTGGTTGCAGGGCTGTGATCCCCTGAAGAGCTAATACAGTGAAGTTAATATAGTTGCTTTTGTTGGTTCTTTGAGGCCCAAGATGGGATGAAAATCTACAGTTTCCTTTGTATCTAAGGAGGTATGAGAGTGAACCCCCTAGACAAGTCCTGAAAATTGAAGAAATCCCTCTGGTTACTTTGAAAAGCTATATCTGGTCCTGATTCCAAAGACAGATTGGTCTAAAAGCAAAGCCATTTCTGTGAAAGACCTAACAGCTCTGAGACTTGACCATCTATCATTCAGAATCCATTTGTCCTTTGTGATGGTCCTCTAAGTTGGATTAAATATGAAGAACGTCTATGCAAGAATAGCACAATTTATTTATTTGTATGTAGTTGCATTTATTTATTTTTTATGTATTTTGAGCAGGTAAGTGGGTTCCTACACAGGAGCCCCTTTTCAGACAATATCTAGTTACAGTAACAACAGTAAAATCACACAAAACAGAATATTTAATAAGAGTGATGGCGAGTAGGTAAATGTTCAGATTTAAAAATACAATCATAGACCAAGGAAAAATGTAATATATTGAACAACACCATAAATACAATATCTGTAGAAGTAGTTATAGAATTAATATACACACAAGAAAGGGAACAATAGTGTGAATTATGTTTCAAAAGCAAATCTACAAGGCAGTCATAATAACAGGCAGGGGAGATCAGAGAGCTTAAAGCTAAATTACTAATTATTAATTACTAATGTAATGAAATTTCTGTAGTATTAGAAACACCAACATGCAAATATAGGTTGCTGACAAAATTAAGGAGGTGATTATTGCTTTCAAGTTCTTGAAAATTTAAAGGTTGTCATTCAGGATGGACTGTGAGAAGGGGATATACATGGTGCAATAGTTAGTTCATGTGACCCCACATTGGTCACAGCTGCAGGAGAGATTATAGTGATGATAATTTAGTTATCTTTTAAATGAGGATACAATTAAAATACTTCTGATATAATAAGGAAAGGTATCTAAAGTAGTGGGGGTGAGTAAGAGGAAGGCTATATAGCTATACATAAGAGATAAACCAGGTCTTTTAAGAGTATTAGGCTTTTAACAATCAGACAGGATGGACCCTGAAAGGATGAAACCAGGGAAGACTTTCATAAATGGGCTGGATTAAATAATAATACATTTTATTTAGGTACTTCTATGTGATATTTCTAGATAGTAGCATCCATAATAGTGATAGTGTTGTCCTCATGGGAGCATGTAGAATAAATGTGCATAGTTTGTTTAATAATGACATTGTACTTGGGGGATTGTGTACTAGAACTTGTAGGATAGCAACTTACTGAGTGATCAAAAAGTGTATGCATTTAGTCCAGAAAAATGGCTCTCTTTAGCAACTCTTTAGAACTGCTGAGATTTTATTTTGAACAAGCTCACTCCATATGTTAAATGTGAAGGGGGTAGCTAAGACATTTGAACGAATGTACAATTTTCAATTTTTATTTTAAAGTGCCACAAACAAGAAAGGTGAGGATAAGTTAAGATATACCAGTGGAGTCCGTGCATGAGTGCAACACTATAATTTTAATTGTGCTTTTTCTTCAAAACCATGGGGCAATCTTGAAGTTACATGTCTAAGTTGCTTGTAATAACTATTGTATACTGGCTTCAGTCTGTTTTTTTTTTTTTTTTGGTTTGTTTTTGATTATGTTGATTAATGACACTTGTTTAAACATAAGTTATTTATTTATTTTTTTAACAGATCACATGATAAATTTAGATATATAAATCCTACTAAGTGTAAAAGAACTCACACTCCCAGTATGTTCATCTGCTCACTCCAGAAAAAAGACTAAGCTTAGGAATAGTCAAGTTGGCAACTCATGACAAAAAGCAAAAAAATCCTAGACCAAACTATATTAGGGACAATAACATTAACATTTTTTTAGGTTAAATGTGGCTCCATTATTATACATTATGTTATTTACTGTATTTTGGGGTTAGATAGATAGATAGATAGACAGATAGATAGATAGATAGATAGATAGATAGATAGATAGATAGAATGATAGATAGATAGATAGATAGATAGATAGATAGATAGATAGATAGATAGATAGATAGATAGGTAGATAGGTAGATAGACAGACAGACAGACAGACAGATAGATAGATAGACAGACAGACAGACAGACAGACAGACAGATAGACAGACAGACAGACAGACAGACAGACAGATAGATAGATAGATAGATAGATAGATAGATAGATAGATAGACAGACAGACAGATAGATAGATAGACAGACAGACAGACAGACAGACAGATAGGTAGATAGATAGATAGATAGATATGGATACAGATATCTGGCTGATGACTGATTTTCTTATATTATGCTTTAGCAAACTTGCTGATTATCTACTATAGCTAGCATGATGGCTACTTATTGAATTTGGCCTTCAGTTGTCAAACCATTGCAGTAGCATGTTTACTTTGGAGGGTGTAGGGGTAAAGCCCCACATGTAGAAACTGTTTCTTTATAACAACAATCACAAATTATGTCATGGTATTGGTAGGTATTCATTAATGATTTACACACATGTGCAAAGCATTTGGGGTAAGCAAAAAAACAATCTTTAGATTGACAGTTTCTTAGTTATATTATTGCTTCAGTACTATATGATTACATATGTTAAATTTCACTAGTAACTGTTCTATCTGCAAAACCTAATCAACAATTTATCTTGACAGAAATTTAAAAAATTCCTACTAATGCATTTATCATGGAACATTACAAGTGAAGCATTCATTTAGGCAATGAAGCCTTGTGGGCTCAGTTTTTCACAATGTCATGGTAGGATTTTCCATCTCATAGATAAAAATTTCAGGATGATCATCCTTTACAAAAAATAAAATCCAAAGCCAACACTTTTTGCTACTTGCACTTGCTTCAGAAAGTGACCAGTATACATTAAGCATTGGGGTTAACAGTGGGCCATCACACCCCGTAAAATATTATGTATTAACAAACCAGTTACTAGTAGTCTGTTGAAGCTGTCACTAGATGTCATTGTCATACTACTTAGAGTTTAATTCACAAAATTAAAAAAAATATATATTGTCAACTTGGTTAACAAAACAGAAGCTATTGATTGATATGTTATGCCATATGGATAATCAGAAAAAGTATTATGCTACTGCAACTAACATTAAGTATTATGAAACATATCTTAAAGCATGACTTTATATAATAACACAAACTGTAAACCTTAAATAACTAATAATGGCATGATTTTTTTCAGGGTTTTCCAAATTTATGCTCTCAAACAAGAAATTTATATTAAGAATATAAGAAATAAAACTTTGAAAGAGCTTGCATTTTGCTAAAAATTTTGAATGGTCATCACTTTACTCATAGAATCTGAAACCTAAAATAAATATCATTATTGTAATCCAAATGAAAATAAGCCAAAGTGACATGTTTTTAGGTATTTATTCATTTTTATTTAACATTTGTTGACTGGGAAAGTCCGAATAGGACAGAGCCTATTTTCAGTGGAAGCCCATGAAGAAATGCTCTAGACACATCTTTGGAATGTGGAAGGAAACCAGAGTACCCAGATGCAACCCACATGAACAACTGCATTGCACTCTTGGATCCAACTTAACTCCCCTCATATCTTAACCCTATCTGAAACCTGGTTAAAGCCTCACATCTCTAACTCAGAAATCCCACCTCCTAGCTGCAACAACTATCGAGTAGACAGAGCAAAAAAAGAGGTGGAGGTGTTGCCATATTATACTCCAACCAACTTAATATCTCTCCACTCTCAACTCCCTTACCCAGCTTTGCTCCTGAAGAAATCCTCATCATAAACTGCCATCTTAACCCCCACAAAAGTGTTGCCATTGTCTCCATCTATATCCCCCCTGGTCACAACATTCTTATTCTTGAAAGCTTTCTGTCCTGGCCCTCCCACAATGTTGCCTATGAAACCATTATATTTGGTGATGTAAACATTGATTGGGCTTTACTCTTCTCCTCCTCCCCTACTCATGGCCTCAGTCTATATGGTTTTCATCAACTCATATCCTCCCCTACCAGAACCAACAAAACCTCTATCTCTGGATCTATTATAGACTGGATCCTAATTTCCAATCCCTGTATTTATCATAACCCTGCCACACTTCCCATCTCTCTCAGTGACCACTACCCCAACTATGTCCATAGGTACTATCAACAATCAGTCCGTAGGATAATAGCATAAAATGACTTTTAATCGCATCTACTTTAAAAACAGTGCCAGGTCCTTCGTTGACCTGAAAGGACTTAAAATTACATCCAAAAAACACAATTGGCTCAATACCAAGCTTTATCAAGATGGATTATATACTAGAAGGGAACCATTAATATAGAACTCTCCTCCAAACATGTGACTACAGAACACAATTAAATTTTAAAGGTATAATCAATTTAAGAACATCGCAGGATTTTTTAAAATACAAAATCATGAATTATCCGTTATATTTAATCTGCCATACTGGCCTGGCTACACCAATTTATTCATTGTAACACACTCCATAAATATTTATGAAAATAAAAAATAATAAAAACTTAAACTGAAAAATTCTTATGCTAAAAAAGTTCATTTTACAGAACATAAATTGCTCTGATCCTAGTTTATACATCACAACTTCCTATTAATGAATATACACACAAGAATGTATAAATAAATGTTTTTAAAGATGCAACTATGAAATATATATAGGTATTCACCCAAACCTATGTTCTAACCATTAAAAATATTAAATAGTATATAAATATATTTATTTTTATTATTTGAATAAACAATAACATATTTATAAATCAAGACAAATTTTATAAACAGATTCTGAATAAAATTCATCTACTATTCATATCTTGTTCACAGTCTAGCCATTCTTAATTTCAGGACACTGCTTATATTAATATTGTCATTCAGGCCTGGACTACTGGCAGCATCTAATTTGAGCTGCCAAAGAAGTTCTTTATATTCTAATTGTGTCTCCCAATCACCCCCCCTACCATCCATTTGTACTTGTTCTAGTACTATAAAATTTATTTGCATATCTGGGCATGTAATGGAGTGCGTATAGAAAGCATTTGTTTCCTTTTTCCTGGAAACCTCATAGAAATGCTCATAAATTCTCCTTCTCAAGGATCTTTCTGTTTTGCCAATATAGAAACTGAAGCATTTTGTACAAAAACCCAAATAAACTACCCCGTTTGTTGCACAATTCGTATAAATACTGGCTTGAAAATGGAAATTCCTTGAGGGGATGTATAAAGAACTTTTATTCAAAATAGCTGTGCACTGTTTACACATCCCACATTTATAAGTACCTTGTTTCAAATTTTTGCTATTGTTCATTCTCCCTTGGGGTTGATACCTTTCAAATAGTTCTTTCATATTGGTATCCCTATGTCTAGTGAATTTAGGGTGATCTGGGATATGTTTTTTCAACTCTTCATGAGCTGTCAAAACTGGCCAGAACCTGGAAATTGCTTCCTCAATTTGTTGGGAGTTGTTTGAGAAAGTGTGTGTGTAATTATTACAATGACCAACATTATGGTCATGACTAGACATTGGTTCCTGAGTCTGATCCAAACCTTTAAGTCCTTTCTGGTCAACGAAGAACCTGGCACTGTTTTTAAAATGGATGCGATTAAAAGTAATTTTATGCTATTATCCTACGGACTGGTTCCTCTTACTGTGGATTTACTGCTTTGGTGCTTTTTGTTCCAATTTTGTTTGTTACTCTCAACAATCACCCAAAGAACACCTCTACAGAGTATGTCACATTTTGACTCACTTCGACCCACACAAATTTAACTCTACACTGTCCAAAATTAACTGGACCTTCCTTTATAACCTCCCCATAAATTATGCTGTAACTGCCTTCAACAAAATATTTCTAGACATATTAAACACTATGACTCTATCTAGAAAAAATCAGAGTAAAATCAAACTGTGCCCCCTGGCTCACCAAACAAACATGCTCTATTATGCACCAGAGGGACACTGCCTGGAAAAGCTGGGTCAAAAATAAAACCACTCCCCTACTCCAACATTACAAAGAACTCAGAAACAAGTGTATAAAATTAAAAATTAATGATAAAAAATATTTTTTAATTTCCAACCATTGCAGCCCATATGCCAACCCCAAAAAATTCTAGTCCACCATAAACACAATCCTTCACCCCAGAACACCTCCCACCCCCAAGTCCTTCCCCTGAATACTACAACTGAAACTGCTGCCCTATTAACAATTACTTCATAGAAACAATCCAAAACCTAACTCAAAATACTCCCAAAGCCTCTCCTCTGCCCTCACCCCACAGCCTTTCTTCTTCTAATATCTTTTCCTTACAAGCTGTTCCCACTGCCTTTATCAAATCCCAACTAAATAAACTCAAACCCTGCTCTCCCTCTGTAGACAATTTACCTCCCCACTTCCTTAGAATCGCTGCCATGTCAATTGCCTACCCAGTCTCTATCCTCATTAATCATTCTATTACCGAGTCTGTTGTCCCCGATTTATGGAAATCCTTTTATACAATAACTCTCCATAAAGGTGGTAACTCCAGTGTTCCCTCAAACTATCGTCCCATTGCTATACTATCCCCACTTTCCAAGATACTAGAAAAATGTGTTCATTGTCAGCTACTCAAATTGACAGCAATCTCTTAACTCCCACCCAACATGGTTTCAGACCCCATCCCAGCACATCAACTGCTCTACTCTCATTCACCCAAACTATAGCAAAAGCCAGTCATAACAACTTACTTCTTTCTTGTCTATTCATTGACCTCTCTAAGGCTTTTGATACTGTCTCCCACTCAAAACTCTTAACTAAACATCCTTACCTTTACCTCTCTACCCCTTCTATAGCCTGGTTCACTAGTTATTTAACTAATAGACTACAATCTGTATGCTGACAAACTGTCACCTCCCCATTTCTGCCTGTCTACACTGGTGTTCCCCAACGCTCTATTTTGGGTCCCCTCCTGTTTAAATGACTTAAACTTTGCTACTAATCTCTCAACACACATACAATATGCTGATGATTCCACTCTTATTACTACTGCCCACAGTATCCCTGAGCTCCTCTCTCTTACCCAAAACACTTTCTCTTCCATTGAAATCTGGCTCACTGATAAACAACTGATCTTAAATCCCCAAAAAACTAAACTTTTACTTTTTCTTCCTAAAACACTAACACAACATAAATCCTCTTTCACTATCACCTCCCTTAACAATACCATCATCAGTCCTGAACCACATACTAAATGACTTGGTGTCACTATAGATGCTATACTAAAATTTGATTTATATATCAATCAATACATAAAGAAAACCCACCAAAAAAGTGGCCTCCTGTACCATAATCATAGATTTCTTTCTCCCTCCTCCAAACCATCCCTAGCCACATCTCTCCTTTTACCCTGTCTTCTGTATGCTGCTCCTGTCCTTACTAACCTCCAGTCAACTCTTCTCAGTAAACTAGAGCAAACCTATAACAAAATAGCTAAGTTTGCCTCCAATCTCCCCTATAAATCCCACCACTGCCTTGCCCTGAAGTCTCTGCAATTGCCTGAATTCCCCAAACAACTGCTACTTCCTCAACTACATATAACATACTCTGTTCTTTATAACCCTGATTCCTGACCCTCTATCTCTAACATTGTAACACTATACAACCCCCAACGTCAGTTTCGTTCATCTGACACACATCTTCTGGACATCTACAAACCCAGGAAAAATATAGAGAAGTCACTATACAAATACTCAGTAGCCCACTCCTGGAACTCTCTCCCACATAATACAAGAAACACCGTCATAAGTCCCCATTGAAACTTGAACTTAAACACTATTTCCTAAACACCTGGTCCTATCCCTGTCAAGTTCCAAATTAATTCTAGCTACCCTCTTCCTAAAACCACTCTCTTCTCTCACATCTCTCCCTCTAGCCTCTGTTTCCTCCTAAATCTACTGTCTTCTCTCATATCTTTCTCTTTCCTCATTTCCTGCTCCTCTCCATAGTGCTAATACTACAACACACCAACACCCCACTTTCTTTAAAAAAAGCTCTACATCCAGACTTACTTCTTGCTACTATATAAATACACACTTAAACCTGTACATAACTGTTAAATTGATTATTTTCACTTTGTTGTATAGTTGTCTTGTTATATGGTATCTCTGATATAAGTGTTTGTCTTGAATGATTGTAATTGCAACTGGAGCTTTTCTCCTTGGGTCTCCACTGAAAAAGGGCCTTTGGCTCAGCTGGACCACCCAGTTAACAAATGAAAATAAATAAATGAATATTAGTATGCATTTTCTGAAATATATGAAGTCTGAAATGGAATTGCCTGTTATTATTTATTGATCTCAGTCCTCGGTGATTTGGCAGAAAGCATAATTTTTTATGAAAAAACAGACCAAAAATATGAGGGGAAAAACCTGGACTTTCTGCAAAATTCTGGACAGTTGAGAGTTATGCTTCTATGATTTACCCTTTTATTAACTGGTGCACATTTGTAGCATGAGCATGTTATTATGGATACAACTATGTGTTTTTTTTTAATTTATGAATTTGATTTTTTAATCAGTTTAACTCACTGAGCCAATATAAGACATTATTTCTTATATATTGAGATAATGTTCAGTGAAAACATTTTGACAAACATACTTGTGACTCAAGAAGTTTTTCATAGATGTATCATATCATTTTGAGCAGTCAGTGAATAGCCCTTATACAAGTATGGTGCTGATGGGTCATCTGACACACAGTAACATTGTTGTAGTACAATACCTAAACTGAAAAATTGTTTAATGCGCTTACATATTGGCTAGAATCAATTGTATACAGCTCTTCTATCATCAGAGGTTCTAATTAACTATCTTGCACAATTGTCACTTTATCTGAGAACCACTATTTTGAATTTAGGATTCACAAACCACAGCATTTCTGTATGCAAAATATCAAAATGTTCTAATCATAAATATGTTCTAGGATATGTAATAGTGCCAACTCTAGAAATAAATTTTACTATTGAAAGAGTGCGTAGTTTTTGAAAATGTAGTTCAAAATGAAATGCCAAGTATCCAGGCTATTTCTGTTGAGCTTATATGCTTTTGGCTTGATATTTAATCATATGTAAGCAGCTTGAGAAATTGTTAGAAAAGGATAATGCTTAAAAGGAAGGAAACAGAATCCAGCATTTTAAGATTGCAACTAAATATATGAATGACTCTGCCTGTGAGCTATATTATCAAATAAATAGCATTTTTTTTTCCTTTGCACTTGTTCATTATTTTAATTAACAAGAAATAAAAATTGAATTTTCTGTGACCTAAGCACCTCACACATTTATTCTATTTGCCATTAATTTCTTATCATACCAAAAGCATCAGTACTAGTGATGTAATTGGAGTCATCAGACAAATTAAGCAAAGAATTTCTTGGACAGCATTATTAACTACTAGAGGCTATTACAGGTAATTATCTAATGATTTGATTACAATGCCATTTTGCTTTCAATAACAAAAAGTGCAGATGTTTCTCTTTAAGTATGTGTGATTAATTGTTTTGAATATTTTCCTTCAGGATAGCAAAATGCAATTTGAATTAGTAAAATACTTCCTATAGTAAAACACAACCAGGCATAGTTCTTTTCATTACGTATTGCAAAGATTTCTTCTAATATATGATTTTATAACTTAACCATTGCAAGACTTCTACAAAACTCTGTTCATCTACCTCTCTCTCTCTCTCTCTCTCTCTCTCTCTCTCTCTCTCTATATATATATATATATATATATATATATAATTTTAAATATATTTTAGAATTTTATTAGTTAACATTAAATTAGAATGTGAATATATTCTGTTGCACATTATAAGTGAAACGTACCCATCAACTCTTCAGTTTGACAAAGGTGTGTCTTGGCATTATAGTTACAAATACTGATCATAGTCAAAGATAATATGATTCGTGCTTCTCGTGTTATTCTAAGTAACTACAATCACCAAGACTGAAATATCATTTTGAGGAGATGTCTGGAAAACTATATATTTATGAAAAGAGTTCCATAAAAAAATATTGATTGTACACATGCTTTTCTTTGTCTCATTTGTGGAGTCTTTTGCAGGCAATATATCTTTAGATTATATTTAATTTCACAGACTCTTTAGTAATCACAAGACAATGAGTCTACAGACGATTTCTAGCCTAGCTAAAAAACCCTATTCAAAAGTTCCCTCCAGCTCCAAGGAGAACAAAATAAGATAGACCAGGGGTGAATCTGAGGTTACCCAGACAATTATCTAGATTTACCATGAAGGTGACAAGAGTAGGATTCTGTTTGATATGTAGATGAAGTTTGCTCCAGAAGTGGGAGATTAATTTGAGTATGAATCTGTCATGCCAATGTGTCTTATTTATCTGTTGATTTTAGAAGGGCTCATATAATCTGGGATGATAGTTAAGGAGAATGGGAGGTATGGATAGGACTGACCATCATATAGTTAAGCAGGGGCAGCTGGCAGCCTCAATGAAGGGATCACTGCCTGTTGCAAATGATGCAAATGAATGGGTCTGGCTAAGCAAAATCGTGCACATATATTAAGACAACTATGACAGAGTATGGTTACAGCTTTTATGTTATTATATCTCCGTTATTGCTTGTTGAACATCATAGCTGTAGCTTGGTCATCTAGTACCATATATATTCCACAGACTGGCACCCCCTCAACCAAATGATGAAGACAAAAAAATGTTTTCTGTAACAGTAGCAAACCACTTGCTACAGCTAATAAAGCACTGAGCTCCTAACCACAACTACAAATGCAGGAAAAGCATTTGTCCATGAAGCTGCAATATCATTCATGGCTTTTTAAATGAAAGCTACTTCTGTCAGTATTACAATCATGCCCTCCTCAGTAATTGCCAATCATGTCCTGTAACAGCTTTGCACCCAGAGAGAGAGATGTGAGAGAAGAGAGTGGTTTTAAAAAGGGGGTAGCTAGAATTAAGTTGGAACTTGACAGGGATAGGACCAGGTGTTTAGGAAATAGTGTTAAAGTTCAAGTTTACCATGATGTTACAAATGATATTTAGACCTCATGTGGACCTTCTTAATCACATAAGTAATAATGTTATGACACTACCTGCAACATATATCACAGTCAGGTGAAACATAATGAGTACTACTAAGTGACCTGTTGGGAGTTTACATTTCAGATACACCAAATGTGTTGAAGGTCTTTGTTAGAAATGAAAATGGATATAAATAAATTGATTAAATGTATGTGTCACATCAGCACTTTTACATCATGTTGTCCTTTGCTGGAGTTGAACAGTTAGTTATGTAATTCCA
>NC_056734.1:60162999-60180499 GCF_019279795.1 Protopterus annectens
GGGACACCATGATTGGGGATAGGTAAGACATATTGTAGGTGTATCCATGTCCTGAATGAACACAGTGAGGATCTAGTTCTCACCCTCAGAACTGTCATCACTGCCTCCTGTAACAGATCTCTGGGTCAGTGGTGTATGTGGCATCAATAAAACTCAACAGGAACTTTTCTACTCTGCCGATTTGGACATGGAGGCCCCTTTCCATGCAGTCCTCTACCAGCCCTGTAATGCCTAATGCAATCATCAAGAACTATAGGACTAGGCATGTATGCTTGTATAAAGGTTGGGTATGTCTTCAAGATGATATAGACTGATACCCTGAAAAGTATGATCTGGCTTGCATTCATACCTGATGCAAATGTAGCCAGTGCCTCTCTAAGGTGAGACAATATTTGCTGATGTGCCTCTCTCTTCTGAGTGATGTCTAAAGTAGCTGTACTGAATAGAACACAGACAAAAAGGAAGCTTAATGACTAACTGTATTGCCTGGTAATTCATAGTATATTACTGGTTGGTGATGGATCACTATACTGACAAAATTCAGTAGTGTTTCCAGTCCAAAATCTGGCCTCTCATCAGCTTGTGCCTCTTCATATCTGTATAATAGTGATGACATCGCTCACTAGTTGCACTAGTGACAGCCCTGTCCAAGCAATTCCAAACCTCAGCCTTGTACTTATACCTGGTATAGTTTCCTGGTGACAAGTAAGACTGTAACAGTTTACAAGAAGTGCCACAAAATGTCCTTGACTCCTCAAAACTCCACCTTTGTTTACTAAATGGAGCACCTCTCTCATCTTTGCCTGCCATGTCTTCAGAAGCCCACCAAAAGTAAGTGCCTGAATCAGCACTCAAATTGGATCTTTCATGTGCACGCCTTTTTGCAATGACACACAACCTCACCCAAATCGGATCTCGCATGTACACACCTTTGTGCAAAGACACACAACCTCACCCAAATCAGATCTCGCATGTGTATGCCTTTGTGCAAAGACATACAGACTCACCCAAATTGGATCTCGCATGTACATGCCTTTGTGCAAGGACACACAGCCTTGCCAGCTGCATTTGCATAATTGGAAGCACAGAAATGGCTTAGAAGCAAAATTGGGAATGATTCCTTCAAAATGCAATAAAGGTGTGAAACATGGCAGCGAGACTTGACCTTGTGTGATGCTCATCATACTTACACATTTTCCAATATAAATTCATCAGAATTTTATGATGTTAGTGATAACCTTTGCTGTTTAGAATTAAAATGTTATGAACAGATACATGTTGGGTTGGTCTAACATATAAAATACAAACTTTGAGTAGTACTACCTGAAAAGTGAACTCATGACTAAAAAGAAGGCAACACTTCTAAATGTTGCTTATTTAGCTTTCACTGCCATAGGATAACTAATGTTTTTAACTTGTAAGTGAGGTATAACAATTTCTGCATTAATGGATATGTAATTAAGACATACCTATATGTCTATGTCGTTCACTTGTCATGTTAGTGGAATTATATGAAAAGTCAGCATATATTTATATAAATAATTTCATATGCATAGAGTTGCATGACCTGAGTAAAACCTGCTGTGGTAGGTGTTGTACATACTTTACATTACATAGTATTCTACACTCATAAAACCTGTACGTGATGTGTCATACTTTTTAAAGTAAATGTGCAGGTTGTACTTTTGCAAGTGCAGTTTAAATCAACTAGTTGACTTATGTATCAATCATTACACATATTTGTTTAGCAAATGCAATATTTTTAATAGTCAGTTTTATTTCATGTTCAGTTCTTAATAAAAATTCTAATACAACCTCTAACCTCCTCATTAAAACTGTTTGCAATCTGGATTTGAATGCTGCATTATCTCTGCTGTTTCTTCAAACTCACTTCAGACACATACAAAGGCAATCCACAGGTGTATTTTCATTACTCACTATTGTGCAACATGCTGATGGAAGCGCACCACTGTCAGTCTCATTTGCAAGATTGATGGCAGCCCAAATTAAAAATTTAAGTTTTTGCTTTCAGATGATAATTATAGTGCGCTGCCAAGTGACATGCAAAAGCCAAAAAAAAAAAAAAAATGAAATGAAATACAATCAATCAACAAAATAATCCAAGTAAAGGGTATATTTAGCAACAAACATAGCACTTATGGTTTTAACATGACACATGTATCCTTTTTACAGTGTTTGCCATGTGATAAGTTGGATTTCTGTTACAGACTATTAGGTAAGGGCAATTCTTGAGAAAGGGGTCACAAACGAGATTGACAAACCATATACAAGTAGTAATGACATAATATTAAAGGAAATGTATTACTGTCATGATAGCGTTGTCACCTCACAGCAAGACGTTGTCGTGTTCGATTCTCAACTAGAGCATCTTCTGTGTGGAGGAATGTGTGAATGGGCGTGCCTTCGTTGAAGGTTGTGCGTCAGGGCTGGTAACTCAGCATGTAAAAATCCACTACCAAACATTAGCAGACTGGAGTTCCGCTGTGGCGACCCCTAACCGGGATAAGCCGAAAGAAACATTACTGTCATGATTATTACTTGTGACATAGGAATAATTAATCAAGAATATATTATAAATATTTTCACATTCATCATGTTTTATTTTCTCACAATTTAGTAAATGTAACTGACCATGCTATGAAACAGACTTCCCATACATGTCAAGCAGAGCATCTCGCTGACCCTTTTCAAAAGAAATCTTGATGAGTGGATAGGAAACAGAAAATTCACCCCTGGGATAACACCAGTGGTTCTACTCAACAGAGACACTGGGAACTAAGGTCGGGTGGCACTATGCAGGGTAATCCTATGGCTAGGCTTGTAAAGGCCCCAGGGCCATTAGCCTAGAACACACCTATGAACCTATGAACTGGGTTTTTCTCAAAGGGGAGGAAGACACATTTTTTGGCATTGAGCTTAAGGCCATGGTTCTGACACCAGTTGTTGGTCTCAGTGAGGCCTTTCTGTAGGATGTCAGCATTGCTTGGAGAGTTAATAATATCTCCCCTCTTGCAATCATCTGTGAACTTTGTCAGCCAGAGACCATTTGTCTTGGGGTGGACTTCAGAGAAGTAGATACCAAACAGGAGAGGAACCAGGACCAAACCCTGTAGAACTCCACTCGTGACTGGTCGGCAGTCTGACTTGGAGTCAGCTACTTTCACACTGTGGGTTCTATCTGTAAGCCAATGTGCAACACACCTAGTGATATAGGGGTTGATGCCTAGCTTAGTGAGTTTTTCTATGATTCCTGAGTGGGGAATAGTATCAAAGGCCTTGGCCAGATCAAGGTAGGTTGTATGAACCACCTTGTCTTCATCCACAGCTCTGGTGACTGACTCAAAGAAGTCAACCAAGTTGAGAAGGCATGATCTACCCTTCAAAATACCTCACTGTGTGGGATCCAGAGTTTGGAGATTCCCTTTATCCTTGTTTATTAGGTCCATGATGATGCTTTCCATAGCTTTGCATCTCAGACTCATCAGGCTAATGGGATGATAGTTCCCGTGGTCTGTAGTCACTGGAGAGGGATGACTGTAGCAGTGTGCCATGCAGTAGGGACAAAGCTTGAGGTGAAGCTGTGACTGAACAGGACACACAGGTGAGGTGCCAGTTTTACTTTGTAGTTCATGTAGAGCACAGCCAGGGATATTGTCAGGTCCCATAGAAGCTATATTCTTGGCCTTGAACAGTGCTGTTTTAACCTGTGCAGCAGTAATACTGGGTGCCTGGCAATCTACTGGTATTGTGATTGGGCATCTGGGGGAGAGATGGGTAAAGATGGCACTGAATCTGTCGGCCAGTATGTTGGCAATATCTGTTGGCTCAGTATAGGAGGTACCATTGTGCAGTATCTCTGAGCAAATCTGGATATTGCCATGGAGATTCCTTACATAACTAGAGAAGGTCTTGTGGTTGTCTTTACTTTTTGCTACAATTCTGTTTTCATAGCTAGCTTTGGAGGATTTGATGAGGGATCTCAACTTTTTGTTGAGGCTGGTAAGGGTTTTTTTCCAGTCTTGGGACTTCACCTTATTCTGCATCAGGTTCCTCCTTCTGTTGTAGAGTTTGCTTATGGGAGGGGACTACCAGATTGGCTTCCTTTTTTTTGGAGAAGAACATCTTGGTTCTATTGGGTATGGCGAGATCCATGCATTTGTGTACGTGTTTGTACAGTGCACTGGTGTATGATTCGGTGGTCATGCAACTATTCTCCATTTGCATGGGTGCCATGAAGTTAGACACCTCTGCTTTTAGGAGCACAAAGTTAGCATTGGAGAAGTTTTTCATGGTGGTGTCCTTTGCAGGGGAGGTGGGAGGGATGTGGATATCCAACGTGATACGTTTGTGGTCGGATCTAAAAAGGGAGGAGCTGAATTTTGGTGTAGAGCAGCGGTCTCCCATGTTGGTAATGACCCTGTCGAGGATATTGCTACCTCTGGTAGGGGTAAGAATGAGCTGGGCCAGGACATCAGAATTAATGAATTGCAGGGAATGTTGGGCAAGTGTATTGGTACATAAGTAGCTTTCCCAGTTAATGGAGGGGTAGTTGAAGTCGCCTAGTATGAGGGTGCTAGGTTGGACCCTAATATTCTCCAGGGTGCTTAGGAATGTGGAGTGTGAGTCTTGAGACATGGTTGGGGACCTATAGCAGGCTACGACCTGAATCGCTCTCTTACATAGTGTTAGCTGCACCTGAAGTATCTCAGATGCTTTATGTTGGGCTACCCGTCTGGTGGTGTTTGCATCCTTTATAAATATGGAAACACTACCACCTTTGGAGCTTTGGTCCAAGTTCTGGGGCCAAAAGATGTGGAATGAGTTGTAGCCTGGTAGTGCAGGGGTGCTTTCTGCTGCCTTGAACCAAATCTCTGTTATGGCACAAATGTCGATGTTCTCCATTTTGAGGAGTGTTTTGAGTGAGTGCATTTTGAGATTTAGACTTCTAGTGTTGAGCAGCATGACCCTTAGATTGCATTTGTTTGTGGCTGTTATGGTGGTAATTTGGTCTTTGGAACACTGCCTAAAAAAGCCACTATAGGGTGGAAAGAGCCTTGGCCAGTATCCAGAAGCCCAGGTGTGACAGATGCAGGCCATCTCTGGCAAAGCATCAAGGACTATTAATCATGTCATTCCAGGCAGACAGATACTGGATCCCCTTAGAATGACACCAGAAACTTAGCCAATTATTGAAATCAATCATTTTCTGCTTGTACTGTTGTATCATTCTGGGTGATGGTAGGATGCTGCACAAGGCTAGGGACATACCCAACTGGGCTACATAATCCCAGAGCTCCTCCATGTCTTTCTTCATGTAGTCCAGGGAGGTATGTCTAAGGTCATTCACACCCACATCTACAATGACATAGTCATATTTGTACTTATTGTTGAGGGACCTGACTACATGCATTGTGTGCTGGATCATGCCACCTGACAGGCAACTGACTGTTACTTTCTCCTTATTCAACCTAGTGAGTGGGACATCAGTGTGCCTCACTATCGAGTCACCTATGACTAGTGTGTCGGGCATGATGTTTTGCCTTAGGGGCTTTGGTTGAGTGGCTCACTGTTTAGGAGAGTTATGTGTCTCATGATTAGTGTTGTGTTTTGGTGGTTGAGTGTATTTCTGCCATGGAGGTCTCTGCCATTTTGGTAGATTTGTATTGAGAGCCTCTGTGAAGGTGGGTGTGTGGTTTGTGTTTTTATGTGAAGGCAGTGCCAGAGTGTGCTCTAGAGGGCTATGTGTTCCATGTGGTGTGGTGCAAGTGTTGACCTTCTCCTCTTGACCAGCTATTCCGGTCTTGGCTGGACAGTGTGTAGCTTCCAATTTGGATATATAGGTACATGTCTCCTAAGTCCGAGTGTTGGGAGTAAGAGGAGGGTGTTGTCAGTGTACATGAGGTAGTTGCTTTATTGTCTCAGGATGCCCAAGTTCACCAAATTGATAGGAGAAAGCACAGGGTACTGACCTTTAGACATGCCTAGAGGGGTGGGCATTTATAATAAGTACTGGAGCTATTTCCTTGTAGAACATTTAGTGCTGGTAGCACTTTTGTGTGCTACAATAATTGCTACAAGAAGTCTGGTAAAGTGCTAGAATAATAAGCTAGTAAAGGTGCAGGAGAGGAGAGAACTAGCAGATCTAAGGGAAAATTGAACAGCAGACTTTGGTATCACTCAGAAGCTTACAAACAGTCCTCAATACAGCAAATCTGTACCAGGAGTAGACTAGTTACAGGAAAGGTGGGAAACAAGCACAAACGCGGCTTTTAAACCAGAAAGTTGAAAGAGATAGAAAACTGCCCAAACAGCCAATAAACTGCAATTTCTGGGCCAGAAACCACTCCTCTTGTGGTAGATAGGCTACCTAGTGCTTACTACTCCCACTGATAAGCTAGAAGGCTTCTCTCCAACACAGAAAGGCTTGGGGGTCTCAGAAGCTTACATACAGTCCTCAGAAGCTTACATACAGCCTTGGCTACAAGCAAATCTCTTTCTGGACTAGACTAGTTACAGGAAAGGTGGAAAAGTGTAAATGAGGTCTTTTAAACCAGAAAGTTGATAGAGATAGAAGAACTGCCCAAATGGCCAATAGACTACAATTTCTGGGCCAAAACCACTCTTCTTGTGGTAGATAGGCTACCTAGTGCTTACCACTCCCATTGATAAGCTAGAAAACTTCAATCAACACAAAAAGGCTTGGGGGGCTCAGAAACTTACAAACAGTCCTGGATACAGAAAATATGTATCTGGAGTAGACTAGTTACAGGAAACGTGGGAAACAAGTGCAAATCTGGGCTTTTAAACCAGAAAGTTAAAAGAGATGAAAAAACTGCCCAAACAGCTAATAAACTACAATTTCTGGGCCAGAAACCACTCCTGTTGTGGTAGATAGGCTACCTAGTGCTTACCACTCCCACTGATAAGCTAGAAGGCTTCCCTCAACACAGAAAGGCTTGGCGGGCTCAGAATCTTACAAACAGTCCTGGCTACATCAAATCTCTATCTGGACTAGACTAGTTACAGGAAAGGTGGGAAACAAGCACAAATGCAAGCTTTTAAACCAGAAAGTTGAAAGAGATGGAAAAAACTGCCCAAATGATCAATAAACTACAATTTCTGGGCAAGAAACAAATCATCTTGTGCTAGATAGGCTACCTGGTGCTTACCACTCTCACTGATAAGCTAGAAGGCTTCCCTCAACACAGAAAAGCATGGGGGCTCAGAAGCTTACAAACAGTCCTGGATACAGCAAATCTGTATTTGCACTAGACTAGTTACAGGAAAGATGGGAAACAAATGCAGACATGGACTTTGAAACCAGAAAGTTGAAAGTGGTGGAAAAAACTGCCCAAACAGCCACTAAACTACAATTTCTGGGCCAAAAACCACTCCTCTTGTGGTAGTTAGGCTACCTGGTGCTTACCACTCTCACTGATAAGCTAGAAGTCTTCCCTCAACACAGAAAGGCTTGGGGGCTCAGAAGCTTACAAACAGTCCTGGATACAGCATATCTGTATTTGCACTAGACTAGTTACAGGAAAGATGGGAAACAAGTGCAAACATGGACTTTTAAACCAGAAAGTTGAAAGTGATGGAAAAACTGCCCAAACAGCCACTAAACTACAATTTCTGGGCCAAAAACCACTCCTCTTGTGGTAGTTAGGCTACCTAGTGCTTACCACTCCCACTGATAAGCTAGAAGGCTACCATCAACACAGAAAGGCTTGGGAGGCTCAGAAGCTTACAAACAGTCCTGGATACAGCAAATCTGTATCTGGACTAGACTAGTTTCAGGAAAGGCAGGGAACAAGCCTAGAATTTATTTTTACAGAAAAGCAGCTAAAACAGCACTAAAAGCAATTCAAGTGCAGCACAAGCTATCACACTATCAGCTGAGAAGCACACTTAGTCAGAACACAAGGAGATTTTAGCCAAGTTTTCTTTTTTTTTTTTTTTTTTTTTTAGTAAAGTGGAAAGGGAGAAAGGAGGAGCAGAAGATAATTCAAGGTTAAGAACCTACATGGGTTGGCCTTCTCAAATGTTCTCTCCATTAGGTAGAATGAGCAAATGACACAAGACTGGAAGGAGTGTCCCAGATCAAATATACAGTAAGGGTGGGCAACTGAAAAGCCACCAAGTATTTACAAACAGGGAATATTATTTATACCAGCAAGCCTTGAGACAATCAGATAAAAACAAAAGCTGTTAGACCAGTATTTAACACAACAGGAATAAGGGTGGGAGAAAAAAACAGCAACTTCAGCACAGATCAAAAGCCAGTATATATATATATATATATATATATATATATATATATATATATATATGAATCAAGCAAAAAAATTAGGACAGTGCAGAACTTTGAACAGAAGTGCCGAAAAAAATATACTTATCACTTTATATTTCGAATTGTTTGAGAAGCACTCTCAGTCAGATCACAAGGAGTTTCTAGCAATGAAACATAAGGTTCTTCCTGAATTTTTTATAATTGCAACTATATTCATGCATTTTCCACATTTCTTGCCTTCTCATCTGGTCCTTCACCTTATACTCTTTCTTGTGATTTTTGGCACATTCAGTTGCTGTTTGATTTTTATCTACTTCTGGTTTGATTTCCATTCCCGCTTGATGCTAATATGCTTCTACTTTGCTAGATTAAGCAGAAAAGTCATCTTAGATTTATTCTCATCATGTTTTAAAACTTAAACTATGTTTGGGTCTTGTGAGGTCAGCAGATATGTGTGGAGTCCCAAGATTGCAGATCTATACATGTAATAAATTTCAAGGAGGCCCATCCCTCCTTCCGTACGGGGAATATATAATCTTGGTATGCAATGATTCTTATAAATCATTTGGTGAGCATGAAGCATCCTTCTTATTTTCCTGTCTAATCTATCCAACACATTTTGGGGCCAGTAAATCCCTCCAAAACTGTAAATTAGGACAGGAAGAGTAAATAGGTTTATAGCTTGGATTTTGTTCCTAGATGTCAACGCCATTTTCAAGATTAATTTAAGTCTTCTAAAATATTCCTTAATTAGTTTTATTTGCATTTGTTCATGTTTTATTGTTGATCCTTCATCAATCCCCAAATATTTATACACTCCCTCTTGCTCAAGTTCTTTTATATCACATTCTTCTCCCAAACTGAGGTTTTCCTGATGCTGCAGTTTTCCTGCTATAAAGGTTGTTTTTGCACATTTATCAAGACCAAATGAAATTCTTATGTCATCTGAAAAAAATTAGTGCAGTGTAATGCATGACATAGGTGCTGAGGTGGAAGATGAGCAAAGGGTGTCTACTGGTGAATCTCCAGGTATGCCATTAATTATCATTTATAAAGAGTGGGAGGGAGAAGTGAGATTGCGATAGAGAGGCATAAAGAGGGGAAAGAGGGAAAAGGTGGGAAAAAGGAGAGAGAAAGAATGACTAGCGTTATAAAGTGTATCAGATCTTTATTATTATGCAGATATAGTTGAAGTTTCTGTTTATTGTGTCATTCTCATTAAAATGCTTACCATTCTTCATTCTATCTCTATTTTGTCTGTCTAGGCACATCTAGTACTGAGGTTTCACAACCACCTGCAAATGTTATGGCTAATTTTTTATAATATTAATGTATTGGATTTCTCTTGAAGTCTACCTTAATGCCATTTTTAATTGTCCTTGCATCTATTATTGATTAACTCAGGGTAATGTAGAATAAATTTGATCATTTCTCCTTACATTTCTTGATTTGTTGTGTTTTATTCTTTTATTCAGGTGAGCCTGCCACTGGCACTGTAGAACTCCTATCTTCTGTTGTCTAAGTATCGGTAGCCTCTGATGATGATGGCCATGATGAAGATGCACAATCTGCGGATTCAGTGGGTCATTCTGATATTGAGGTTATGGCTCCCATATCCCCTGCCCAGTTTGACACAGAGCAATCTGAAATAGGACAGGTTGAGAGTGAATCCAGGGTAGTGTGATTACTCCAGTTTCAGAGGTTGCTGAATCTTCCTTACCACACAGGGGTATTAGTGGTGGTTCTTGCAGGCAGCCTGCTTTCCCCTATCCACTGATGTTGGTGCGGCAGTAGATGCCACACAACATATGTGTAGGGGCATCACGGAGGTACAGGCGTGGTCCACCATGGACTTGGAATAGACAGAGTACTGCAAGTTGTGTATTCTGACAAGCAAGACTGCCTAAACTGTGTAGGTGTTGACTTGGACCAGATGAATGACACACTGGATCATTCAGTGTCTATAAAGAAGCATCTGCTGAGGCAGGGTCAGAAACCATCTGGCTGGAGAGCAATAACATCGTCAGGTGTTAATCAAAGTGGCTGTGCCAGATCCTGATCCCATAGTGGCACTACTTCCACTGCTCCATCAGTGATTGTTGTCCAAACCCAGACATGTTATGCCATGTGCTCATGGTCATGGATATAGTCAAGATGAGTGTTCATCCAGCAGATATCATTCACGTTCAGGTAGCACCCAAACTTCTAACCAAGGTAATGGAACTAGCAGTGCAACTCCTGGCAGAGGTAGTTCTCAGGGTCCTGGGTGGTGACAGTGAACTCACTCCACTATCATGCACATCTCAGACCTATCCTGGATGCCAGGACATAGTGTTAGCACAAGTGCTTTGATTGTGTTCATGCAGACCCACAGACATTAAAAAGTATTTTGGCCATACCACCTCACACAAGTATACAAACATTCCCATTGAATACTTGAAATCTGTTGTTACTGGCCCCGATAATGGATAATTGCTGATAAACTGATTTCTCACTCTCATTTCTTTGGTGTTAGGCTTGTCCTCTGGTAATCTAACCTCCCTGTGCAAGTGATAATGAGTGTGCATATTTTTTGTTACTTTGGGTAACCTTATGTTGGATGAACAGAGTGGATAGCTAATGCTTGCTTAGTCAATGCTTACTTTAATCAGATGTAATGCACGTTATTTTATTTTATTTTTTTACATTCATTTTACTACTCAATTTAAATATTTTTTTACGTAGATCTTTTTCCTCATTGTATTGTACCATTATTCTTATTAGTGATGGTATACTAGACAATAATTAGTGCTTGTTCAGCACTTTGTGTAAATGATGCTAAGATTGCCCTGGTCACTGCTGGGGTGTCTACATTGAGCAACTTCAGTGAGTTCTGCACAGTAATGGGCAGATTCATATTTATGTTGCATACATCACCCGTGATTTTCTGCTGACCTTCCTGTACAGTGGTGCCACGTTTCATGTTACTAACACACAATGCTTGCAAATGAGGATAATCATTTCTATCTACTCTTTACAGGTTCGTCACTCACCTTGGTTAATGCTGCTGCTACAAGTTGTGCCTTCTTGTTATGGCTCTATCTGATGCCCAAAGAACACAACCATTACATGGGTAAGTAAAGGTTGATATTTATTTATTTGTCTTTGTTGTCCAGGAAAGTCTGACTGGGCAGTACCATTTTCAGCAGAGGCCTAATGAGAATTTCAAACAGTTGTCAGAAAAAAAAAAAACAACAGTTACATTTCTCATAAAAACAAACATAATTACAATACAGGTTTGTAGAGTAAATTATTTACATCAACAATTATAAGTTGATACAGTTCTTGTAGCTCTGAAATCTTGCAGAAAATAACTGCATCAATACTGTATAAGAGTAGATGTTGTAAAGAAGTTTAATGTGCTTACATTTTGGTAAAGAAAGGTTTGTAATGAGTTAAAGATACATAATAAAGTAAGTTATAAAATCAAGCAGGAAGGGAGATTTTCATATTCTATAGGTTTATAAAGAATTCATGAAATATAATGAAGTAGGTTATAACATTATGTAAAAGGAGAGGGGAGATATTAGTAGTGTATAGAAGGATAGTGGCAATAACATAAGACAGAGAACAGGGTATAGGGTTAGTTCTATTTAGGCTGCTGTTCCAAACTGGTGTCTCTAGAAGGTTTATAATTAGGTATACAGGGGGTGCATGAGAAGGCTACAGCATTGGATTGAGGCAGTTAGAAAAAGAGAAAGATGAGGTGAAAATGGATGTATGGATTCAAGTGCAGGAGGAAAAGTAGTTTGGGGTGTAGTGATTCAAGTAGAGTAGGGGAAAAGTTAGCAATAAGCAATAAGAAGTTTGTGCTTTCACTAGAGGTCTCAACCTGGTGGTGAATATGAGCACGACCAGGATTGTGTAAGGTATTGTCTGAGATGGATTTATAGTTTGGGAATTTGTCAGTCATTCTTACATAGGTTCATAGGTTCATACGTAGGTACTAGGCTATTGGCCCTAAGGCCTATATAAGCCTAGTCAAAAAGGTACCCTGGCTTTCGCCACCAAAGAAAATTATTTTCCTGTGCCCCTGTCGAGCAAAGCCAAAGAGGTGATCCCCAGGTTGAATTTCCTATTTCTCATCCAATCATCAAGATTTTCTTGAAAAGTGCTAATGATGAGCTTTGTTTGATATAGATAGGTAGTTTGTTCCAGAGTATGGGAAGTCTCTGGAACAGGAATCTATCCCTCCAGCATGTTCTGTTTATTGTGGTGACAAGGTTTAAGTCACTAGAGCATGTAGCTCAGAGGGTTTGGGATTTCTTTAAGTGGAGCATGTCTAACAGCTCTGGGTTTGATATAGCTTTGTATGTTAGGCAGAGATTGCCTCTGAGTAGGCAATATGCGACAGAGTAAAGCTAGAGTTATTTGAGACGGTCTGCATAGGGCATCTGTTTGAGGCCGGTAATCTTCTTTGTGAGGTATTTCTGTGGCCTTTCCAGTTGTTGTAGATGTCTTGTGAGGTACATACCAAAAGGGGAGCTGTATTCTATAATGGGTCTAATGAGTGACAAGCACAGGGGAACAATGTCTACTTTTTTCCTGGATGAGAAACCTTTTGTGATGAGGTGTGCCACGTAAAAGGATTTCCTGACTATTGTGGAGATGTGATTATCAAAGGAGAGACAACTGTTCACCTGTGTCCCAAGGTCTCTTATCACACTTTCAGTGTTAAGTAGACTACCACCTGTGTGGTAGCTCATGGGTATAGAGTTTTTACCAAAGGAGATGACAATGCACTTTTTGGCACTGAGCTTGAGGCCATGGCTTTGACACCAGGCATCTGTCTCAGTGAGGCCCTTTTGTAGGATGTCCACATCATTAGGAGTTTCAATTATGGCTCCTAGTTTGCAGCCATCTGCGAACTTCATTAACCAAAGACCTTCTGTGTTAGCCTGTACTTCAGAAAAGTAGATACTGATCAGGAGAGGACCCAGGACTGAACCCTGTGGTGCTCCACTTGTCACTGGTCTGAAGTTGGATTTGGAGTCTGCTACTTTCACAGTGTGGGTTCTGTCAGTGAGCCAGTTAGCAACCCATCTTGTGACATAGGGAGTTATTTATTTATTTATTTTTATTTTACATTTGTTAACCAGGGGTGTCTGACTGAGCCAAAAAGGCCCTTTTTCAGCAGAGGCCCAGGGAAAAAAGCTCCACGTAGAAAAATTACAGATGCATTTAGATATTTTGACATGATCAGTATACACACAAATTACAATAGAACATGTTTTTACAGTGGTAAGCAGCACATCACCAGTTACAATGGAGAGAACAAACAAGAAAATATTAATTTAAAAATAAAGGTAATTAATAGATTTGTGGTGTACAGCTGAAATTTGGAACATAGGTAGAATACATACATAGTACACAGGTACAGTACATACATTGTACATTAGCCAGTGTTTGTGAGTAAGAGTGAAAACTATTATCAAGTACTCTAAGTTTAGTATGTGTACCTTATCTGCTTTCACTAGCCTGGGGAGCAGTCATGGCACTGCCAACTTTGCTTGATATGTTGTCTAATGAGGTTTTTAAAGGAGTCTTTGGACATTGTGTTTTGTATGCTAGTGTGGAGAGAGTTCCATTTTTTAGCCACTGAACTACTATATCGTGTGTCTCCAAAGCTATTGTAACTGTTGGTGACTTCTAGTAGTGGTTTGCTTGATGATCTAAGAGGCCTTTTGACTGAGTGATGTTGTACTAGGTTTTTGAGGGCAGGACACTTATTGGGGAGGTAATAGATAGAATGACAGAGGCAGAGCTGATTGTAGGTTAGGAGTTTGGGCAGTTCAAGCCAGTGGGGCTGTCTCAGAGCAGTACAGTGATGAGTTCTATATGTTATATATGTTATATATAATTTGCAGCAAAGTGGACAATTCTGTTATACCAGGCTTCCATTTTGCTTAGTTCAGTTTTGTTGAGTTTAGTCAGAATGGGAGATGCATAGAGTAGGGTGGATAGAAGTTGGGAGCGAGCAATGGCTGATCTTGTGTTGTTGGTAAGAAATGGGTTGATACGGTAGAGTGATCCCAGTTCGGCCTGTACTTTTTTAATAGTTAAGTTGAGATCACTATCAAATTTTAGGTGTGAGTCTATGGTTATTCCCAATAGCTTATACCTACTTTAGTGAGTTTATCCATAATTCCAAAGTGGGGGATGGTGTTGAAAGCCTTGGCGAGATCTAGATAGGCTGTGTTAACCACCTTACCCTTGTCTACGGCCTTGGTGACTGCTTCAAAGAAGTCTATCAGGTTTAGGAGACATGATCTGCCTTTTAGAAACCCGAACTGGGTGGGGTCCAGAGTTTGGAGATTACTAATGTCTTTGTTTATAAGTTCCATGATGATATGTTCCATGGCCTTGCAGACCAGGCTTGTTAGGCTAATGGGCAGTAGTTCCCAGGGTCCGTGGTAGCTCCCCCTTTGTGGAGTGGGATAACTGTCACTGTGCGCCATTCAGTAGGCACAAAGCTTGAGGTAAGGCTATGACTTGAACATGGTGCTAAGGTGGGGTGTCAGTTCATTCTGTAGTTCATCTAGAACGTAGCCTGGGATGTTGTCAGGTCCCATGGATGCCGTGTTCTTGGCTTTGGAGAGTGTGTTTTTTACCTGTTCAACTGTGATTACAGGAACTTTACATTCTTCTGGTATAGAGATGGGCCCTTTAGGGGGTGAGACCGAGCGGGGTAAAGTTAGCACTGTACCTCTCTTCCAGGATATTGGCAATATCAGTTGGTTCTGTATGTTTAGTGCCATTGTGCTGTAACTCAGAGCAGATCTGAGTGTTGCCATTGAGATTCTTGACATAGCTATAGAATTTATTTATTTTACATTTGTTGACTGGGATAGTATGATTGGATACATGTCCATTTTCAGTGGAGGCCCGGGGAGAAAAGCTCCAATAATTCACATTGAACATTTAGTAAATGATAGAATGCTTTGTGGTTGTCTTTAGAATTAGTGGCGATTTTGTTTTCTTAACTATCCTTGGAGACTTTTATGAAGGATCTCAGCTTCTTACTGAGGCTGACCAGGGAGTTTCTCCAGTCATGGTATTTTTCTCTTTTTTGCAACAGTTTCTTTCTTCTGTTGTAGAGTTTGTTTATAGCAGGGGACCACCAGATTGGCTTCCATTTTTTGGAGGATAGCATCTTGGTTCTGTTAGGGATAGCACGATCCATGCACTCGTGTAAGGGCTTATAAAGAGCATTTGTGTAGGATTCAGCAGTTGTACCTCTATTGTCCATCTGCATGGGTGTTGTGAAGTTTGGCACTTCTGTCTTAAGAAGCATGAAGTTGGCTTAGGAGAAATTTTTTACAGTGGTTTCCCCAAATGGGGGGTGGGGGTGGGATGTGGATGTCTAGGGTTATTAGCTTGTGGGCGGATCTGACCAACGAGAAATTGACCTCCGGTGTGGAACACCGGCCGCCCATGTTGGTAATGACCAGGTATAGGATATTGCTGCCCCTGGTGGGGGTGTGGATAAGTTGATCCCAGGCAATGGAATTTATGAATTCCAGAAAACGTTGCGCGAAAGAGTTGGTACATGGGTAGTTTTCCCAGTTAATGGTGGGGTAGTTGAAATCACCCATTATTAGGGTGTTGGGTTTTACCCTAATATTTTCCAGTGTATCAAGAAATGAGGAGTGGGAATCCTGGGGCATGGTGGGGCATCTGTAGCAAGTTACAATTTGGAGTGTGGTCTTGCCCAGAGTTAGTTGCACTTTGATAATCTCAGATGCATTATGCTGAGGAACTAGCCTGGAGTTGTGGATATCCTTAATGAATATGGACATGCCTCCACCTTTGGTGTATTGGTCCAGGTTAGGTGGCCAAAAGGTGTGGTATGAATTATAGCCTGGTAATGCAGGGGTACTCTCTGGAGCCTTGAACCAGGCCTCTGTCACTGCACAGATGTTGGTGTTCTCCATTTAGTGCCTCGAGTGAATGCATTTTGAGGTTTAGACTTCTAGCATTGAGTAGCATTATCCTCAGATTTTGCTTGCTTGTACCTGTTACTGTGGTGAATTTGTCATTTGAACCTTGCCTAAAAAAGGCACTATAGGGGTGGCAAGAACCTTAGCCAGTATCCAGAATCCCAAGGGCAACAGGTGCAGGCCATCTCTGGCAAAGCATCATGCTCTGCCAATCATATCATTCCAGCAGACAGATACTGGATCCCCTTAGAATGACACCAGAAGTGTAGCCAATTGTTGAAGTCAATCATTTTGTCCTTGTACTGTGGTATCATTCTGGGTGATGGCAGGATGCTATGTGTAGGGATGGTGTTCCAGGGCTGGGAGATGTAATAAGACCTTAGTACAATTTTATCCCCGGAATGGAAACCTCTTGTGGGGCTCTAAGGCAATAATATGTTGTTAATGCTATGCATTTTTCAGGATAATGTATCAGTTTCTATGCCATTACTAGCTGAGAGTATGTTATGTAGTTGTTAAGCTCTAGCTGGTTTTGCTGTTATAAGGCTTGGCAGTGGTGAGCTCAGTGCGCAGTGTTGGTAGCAAATTTAGTTACTTTGTTGTAACAGGAGGCTAATTTGGGTTTTTGTATAGAGCTTAGGTTTGTAAGGATAGGTGAGGGTTGGAAGCTAATAAGAAAAGGCTATTTTTTTCTGGACTAGTCTGTAAAGTAAAGTTTTGCCCCATAAAGAAAGCCAAGTTCATGAATATGTTGGTCAAATTTGTGACTGTCATCTATTACAATGCCCAGTAATTTATTATGTGGTACTACCACTATTTTTGTATTATTTGCAGATGTAATCAAGAAAGACTGCTTTTGATAAAGATAATGCTTTGGTGTGAAGAGCATCAGTTTTGTTTTATTTGGATTAAGGAGTAGGTTTGAATTTTTCAGGCAGGTTTCAATTGAAGAGAAATACATTTGAGTGATTTCTTGGAGTATGGATAATGTATGGTCTATACATATTGCAGTTGAAACATCTGCATATTGTACTATATTTGCTTGGTCTATGGAAGTGTGAAGCTTGTTTACAAAAATATTAAAAAAAGGGATCCTAGTATAAAGCCCTGAAGGACAGCTATCATTACTGGAAGAAAGGAGAGAGGTCCTGTTGCCATTTGATTGCTTGTTGCCTTCTAGACAGATAACTAAGGAAGCATTTAAGGGAGG
>NC_056734.1:60185499-60445499 GCF_019279795.1 Protopterus annectens
ATATGGCCCCAAAAACCTCAAGGAAGTGTTACTATGGCATAGAAATGTTTCACAGTTGTAGCTCTCTTGTCTGCGGTATATGAAAATCAGATATGATCCCTTACATGTTGTAGTATTGCATTTAGAAACTGATGTGATATTCTTGAGGCTGTGGCCTGTGGCACCCCTAATTTATTGTCCGTGGATCTCTAAAAAGTGGCCGTAGCTACAGTATGTAATGCTTCACATGTCTTGTTTTTCACTGGGATGAATGCTCCACAATTTGCCTGAGGCCCCAGAAGAGGGCAGTAGAGGTTGACTATTTCATGAAAGGTATCTATAGCCACCCTGTATCAATCTATAATTACAATATCATGAAGTTCATGATAAGACAAACATGGTCTGAACACTATTGTCCCTCTAGGCCAAACCTAGCAGCAGAAGCAGCAGCACCTTGTATTAAAGCCTTTTGCGCATACAGGGTTAATAATAGCAGTAGCAGTCCCTAGCATTAAGTGTTACTTCTAAATGATACAAACCACCCAATGTTACAGGCACCTTTGCATAAAAGTATTCCAGAGTCTCCACAAAGTAAACACAAAGTCCATAAACTGCAAAGGTGAGGCATATAACATATATTTTTTTTATATTTTTTATACGATATAAGTTTAGAATTTGTAAGAGTGGATCAAGAAAGTAACACTTAGAATGTGTATATATGCCTTTAAAATGGTTAAGCAGAGTCATGTGACTGACTTTAAGTGTTATATATGTGTGTATTTTAATGGTTGTTATACACCTGAAGAAGCTGTTTGTGAAAGTGCTTGTGTACCAATAAAACTGTGTTGCAGCCGAGTGGAATCCAGATCTTTGTTCTGCGGTTGGAGAAATTTGAGTATATACCTTATTAAGCTGAGGTTGCTGTTTTGGAGTATATTTTTTACTAAACTGAAGCTGCTGTTCTGAAGCCTCACCTTTGCAGTTCATGGACTTTGTGTTTATTTTTTTAAGTGTGTTCATGGATATATCCAAAAGGTATTGGAATTAAGGCCAAAATTGAGAACTAAACATACATGAGTGCTTTATACATTCCTGAAACACTGTCATGTTGAATTGCCTAATTATCTTTTATGTCACTTACTTATGCTTTCATTAGCATATGCTGCTGCTTACCTTTGTTTGTATCTGTGCCCAGTATGTACAGCTGTTTAATGAATGCTAAACAGCACAATCTCTGCTGCACTATGCGCACAAGTGCTTAGCATGAAGTGTGAGAATTCATGAATCAGGCCCCTCATGTGCTTAGAAATCTGCGATTAGAAGTATGACAGCTATGGGCAGTGGTTTGCCATGTATACTGGCTTGGATGTTTTTGTTGAAATCTCCTTAGAGTGCAAAACTAAACATATTTTTCCCTTTGGATTAATTTTAATATTTAGAATACATGTACTGTGTACTTTTTTTTTTGAAAATAATAGTTGTGTTTAGTGTTGTCTGATTTAACCAAAATGGTTTAGATAGAGTATTGACAGAGGTGGATCATGCTCAATCGGGGCCCTAGGCAGGATAGGGGATCAGCACCCCCCCCCAGCAGCAGCCAACCTAGCCCTTCCAGTGTCCCATTACTTGGCTATTTTTACTCACACTTGTCAAACCTGTCAGTATGCATACTCTTTTCCTCTTTACTTCTACAATGATTAGAGATATTTAAAACTTTTATTTCAAATTTTATAGCATAAACATTGATAACTATTTGTTAAATAAAACAATACAGTCTCACAATGAAAACAGACTTAGCATGAACAGCAAGCTTCTTGCCCTTGAAACTCACATTCATTTAAATGGTATTGAAACCTACAAAAAAATGCATCTGACCAGTGGAGGATTAGGTTTACCATTGGACTGTTTTTAAACCATAGTCTCCTTGCACACATTTGTTGGACTGTGCATACATGCATGTGTTCTTTGATGCACCATCCTGATTATATTAAATTATTTCCTGTGTATAATACAGCACCACTTGTTGAAGTGTGCTTTAAATGTGTTTGTTTGACCATTTTAAAGTAAGCAATGAAACAAAATGTAGGCACCAATAATGACAAAACTACCCATTACAGAACATTTCTAACACAACAGGCCACTCAAACTTCCATCATTACAATCCACCAGTATAAGTCAATATGCACAACCTCCTCAGAAGTAAAAGCCATCTGAATAATTCCACATTCAATATATCTATAACTAATGAAAAGGTTGCTGCTGGCAAACCACTTTACATTTCAGTTTTTTATGTACAAATTCAGTTCTACCCTTGAAAAATCACTGCCCATGATACATTACAAAAATGGTAAGGTAGTAATATTGCAATAGAGAATGGCTGCCAAATTGACAACATGTTCATAGTTACTAGACATTTCACACTCAAGAGGGCATCGCTCCATCACCCCTTAAAGATCCTCCCTTAAAGGATGCACTGTGACATCAACAGTCCATCTACATAATGGGGGAGTATCACAGACACTGATGATGTCTGTTTGCTAAACAAAACAGTTATACATTGAAAACAGACAACATGAATAACAGAAAACATTTCTTCCCTTGAAGCTCAAAATTCCATGAAAATGTACAGAAAGTCAACATTCTTTGAAAATGCATAGAAACTCAACATTCTTTGAAAATGCACTGAGACTCAACAGTCCTTGAAATGCACTCACTGATGACAATTTGGCAGCTGGTGTAGAGGATTCAAGCTTTAGGGTCTGGATCTGGAACATTTTGACCCCAGATGTTTTTATCCCTGCAGTAACACATTCCATATCTAAATCTGCAACACTTTGAATAAATTTTGATACCACTGTTATGACCTAGTTAACAAGGCTTTATAATAGTTTCTAACACTCATCAAGAGTAGTGAAAACGTATGATAATCATGAACAAATGCACAGAAAATAACCCGTCATTAAACAGAAAATAATATTATTCGCATTACTGGTTTGAACCTGGTGCAATCATAGAGAACTCACATTAGAAAAGTAAAAAAACAGAACACTGTCTGGAGAATAAAACCAGCTTTAATAACAATTATATGCATAAAACTGACTAAAGCTTCAGATACACTCCCCGGGATTCATGAACCTTGCGCCAGGCGCCAGCATAGCGTCGGCGTTATAACGCCAAATATGGCTGCTTAGCGATTCAGGTATGAATGAATTCCACGTGCACTACCGGCGTGCGCCGGACCGTCCCGCCCGGCGTAGGTATGCAAAACACACTGTGTGCGGTATTGCACCATGCAAATGAGGGCAAATAGCGATCCACGAAGTGGCGCAGGCGTAAGGCGTAAGCGGCAATGTAAACCAAAAACGGTTTACATTTACCCAAACATACCGGAGGAGTAACGGAAGGCTGTCAAAGTCAGGTATCATATAGGTGCAATATGCCAATGTGGAAAGGCACCGAGAATGTCCAAAGAAAATATGCACAAAATGTAAAAATGACATAAATGGCACGTCGTAGAAAGAACAGCAGACCCCCGGGATGTGTGCACAGAAGTTGTAAAGCAATGAAATAATATGATAATGTCCGAAAAGAGCATTAGAACACAAATCAGCTGCACAGCCACCACACACCATAGTATGTATGTAAAGCTGCAACCCCAGCGCAATGGTTGTCAAGGAGTGGAGGCGGTGTCCGGCGCCGTAACCAGGTATTAGTAGTCAATTCCATGCAAATGAGGCAGATAATAGTGAATCGCAAAAACGGCGCCAGCGTAAGGATGGAGCAAACGCGAGCGGTACTACACCGAGGAGTGGCCTACACGAGATACATGTCAACCACACAGGGTGTGCCACTGTAGGAGGAAGGATATTGGAGGACAGCAAATCTGGGCTGTACAATGCACATTACAGCATCATGACTGGCGTGTTAGGAAATAGATGCGCTGACAGTACAGAATGCGTACAAATGCATGTGCACGAGGATGACTACGTTCCCGAAACCAGTCATGTGACGGCCTCACCGGCAACAACCAGGGATATAGGAAGGTAATGCGGAGAATACGAGGAAATGCGGAAGCAGTGTAAATGTATCCGTAATGAGCAATTAACACCAATCAATGCAGGAAGGGCAAACGCCGGCAGCTGATAAGTCTGCATGCAGACTCCTGCAGAACGGGAAAGGGGAGGCATATGAGAGCAAAGATAATAGGGATGTAGTAGAAATGCAAAGAGCAAAGAACCGAAATAGCACAGCCAAGTACAGAGGTAGCATAACTGCGGCCGCAGATAAAATGCATCATATGCCATGTGCGTGCAGGATGCAGTAATGTAAGATGCCAGGCGAAGGCAATGCAGGCAACTGTAATGTAACACTACAGGCAGTACCGTTGCAGCTGCAAGCGTAAAACCACGGAAATAATCCATGGATAGGGCCGCACAGACACACCCAATGACATCACCGGGTATACAGCACAACAGTAATAAATGTGAATGCGCACAACACACAGGGCGATTCCCCAAACGCCGCACCGTAGGGTGTAAACAGACGGGAACTTTTAACATGTATATGCTGGGTGCCGCCGTGGCGTGATGCATAGGTATGTGGCAGAGACAGACGGAGTTGCGGAGGGTGGTGCCGACAACTACCGTAGGCCTCACAGGAGAAGGAGAGTGTTCAGACCAAGGGTGACCTACCAGGGGCTGCGAGACCTGGAGATAGTAGAGCGCTACAGGGTGGACAGGGACACGTTACAGCAAATAGTGGAGCTGTGCGGCCGCCTGAGAACAAGAGACAACAGAGGGGAGCCCATCCCAGTGGACACAAAGGTATGTGTGAGCTTGCGAATACTGGCTACAGGTACCTTTCAAAGGCCCACCGGGACATAATGGGCATCTCACAGGCATCAGCATCCAGGGTACTACACCAGTTCCTGGATGCCATGTTACCACATGCCCATGAGCACATAAAGTTCCCCACATCTCAGGAGGAGTTGGCTAGCAATATGCCGCTTCCACCGTGTGGCACAATACCGGAGGTCCTGGGTGCGATAGACTGTACGCACATAGAAATCAAGTCACCACCTGGGGAGCAGGGTAGACGCTACATAAACCGCAAGGGATACCCCTCCATCAATTGCCAGGTGTGCAATGCGCAGGGCATTATCATGGATGTGTGTGCTGGCAGCCCTGGAAGCTACCACGACTCCCATATCTGGCATGCCTCACAGCTGTATCAGGTATTCGCCAGTGGGGACATCACACAAGGTCACCTTGTGGGGGATGCTGGCTACGCACTGGAGCCGTGGTTGATGACACCCATCAGAAATGCACACACACACATGCAAGAACGCCATAATGAGGCACACGCACAAACGAGAATAATCATAGAGCGTGTGTTCGGGATCTTGAAATCACGGTTCCGGTGCTTGGATACATCCGGTGGAGCCTTGCAGTACTCTCCAGGCACAAGTGCCCACATAGTCATAGTATGTTGTATGCTACACAATATGATTCTGCGGAAACAGCTGCTGCAGGGACATAATGCCGGAGGGCCACCAAGCCCGCCACAACTGCCAGGGCAAGCACAGGCACAGGGCGTGCGCGCCACGGACACACTGAGCCAGCCCCAGTAGGTAGAGAGAGGCGTACCCAATATGCCTACGCCCTGGCAAAGAGGGAACGATAGCACATACTTTGACAGTGTAGGCCCCATGGACTGACACCTCCTGACCTGCACACACAGTAAAATGGACGCCACACAAACATGTCCGCCCGTAATGTGTACCGTATGCGGTATGTGTGACTCCAACAAAGGCACCGCCAAACACTGCACACCCAATAGCCAGCAGAGCATGGAACGCCAACACCTCAACGCACGCCGGTTCAACAGCACACGGCGTAGCCATATGCTGCCACTATCGCCGCAAGTCGACCACACATGTACGCATGTGCATACACAGATACGGAAATACATATCAGTACACATGTAGAAATATATGCGCATACACAGATAGAAAGGACAACAGGGTAATATGGAACCCAGGGATGCAAGTTCACAGATAAGTAAGGCGAAATCACCACATATTAAACATAGTGACCGACAACCCGATCATCCTGGAGGGTGGGCAGGGCAGGTAACGCCAGCCATGGAAATGTTAACCTGCAGCAATACATATCCGCGTGTCGGGATGGTCACCGTCCACGGTACAGTAACGGATATGTGTAGGGTCACCACCTGTCCCACGTTGTGAGGGACAGTCCACCTTTGGGCAGTTGTGTCCTGCAAAACAATGACAAAATGGCAAATGTCCTGAGATTGTAGGACAAAACCATTTCCCATAATTACTTTATTAGTTGCAGAAAACAGTTATTTTGTAGAAGAAACATCTAAATATGATAATAAACAGAATAAGCAACTGTAATGCTACAGCTTTGTATTCCGTCAAAAGTGAATCACTGTCCTTTGTACTGGCCGTGGGTATGTGTTGGCATGCAAAACCTGACGTACCTACTAAAATGTCCCACCTTGGCCATTTGAAAAGGTGGCAACCCTACATATGTGCGTGTCATATCCATAGGACATGAGTGCGGAGATACACGCCGCCACCGGCGATGCGCCAACGAGGGTATTGTGTTCAACCGTCGGTGCGAAAGCGGAAAGCATACCAGTGAAGTGTACGACATTATGAGGAACGTACCTCATCTGGGGTGTAAAACAGTGCATGTTCCTTGCAGTTCCTCCAAGTTCCACATTGAAAATGTCTCTCAAACAACCATTGTTAGGAATGTATATAAATGACATCCTGGTAAATAGAATGTACTCATAGTAAGTTAGTAAAGGTTCTTCACTGTAAGTAAATCAGCATATCATAATCAACCTATGACCTACTTAGCTGAAGTTGTCACTATGCCATTACTATGTGTTCCACATTATGCCCATGTGTTTCACATTACTACTGTGTGTGTTCCCCACTCCGAAATAGAAGGTTGACAGCCATGGCGGCAATATGTGTATGTGTGAGGTGAGGTTGTCGTGTGTTCCGCTGTGTGTGTGTAATGTGTGTGCCAGTGTAAACTGTGTATGAAGGTGACATGTCACAGCGGAGTGTAATAACAGGCGAGGCATACAGTACAGGAACCATAGGCGTATGTACAGCAGTACCCACAAAGTAGTACTGACATCTCCTCAGTGGCTATGCACGTGGCGTAAAATGATGCAAAGCGCAAATGTCCCAAAGTGTACCACAGGGCCATAGCAAACAGGAGATGCAAAGGACGATGTACAAACCACGACCGTAGGTATGGCGGCCATAACGTACACTCCACACGGTCCGTCGGCAACGCGTTACACAGCATCAGGCATGTACGGCGAAAATACGAATGTGCCATCCCGGCACCGATCGTGAACAGTCACGGTCCGGTAAATACCGCGGTGTGTTCCACGACCGTGACGTAAGCAAGCGGCACACGAATAGGAGGCTACCGGTAGCATACAGTCCGCCCCAAGTATAGGACCACAATCACCGTAACTATCAGCGACAAAATGCCAATGGATGGTAGGCACGGACGAACATCCGCAGATATATAACCGATGTGAAGGAGGAATACGTGCAGGAAGCACACATGCAGGCGATACCGACAGCAGACGACATCAACAAAACAAACATACCCGGAACAACACACAGGTAACCCGCAGCTCCCCAAGCACGGATGGAGCACACACACAAGCATATCTGGTATGTATAAATGCAAGACTCACACCGTACCCGTCACCCACATCCGCAGATATACCCCATTGCACATATCAAAGGGATAACAGCTAAAACCGTAGCAAACACATACAGGCAGTGAATGACAGCGGCATACCCACAACAAGCTCCTGGGAAACACTAGCAGCGGCTCATGCATCCATGCATTCGCTATGTACAGGAAAATAACAGCCATGTAACACATTTGAATGCACAACGCCATCGACAGACGCCGCCAGGACACGGGGACCCACATGTCGAACACAATACCATACCCAACACACACAATCCACGGCTAACACCACAGCGAAATGTACCCGACAACACACATAGCGGATGCAGTCACACAAACATGATACAATACATACCATCCTCACGAAGGTATTGCAAATAACCAACGGCCACACGAGGAAAGAACCATGGCCTAGTGCCGATGCGTAACGAACGAAAGGAAGGGGGATCACCGCTGATATGCGCATAAGTACACACCGAGGAACAGCTATTGGCCTGATTAACCCACATGCATCAGGCTTACGAATATAAGGAAGACTCCTGGATATTCAAACCGTATGTTCATACCGAACGATACAAAGTAGAGAAAGAGAAAAAGGAGAATAGAGACGAACTCAAAACAAAAGGCCGGAAAGGTATGTCGAACCCACGACATGTACTGGTGTGTAACGCACGATACGTATGACGAATCTGTACAGTATGTGAACGGTGTGTGTAGGTAAAGATACCTGTCCATCAGGCAGAGAGAGGCGAAGGTTGGATATGTAATGCTAAAAGCGCAGCATACCAACAACTGTGGACAACGTGTGCACAGCAGTGGGACAACATGTAAACACCGCGATAACCCCAGGCCGACTTGCCACCCTTTAAAAAGGCCAAAGTGGGAAATCGTCGGGACACACTTCAGATGTTACAGGTGGACACATACCCATGGTCAGTACAAAGGTTAGAACTCTACTCATTTGCATAAAGAAAAGTGTAGTCTTGTAGCAGTTCAGTTGCTTATTGTGTGTCTTGTAACAGTTAGGAATGTACATACATAAATAAGTATGTTATGCAACTCTTACATAAGAATGGGATATAGTGATGTCCCACAATCGCAGGACATTTGCCATTTGTGATAAATTTGTCAGGACACAACTGCCCAAGGAGGGACTGTCCCTTGCAAAGTGGCACAGGTGGTAACCCTACCCCAGGTCTGCCATAGGGGTTGCAAACACAGAACAATGCCACCACCCACGCCGATGCTGGCAGTGGATATCCAACACTGAAGTGCCACAGCAGGGGATAGGACATTTATGTATAGTGTCACAGCACACATGTGCATGGGCATATACCGTCGATGTCATACGGAATGTGCGCGCGACGTGCACCTATCCCACGCAGTAGGGCCGACTATGTCAATTATGTGTAATGCAAAGCTGGCATGATGGATATGTTCACAAATCATAGACAGTATCACAGGCATAGCATGCATGATGGAGCGATGGGCTAATGTTATATACATACACAAGATATGTATGGCCTGCACATATGGGACAATGTAGTAGCAGAATAGGTACCCGAAATGGAGGTAACAGCAAGTGACCATGTCCAAACGTTCCATAGCAGGTGCAATGTGTGCCACAATGATGTCCAGCAGGGCCGTGTGTAAACACATGTGCAATGTACACAGTACTGACACCCCCCCCCATGGTAGTGTCCACTGAACGGCAGAACTGGATGTCAACTGTCATGTCTATACAATACGTCCGCTGTGGTGGTACCATGGGTGTGTGTCACCCTACCAGCAAGGCAGCTATCACATGACTAGTGACACAGTGTGCCCCTGTGGGATGTGCACAGGACCTATGTCCCACAGCATGGTGTGTGTCCAGTCTGTGGATGTCACACAGACGCCGGGCTGAGCAATGTGGCATGTGTGCACACATGCAGGACTGCTCCTCCCCCCCTGCCCACAGCAAACGCCATGTAGGAGTACTACATGCATCAGTACTGTGGAGAACATGGCCCATGGCAGAGTACATTACACCCCTGTGTTAGTGGCATGCAGGTGAGCACAGATGTGTTACATGGCTGTCATTTGCATATGTCAACTGTCTGAGCTGGGTAGAGAGCACAGCATGACTATACTGAGACATGTAACGTTGTATCCATTGTGTAAGGTACAACACACATGTGTCATTGTAACACGGCCTGTGTGTACATGTGTGTATGGCACAGGTACAAGGGCACCCAAGGTATCAGCTAGACATACGGTCCAGAAATGTGTAGTCCTGCACATGTGTACACACGCTATGGTGTAATATGGCAACCACAGCACCATGTGGGCCATGTGTGTGTACATCAACCATGTACAACGTGATATGCCTGTATAGGGACAGTATCCATGTGATACACACCGCATGACTGTCAGTATGCAAAGGTGATGTGTATGCACTATGTGTGATGTAACTGATGCAATGATATCTACATGATATATCTGCCACACTGACACCTGTATGGGTGTCAGCAACATGAGTAGGATGAGCTAGAATGCTGCCAGGTATGTAGAAGTGGTATATGTAGGCATGTACAGTACTGTGTGACAGCAGGTAGTGTAGCAAATACTGAGCATGAGGGGCCACATGTCTGAGGAACGTGCAATGCCACACGTCCCTGAAATGTTGTAGTCAGCATGATATGCCTGCACCACTGTGTGAACTGTACAGAAGGCACATGGCGTAACATGCCGATACATAGGGTACGATGTGATGCTGGATGTGTACACTGTCAATAGCATAAAGTGGAATGGTGCTGAAGGGCAAAGAGCGGATCATGTCTGATGTGATACCCTCTGTACCACTCCAACCACCCATGCAATAATATGACAGGTGGCCAGCATGGGATGTGGTGTGCTGTGGCGCACAGAAGCCCAACAAGGGTGCCAGGAAAGGCATGCAGGTAGTCAATGAGTGTGTGAAGCATGTATGTCAAGATGTGGCCCAGTGCCATACTGAATGGCCCAGTCATGGGTGTAGAGATGCAGCCCCATACGTGCAATGCAGTACCATCCATGTGTAGTGTGATAGATGTGGTAGTGTGGTGGTCAGGGTGCACAACGTACATGAATGGGCTAGCAGTCACTGGCGTGTGCTGCTGCAGAGACATGTAACAGCCAGGTTGGCGGGATACAACAACTACGGCGGTTGGAGGTGACATTGGGACTGTGTTCCCAGACATAACATGTGCATGCCAGTACTATGTATGTGTCCACAGGGTTAATACAATGTCCAGCCAAGGATTGGAACCCTGTAGTGAGTGAGAGTGTGTATTGTTGGTAGGTACCCCATTGGCAGGCAGGATGCCAGCAACATCTGTGTCGCCAATGCCTGCATGACCGTGGTATGCTGCATTGAATGTGGATGTAGTCAAACAGCAGAGACATACCACCACACTGCGTGAGGGCCCACACTGCAATGTCTGGCAGTCATGTGTAGGTAGCTAGCTGTGGAGTATGTCATGCACCAGCAGGACACACCATGACTGTCAAGTGACACACAACACACAGGTGAACAAAACTATCGTGCAACAGCCTGCACATGTGCCCATACAGCACGTGTGCATGGAACAGGAATACCACTGTGGCGTCTGTGAAAATGCCAGCACCACCATGTCTCAATGTGGAATAGCATGGTCCCTACCAGTGTGTAAATGTAGCAGAAGTGCACTGTGATCACTGTTGGCATAGGCACATAGACTGTCCATCGGACGGGTGCCATGCCCTCAACTACCTCTGTCAGTGGATGTCAGTAATACCGGCTGTAGTGTGTATGTACCATGCATGCTGCTATGGTTGTGTGCTTAGGGTGTGGCTAGCAGGGATGGTAAGCATGGATGTTCAGCAAACAGAGGGGGGAGGTGTGTAGGCCTAGCATACAGACACATGGAGGTTTGGTGCATGCTGAGGGTAGTGTAGGTATGGTATGTGTCGTGTAATGTGTCACCCAGCTATGCGTACTGCATGGCCAAGCATGTGTGGGTACGTGGGAGTCCATACTAGGGAAGGTCGTGTTGCTGGCAATACATAGCAGTAGCAACTGTCCCAGGTGCAATGTACAGAATGCCAACCCAACTGGCATGTAACCTGTGGTGTACAGTGTCTGCACTGTCGCGTGTCACAATGTGTGTAGTGGCCACAAACATGGGTATCTGAACATGGACTACCTATGATGCAATGTGTCATGGGAAAATACAGTATGTGTGTAAATCACGGTGTGGTGTGGGAACCACCCACCTGTGTGTGTTGCAGTCCAGGTATGTGACTGGGAGGTATGATCTGTGTACAATCTGGACTGGCAGGTGTGCCGTGTAGGGCATGGAGGCAGGTCCCAGGCACCGTAGATAAATGACATGTGTGCTGTACTGTGTGTGCAGTGCTAGTGTACAGCACAGTGGAGGGTGTAAGCATTGTTACACATCACTGCATGCTGTGCCTACCTGTGACAGCCCTGCCAGAGACAGACATGTGACACCGCTGCACAGGCAGCATAGCATGAGAAGATGTACATGTGGGCTGCACACCTTAGCCAGATGTCCACACGTCATGTGTGCCACGGTAGTGTGGTTCAACACGACTATCAGACTGGACAAACAGCACATGCCTGCATAACAACAGTATGACCATAGTCAACAGTCCCAGTGACAGAGTAGGCCAATGTAGACTATCCCTGCATGCAGACTAGTGGCTACTGGACACCTGGCTAGACACACACCTGGACGGTTAATTCACCATTGAGCCATCACATGTCCACGCCCATGTGGGCCGTACAATGTCATCACAGGGTGGTCACAATAGCAGGTGGCAAGGCAGACACGGTGTACCAGGTGATGTGTCATGTGTGCATATGTTGAGTAGCACAGCCGTTCACATGTCTGCAACATACTGGTGCACGATGTATACTGTTACATGATGAATGGAACTGCACTGTCACCCACTACAGGGCCAGCTGGCACAGGTGTGGTGTGACTGGTGTAACCCATGTTTGCACAGGATGCACACTGCTGTTGTAGGCAGCCATGCTGGTGGCCACCAGTGATATATGCAGTGGTCATACAAACATACCGTACACAGTGTTCAGGCAGGAATGTCAATTGTCGTGGATGATGTGCTGCTATGTGAATGTGGGTGTTTGTTGTGAATGTCACACATCCAGAAGACACCATCTGGTGCAGTCATGGTTGTCAACACCGGTACACACATCCACAGCAGTCAGAACCCAGTCCCGACAATGTGTGTCAGTCACCCTTGTACCGTGTGACATATGTGCACATGGCGGAACACCTCTCAGTGTTGCATGTTTGTATGATAGGCGACGTGGGTGTGGGTGTCATAGTACAACACATGATATAGCAATACATGCCAGGTATATGGCCACACGAGATGCAAACCATTATATGCAATGTTGTGTTAGCAGACATGTGCATAGCACATGCAACCACACACATGCATGATGTGTCATGCACAGTGTTGACCGTGGAGATAGTAATGGCTAATGTGTATACCTTTGTGTAATGCCTTTACAGGTATGTCTGGCGTGTCGCAAGGACAAGGGTCTGTTGCAGGTAAGTCTGTTGCCAGTCAAACGCATGTTCTGCTGTATTGATATTCCCCATGTGTCTAGGCATGACATGCTCACCTGTGTGTGCCCCCGTCACGGTATACAGCTCGCACCACCCGACATACACACCACCCATGTACAGTAGATACACCTGTTACCGTAGAGTGGTATGACACCACACAACCAATTGGTGTGTTACGTGCATTCAGCTATGCATACAATGGTGTAGGTGTTACACAATGGCTGCATGTGTAGTATGCATTGGTATGCCAGTGCAGTATGGACACAGTACCACAGAGTGAGCTGTGATCTGGCCAGAGCACAGGTGTTACCAATGTGACCCATGCCCCTGCATCTGGTGCACACGTTGTGACATGGCATGCCATGTCCCATGCGTGGATGTCTGGCTGCAGCATTGTCACACCATGATATGACCTATGCACAACATAGCAGACATACACACTGTCAGCATATCCGTTGAGAATGTGACACGTCACACTAGTATGGGTGTATGTCACATGGGCCACCACAGGGCCGTGTGCACAATGTCTACCACACACAATTGTCAATGAGTCAGACAGACAAGGCCATGGTTGATACCTACAGGCATGTTGCCACACAGCACATCCACAGTGGGTACTCACCATTGCACCCTGTACACACATAGTGGGTTCATCAATGTAGTGGACCCCCTGGACATCTGATGTAGTACACCAGTGACATGAAATTCCTCTCCACAGCTACTACAGGTGCCTCCAATGTCCACCATATATGTGCTGCTGAGCAGCTGAACTGGCTTACAGACATGGCAATGTAATGCGTCCAGGTCACGCATCGCACAGACACATAGCTGTGTCCTGCTACTGTGCAGTGGCACAGAGCCCACACACCGTACAGCTATGCACACAGCTCACAGCAAACGTACCTACACAGACATCACTGTTACACATACATTGTATCTGTACACTGTACACATAACACTGCACCATGACAGCCATCGTGATGTGGTGCATGCGGTGGGACACCATCTTCACACGTCCACATGATACCGCACATGTTTGCGGTGTACATTACATAGTGTTGGCAGCCATGTGTACTCCCAACTTGCCCGCGGCCACACGGTGTATCACGCTGATGCATGCAAACTACCATGAATGTGTGTACTGCATGCCTACTAAATGACACCTGCCTGTTGTACTGTCCCCACCAGGGCAGTGTACATACTGCCACTAGGAATGTCTGGTCTGCATTCACTGGTCTGTGTTGTGTGAATGCTGCATGCCACCTGCATAATCACATGCATGCTGTGTGTGTGTGTGTGTGTGTGTGTGTGTGTGTGTGTGTGTGTGTGTGTGTGTGTGTGTGTGTGTGTGTGTGTGTGTGTGTGTGTGTGTGTGTGTCTGTGTGTGTGTGTGTGTGTGTGTGTGTCTGTATTGTAACCAATGGTATGTCTTTGTATTGACAGGTGCTGTAGGTGCGTTCCCCTCCTGCGGTCAATCTGATGCTAGTGTCCCCACAGATACTAGTGGTGATGAGCATGTGCATGAGGCACAGGCAGGGTCATCACAGGCAGAGTCTGTGCCACTGGAGAACATCACACATACGTCCCTTTCATCCCTGCACATGGTACAGATGCCGACACATACCCCAACACCGTTGCCCATAGATGACGGTCAGTCAGCGTCTGCTGTCCCCGAGCAGGAATGTGTGGTGGCTGCAGAAGGTGTGGGTACTCACGATGTTGCCAGTGTAAGGACTGGTGCAGTGCCATGCAGGCATGTGGCAGGTGCTGCCCGTAGGGGGAGCACCGCTAGACATACACCTGCCGTCCAGGGTGCAGCAGCTGGTATAACCAGATGCATGTTCCAGACTGTAATGGCGGCGCAGGCACGTGCCGAACGGCAGAACCAGGAGGGGCAGAGGCTGCAGAGGTCCGCAATCCGTACCCTAAATGACAGCATCCAGGCATTGGCGAATGCACAACAGCATCTTGCCGATGTTCTGGATAGGAGATTGGGCGATATGGCTGGTCTCATCGACCGAGGCTTGGCCATCCTTGAGCGTGTGCAGTCCGTGCAGGAACACCAGGTAGGGGTGAGGCATAGGGCGTGGGCGTGTGCCTGCAACTCCACCTGCTGCTGGTCATTGTGTGCGTGCCACCTCCCATGCCCACACAGTCAGTGATGGTAGCTGTAGCACTGCAGCTGCTACCACACCATCCACACCAGGACAGAGCAGGCCACGTGGGCGTCGCCCTGACGGCCCCGTCGTGGCACGCTTCCAGCGGACATGTGACATCGGAGGGTGGACAGTCTGTACTTCCATCCGGTCGTGCCAGGGCGACCCCAGGCAGGCGTGGGTCACTTCGCGCCAGACACAGTGAGCCATAACACCTGCACTGTACAGTCAGGGGCTGCCAAGCATACCCCGTGTAGGCATCACAGATGACTGAACTGTGTACACACACACCCACACACAGCAGACACAACTGTAGGGCACCACCACACCCACATGCAATCTACATAGTCATGCCCACTCAATGCACTGGCCCTTACACACACACATGATGTCATCCATTGGTACAGCCCATGCCTGTGGCACACATATCACCCTGTGCATATGATTAAGTCTCTGCCGATAACTGTGAGCCACACCATCAATGCACGGTTAAGCTGACATATTATGATGCACAGGGTGGACACGATAGTGAGAGGTGTATGTGATACCTGTGTCCGCATAGTACGTGCTGTGTATGTTGTGGTGTGTGTGTATGGCTGGTGACAGGTGTGTATGTGATGTGTGTTGTGCACGGACATCATGCAGCAGACATACCATGCAGGACAGGTGCAGCATTCATTGATATGTGTACACAGTATGTGTGGTGGTTACATGTGTAGCACCATGTCGGTGCAGTTAACCCGTATGATACTGATGGTGTACTTGCACGTGCCTACTGGGAGCACTGTAATTAGTTCCCCACGTGTAGTCGTGGGGTACCCACAGGCATGTCTGGCAATATCAGCATAGCACAGTTGCCCACATCCGGCATGGACCCCTACATAGGTACATAGGCACACATGAACGTGACAGGATATGTGCCCTACGACATGTGTGGACCTAGCATGACTGTGTGTGGCATCTAACACCCCTCAGGATGGGGATGCCATATCCATCAGTCCCCAGTCCCTGGTCTAGCAGTGACACACAGAGGTTGACTGGCGCATAACTATAGTCACACATCCACACGTCAGTAGCAGTCCTGGACAAAGGCAGTCAGGGCCTTTCCTTCACATGGCCTGGCACTCCTCCCGTGTTGTAGTGTGTGTCTGGCCGTTACCCTGTTCCCCAGCACGTCCCACTCATCTTTGGGTTGAGGTGTCTGACAGTCGCTTCTGTGCCCGTGTTCGCATGGGGCCTGGGAGGTGGAATGTGCCCATGTCACCCAGGTCAGACATGGCCGTGTATGTCAGGCACAGATCACCACGGAGCAGCTGTGCTGTGAAGATCCACAGCCGGTGTCCCCTGGGCGTGCACCATGTGACACATGTCCTAGCACCGTCATCCCGTCTTGTGGAACGTTTGCGGTCCCTTCGAGTGCTGCAGGCCTGACGATAGCCACAGGCCACATGTGCCATTATGCGCAGTCATTGCACTGGTGTGTGATGTGTACAGGGGTACAATGAACACCCCTGATGTGGTTGCCATTCCATCCAGACCAGGAGGCCACAATGGAATGTCTTCACACCCACATTGCCATTGTGTGTGTTGACAGAGGTTGCCAACAGGTGTGGTAGCCATTACCCTGAACATGTCCACCATCTTTAATGGCGTACCACCTACATGTGACATTGGGACGAACATGTTCTTCACACTGGGTAGGGCTGCACCTTCTCTGGCATTTGGTAGCAGGCCATGGCTCTGGCACCAGTCATCCATGTCTATGACGCCCTAGGTGGATGTTCGTGTAACATGGGGTGCTGGGTATGTCAGCCGGTGCGTAGTCATCTGCATACCTTGTCTGCTACAATCCCCCTATGATTGCATGCACATTGGAAGGTCGGATGCCATATGGCAGGGGGCACAGGAGTGAGCCCTGTGGGCCTCCACTGGGTCCAGATATGAGTGTGACAAGGCACCTTCAGCACCAACCCTGTGTGGTGTGACCTCCAACCTGTGTGAGAAGCATCGGGTGGCATATGTCCCCACATGTATGCTGGCGAGCCTTTACATGGGTCCCATGTGTAGTGTGCTCTGAACGCTCCCACCAGGTCATGGTACTGTGTGGAAACCCACATATCCCCATCAATGGCCTTGGTGAACACTCCAGACTGGACGAGCAGGTTCGGGAGGCAGGATCCGCCCTTGACTATGTAGTTGTGGGTATGTTCCGGTATTGGCTGTACACCGCTATCTGTAACCATGACCACCTGTATGGACCTCCACACAGCTTTGCAGACAACAGTTGTCAAGCGTATAGGGTGTGGCTGTTGACAGTCCATAGGAGCACTACCCTGGCATAGTGGGACCACAGATGCCATATGGCATCCATTGGGGACATAGCCCATAGTAAGGCTAACATGACACAGTGGCCGCATGTGTGGGCCGAGGGCCTCAAAGAGGATGGGTAGCACACAGACAGGGAAACCATCGGTGCCCATTGCTGACGTGTCAAACGCCATAGAGATATGGGATCACTCCAGGCCATATGACATGTTTGGGAGGATACACTCTGGTGGGATGGATATGTTCCCTGTTGGGGGGGGGATGTATGCATGGAACATGTCCTGTGGTATGCAGACAATGTCTGTGGGTGCAGTGACTGTTGTACCATTCTGGACCATTTCCAGGCAAGTCTGTGTGCCCCCAACCATGTCCTTACCACAGTTAGGGAAGGCCCTGTGGTTGTCTCATGTGCCCTCTGCAGTACCACTCCCACGAGCGGACCTGGATGTTGGTATGTGGGGCCGTATGGTGACGCCGGTATGAATGGGTGATGGTTTCGCTGGTACTGTCATTGCCCTGCCATGTAGTAGCTCCAACTGTTGATGTACAGGTAGTCAGTGGCTGCGGTCCACCACACCATGTGCCTACCTGTGGTGGACAAGGTCCTGATGTCATCATGTTTGCCTGTTGCAGACATGCATGTGGGTGGTCGGGAAGGCATTGGTTAGGCGTTTGCCGGTCTGGCCTCTGTTCAACATTGGCATGGAGGACATGTAGGGTACCACACCGGTCATATGATGTGTGTGGTTTTCTGTGGAGAGGTCATCACTGAGGTCCCCCATGCTGGTGTTGGTTACAGTGAGTGGATGACCAGTGGATCCACTATACGGTCTTGCATCACCATTGAGGGCTGTACATCCTGTGTGGGGCATATCCTCACCATGCGTGATGGGCAGAACTGTCAGACATCCCCCCCCCCTGGTATGTATGGTGCATGGCTGTTTAACAGTGGCCAGGTGTGTGAACACCTGGGACTGCTGGCGTACTGTGTTGTGCCATGGGTAATGTTCCCAGGCTATGTATGGGTGGTTCATGTCACCCAAACGGTGCTGTTGTGAGAGCATGCCCACTCACCAGTGTCCTCAGGACATCTGTGAAGGTATCCTGTGTTTGTGAGGGTTGTCTGTAGCATGCAACAAACTGTAGGCCAGTCCTACACATGGTTAATTGCACCTACATATTCCCCGCAGCAACAACAACGTCTGTGGCATGACCGGGTTACTGTTGTGTGGCCGGACACACAGGATGGTCCGCATTCCGCCACCCATGCCGTCGCACCATGTGTATGCATGTCTGATCTGTGCCGACTCTAAGTGTCTGAGCATGCCCAGTAGGCAGCTGTGTAGATAGACACACAGCACAGTGCACACCGCAGCCGTCTGCAGTAATACCCCGGGTGCATGCCTCTATCCCTTACGCAACGGCCACGTCTGTGGCATGGCCAGGTTTCTGTTGTGTGGCTGGACACACACGACGGTCCACATTCCGCCACCCATGCCGTCGCAACATGTGTATGCATGTCTGCCCTGTGCCGAGTCTAAGTGTCTGAGCATGCCCAGTATGCAGTGATGTACTGATCAGTAGTTACTTGTTATTCTCGACTGCAGCACTAACGTGTTAGTGTATGGCGACCTTGGGATGGTAACAGACTGCGTGACTGCGCACTCTGTCCGAACACCGCGGGCGCATTGCCTTTGCAAATGATACCACTCACGTAGGGGTATGCCTCCTGACAGCGCTCTGCTCAGTAAACTCGGTAGCGCGTTCTGTAAATGCTTCATACTGTAGTGTGTTCATGTAGATAGGCGTAGGTTCGTCCCCCGTCCTTTCCGTGTGTGTGTGTGTGTGTGTGTGTGTGTGTGTGTGTGTGTGTGTGTCTGTGTCTGTGTGTGTGTGTGTGTTTCCAGCTGCCTCTGCGACTGATTATGCTTTTAGACGCTCCGCAACACATGCCTTGGCTATTGCCAACTATTGTCCTGCGGGTGACGTCAGCAGCCTACAAGTATGCCTGTGACAGCGCTGTGTTCAGCAAACTCGGTAGCGCGTTCTGTAAATGCTTCATACAGTTGTGTGTTCATGTAGATAGTCGTAGGTTCGTTCCCCGTCCCTTCCGTGTGTGTGTGTCTCTGTGTGTGTGTGTTTCCAGCTGCGTCTGCGACTGATTATGCTTTTAGACGCTCCGCAACACATGCCTTGGCTATTGCCAACTATTGTCTTGCGGCTGACGTCAGCAGCCTACAAGTATGCCTGTGACAGCGCTCTGTTTAGCAAACTCGGTGGCAGCGTTCTGTAAATGCTTCATACAGTAGTGTGTTCATGTAGATAGTCGTAGGTTCGTCCCCCGTCCCTTCCGTGTGTGTGTGTGTGTGTGTGTTTCCAGCTGCCTCTGCGACTGATTATGCTTTTAGACGCTCCGCAACACATGCCTTGGCTATTGCCAACTATTGTCCTGCGGGTGACGTCAGCAGCCTACAAGTATGCCTGTGACAGCGCTGTGTTCAGCAAACTCGGTAGCGTTCTGTAAATGCTTCATACAGTTGTGTGTTCATGTAGATAGTCGTAGGTTCGTTCCCCGTCCCTTCCGTGTGTGTGTGTCTCTGTGTGTGTGTGTTTCCAGCTGCGTCTGCGACTGATTATGCTTTTAGACGCTCCGCAACACATGCCTTGGCTATTGCCAACTATTGTCTTGTGGGTGACGTCAGCAGCCTACAAGTATGCCTGTGACAGAGCTCTGTTTAGCAAACTCGGTAGCGCGTTCTGTAAATGCTTCATACAGTAGTGTGTTCATGTAGATAGTCGTAGGTTCGTCCCCCGTCCCTTCCGTGTGTGTGTGTGTGTGTGTGTGTTTCCAGCTGCCTCTGCGACTGATTATGCTTTTAGACGCTCCGCGACACATGCCTTGGCTATTGCCAACTATTGTCTTGCGGGTGACGTCAGCAGCCTACAAGTATGCCTGTGACAGCGCTCTGTTTAGCAAACTCGGTAGCGTTCTGTAAATGCTTCATACAGTAGTGTGTTCATGTAGATAGTCGTAGGTTCGTCCCCCGTCCCTTCCGTGTGTGTGTGTGTTTCCAGCTGTCTCTGCGACTGATTATGCTTTTAGACGCTCCGCAACACATGCCTTGGCTATTGCCAACTATTGTCTTGCGGGTGATGTCAGCAGCCTACAAGTATGCCTGTGACAGCGCTCTGTTTAGCAAACTCGGTAGCACATTCTGTAAATGCTTCAAACAGTAGTGTGTTCATGTAGATAGTCGTAGGTTCGTCCCCCGTCCCTTCCGTGTGTGTGTGTGTGTGTGTGTGTTTCCAGCTGCCTCTGCGACTGATTATGCTTTTAGACGCTCCGCAACACATGCCTTGGCTATTGCCAACTATTGTCTTGCGGGTGACGTCAGCAGCCTACAAGTATGCCTGTGACAGCGCTCTGTTTAGCAAACTCGGTAGCGCGTTCTGTAAATGCTTCATACAGTAGTGTGTTCATGTAGATAGTCGTAGGTTCGTCCCCCGTCCCTTCCGTGTGTGTGTGTGTGTTTCCAGCTGTCTCTGCGACTGATTATGCTTTTAGACGCTCCGCGACACATGCCTTGGCTATTGCCAACTATTGTCTTGCGGGTGATGTCAGCAGCCTACAAGTATGCCTGTGACAGCTCTGTTTAGCAAACTCGGTAGCGCGTTCTGTAAATGCTTCATACAGTAGTGTGTTCATGTAGATAGTCGTAGGTTCGTCCCCGTCCCTTCCGTGTGTGTGTGTGTTTCCAGCTGTCTCTGCGACTGATTATGCTTTTAGACGCTCCGCAACACATGCCTTGGCTATTGCCAACTATTGTCTTGCGGGTGATGTCAGCAGCCTACAAGTATGCCTGTGACAGCGCTCTGTTTAGCAAACTCGGTAGCGCGTTCTGTAAATGCTTCATACAGTAGTGTGTTCATGTAGATAGGCGTAGGTTCATCTCCCGTCCCTTCCGTGTGTGTGTGTGTTTCCGTTGCTTTCGACCATACATCTGAATAAGCAAATTGTTACAGTGTTCACAATCAACAGTGTGATATTTAAAATCATGTTAAGACTCACATTGTTGTTTGTGAACATTCTTAGACATGGCATATTTCCTGCACACGTTGTGGAAACAACGAAAACGTTGCATGTTTTAATGAACTGTTCAAATGTTACGAAGACTTGTGTTGTGTCGAACTACGGGGACTATTCTTGCTGCAGGTTTCCGGTTTGTTTGTGTTGCATAGTACAATATCATGTAATACGTGTGTTCATAGTATGCTTTCTGTGATGTTGACATGTGTGTGTTTCGTTAGCAGTACGTCTCTGCTTTCTATGCTGTGGCTACATCCCCATTGCTCGCATAGAAAGTGACAAATGGAAGTGTAAGGGTGGACATTTAAAGCCTGGATACTTCCATGTTATGTGTACGTCTCACGGGGCCAACGGGTGATAGCGCATACATGTCTATGAAGTACCTTTGGATACCATATGCGACCTGTCGTGGACGAAATGTTTATGTTGACTGTTCCATCTACCTATGTGTGACATTGTTTGTGGCCATAGGGTGCCAGCAAGTCTTCCCTGTTCATTGGGTGTTTGCCATGGTGTATTGACATCAATCCTATTAATTCACCGAAGGATGTCTTTCTTTGGTGTCAACGCCATAGTTTGACCATCCTATGTCATTCCCAGCAGACGTGGAGATTGTGCCATTGGTATCTTTACACAGGTGACCCATCTGTTCCACTGTATGGAAGCGTGTGATCCCCATAGATGTGCTGGCACATGGAGTGTTGTGTACGCGGTATCTGCCCAGCGGTCTTTCTTTGAATGGGGTGTGTGTACTGTACACCGTATCTGTATTCCCTGGGTTATGCCTTGCAACAGCTGTGGGATTCCCCCAGGTTTGCAGCTATGGGTGCCATCTTGGCCGTCGTTTGTCCATCCATGCGAACTGCCTACTGTACACTAGTATCTGGCTCTCAACATTTCACACCTCCTTTCTCCATTTCCGTGGATGATCGGTATTAGTATTGCGGAGTAACGATATGCCATGGCCACGTCCGCACACGGGCGGACGATGAATCATCTGCCAATCCACACCGACACCCATATATGCATACCCACGATCCCATGTCTGCAACTGTCGACAGTACCCCTTGCACACCCTTCATGTGTGCGGAAATGGGATGTGGACGTACGTGTATGGATGCAGCAGCCTGGGGAGTCCTATTCATATGTCCTGCATTTCATGGACGGCTGTCATCACCCTTGAAGACACCTGTGGTGCACATATCTACCTGTGCCGTAGTCACGGCTGTCACCTCTTCCGGTTCACACTATGTTGCTCACACTCACGTAAGGAGTAATATTTGGGTCCTGCAATGGACACCGATGTGCATATGTAAAGTTTAGGACATGTTGGACTGTGTCCATTCGGCCAGTGGGTTTGACTGCCGCCGTATGTTCCCCATTCCCAGATGTCTGTCCGCCTACCCATATTATGTAGTGCTACGTAACCCGTGTCCTTCCACAATTTACCCATAGGGTGTTACTGTAGTCCTGCAGGTTGGCAACAGCTTTACATAATCCTCACAGGTACCATTGTGAACTATCCGCCACTGAATTGTCAGTATAACACAGCCGGTACATGTAGAACCTATGTATTCATGACAGTATGTCGGTTATGTGTGTGAACTCCATATTTTAGCGATAGTATGACCTTCCTAGTTGACGTTGTTGGTGTGCCATTAATATGTGTTCCACAGGTCGCAGGTATGTTCCGCAGAGTGGAGGCGGGTGATCCCCACATACTGGATAGCACCTTCGCTGCTGTGTACGCTGGGATTCGCATGGCAGGATGGATGTCTACGGGGTGTATGTACTGCTGTTTCCATCTTTATGTCCTGTGTCATGCCCTACTACGGCTGTGTGATTCCACCAGGCTTGCTATTATGGGTGCCATCTTGTCCGTACGTTTGTCCATCCTTGGGAAATGCCTACTGGACACTGATGTAGGGCTGAACACATTTCACACATGCCTTTAGCATTACCCTATGGGTGCTTTGCATCCTTACTGGGGACTAAGGCACGTCCTGTACCCACAGCCCTCCCACGGGGCGGGACAACGGATTATCAGCCAAACAACACCGAGACCCATTTTGCATACCCAGGATACCAGGGCTGCAACCCCCCACCCTACGCATGACACATCCTTCATGTGTGCGGAACTGGGATATGGACGCACATGTATGGACACGGCAGTCTGGGGACCTCTGTTCATATGTCCTGCATGTCATGGGCAGGTATCATCAACCTTAAACACGCTGGTGGTGCATATGTCTAGCTGTGCCGTAGTCACGGTTTGTACTCGGATTGGCTGTTTCTGGCGCATACTGGCAAAACAGTCAGAATTTTTGGAGTCCTACAATGGACACCGATGTGCATTTGTAAAGTGTAGAACGTGTTTGACTGTCCCCATCTGGCCAGTGGTATTGACTGCCGCTGTATGTTCCCCAGTCGTGGATGTCTGCTTGACTACCCATCGTTTGTATGACATGGCCTATCTATATCCACGTGCCAGTATGCGTAAATACAGCAAACCTTGCGTCCTGCCCATCTTCATAAACGACATTATGGAACATATATCGGCAGAAACAGACACTGTCAAATATGATAGACTCCACAGTGAAAGGATACTGAGCTCTCTCAACTACTAACATGGGGCACCGTCGGAGTACGGATGTCATGACATAGCCGTCCATAATTCACTTCCTTCAGAGTCGGTTTAAAGCGAAATAATCAATAAACTTGCTCATAGTTAGGTGGACAGTGCTCCAAGTCTTGATTATAACGTGACATATACATATCAGTGTTGCATGCCTTACTTCATGGAAACAATAATACGGCAACAATGTGTTAATATATCTACAATATTGGTAAATACAATCAGTATCCGGACACATAGTTGATAATTGGTGAGAGTGCACCTTAGAATGTAGTGTGTTGATCAGGTTATTGTATATCGATGTGTATATTAGTAGCATTACGATAACAAAGCATGGAACCAATAGGTACTATTTAAGCATATATTTGACAATTATGAATGTAAACGTGTGGAGGAGACATCCGTAACCTTCCCTGGTTCCACTGGATCACACGCACGCATACCGCATGTCCGGATTGTGGGTTACGCGCACGCGCACATGCATATCCGTAGTCCGTTTATATATGTTTACAGTGTCTGTGTGGTTACGTGTTTTGCGTTACTTGTGACTATTCCGGTAACATATGTCTGATCCGGTTGACGGACGTGTGCAGAAAGCACTTACAGCTTTATATATGTAACAGTCTTTGCAGCATGGACGCTTTACGCGTGCACATCTATATGTTCTATAGTCATAATTCCAACGTGACTGCAGTCACGTTTGACTCTTACTGTGACCAGTGCACGTTAGCTGTTCGTTGTCATTAATATGCATACCCGTGGTACCTATGTACATTTACATATCACCCCCCCCCGCGCACACGCACGTCACAGGCATCCATTCTCCTGCTGGGAAAGGTGCGGTACTGCATGTTGAACATTCCTAATTCCCCCTCGCTCATGGCCCAGGATGCATATGTCGTCACCACAGGGCTGTTCAGATGACAGCTGCTTATATCCCATATGCATACAGGCCTTCGATTGTCAGGGTGTTGCTGTGGTGCTTTGGGTTTGGTCTTGGCCGCCCACTGTACGGGACCGCCCTGACCCTGTACTGAATGTTAGATGAGTCACTTGGGCACGTTTTGTCCGTGTCCATGGTACCATGTCACGGCCCCCAATTAGTCTTAACCGTGCTCGATTGGCGGTGTATCCGTTGTAGATCTCGTTATACTAATTGCACACGGTCTGATCGAACTAACCTACTGCCATTACTAACCCTCCGTATGTATGGCCTGTGTCGCAATATTACAAGGGTTTAACATTGCGTGACGACTTTCACTGAGCCACAGACATGTCCGTTGCTTTGTTTGGCCCGGTTCCGCTGTGCTACACACATTTAACATGGCGTAACAGGTTGAACAGCTCAGACATGAGGACATCGGGTTGTCCATCGTTGTCTATTATTGAATGTCTCTGTGGAGTTTGTTTCACAAAGCGACACATTGTCGGCATTGTTAACGGACATCTCGCGCAGTACGTCCGCACCGACGCGGGTGACGTATGTCTGCCTTTGGCCAGCGAACAGGCATTATGCTGTGCCATTATGTCTGGGGATATATGGTTTCCTTCCTTACGTAGATGATGTGCCATACTAGCAATGACCCTAGCGATGACCCGCGTCTGGGTGTGGGTACTGCTGTATTACCCACGGGAAGAGTGGCCTTAGGGTAAGTGGTGACCTAGGCAGAGGTTGCCACCGATACGTCACCCGCTACCCCCCTCCTGGTCTACCTACACCAAATAGAGTCTGGAAGGTGCCCGAGTAGAGCAACACCCTAGACGGCTACCTACTTGGCCTATGCCTAAGGCCGGCTATGTGTGTGGTCCCTTGGGCATCGGACTCGGGAACATGGCACGTCTGCCGTTGGTATGTCCAGCATTACCCACATCCAGCCCCAAGGCAGTCAACACAACATCCATGGGTCCACATGGTGTCCCAGCTGTGCACTCCAGGAACTCTATGGGGAATTTAACCCACACTTCGGACAGCTGTGTAATCCTAGCCTCACCTCAGGATACGTACCTGAGTAGTAGCACAGGGCGACTGTAGTCACACTCCACATAGATGGTGCCTCCACTGACCCTGGGTATTACCATACCATTAGTTTGACAAGCCTTATCTGCAACGCCATGGAGATGGATCATAATGGGACACATAGATGAGGACATAGGGGACCCGCATACTTTGGATACAACCCAGTTTAGCTTGGTCATAGTCAGATCATGCCCTTTACACGTGTTTCACTTTGTAGAATCAGTCACCAAGGCCATTGCTGAGGGTAAACCAGTCCATACAGCCTACCTCAACCCGGCAGAGGCCGTCGACACAATACCCCTCGGGTATACTTGATAAACCCGTCATCTTGAATGTAAATCCATACATCGCCATATGGGTTGCAAACGGGCTAGGTCACAGAACACACATGGCCATAGTTGCTGGCGCCATGTCATACTCACAGCCAGTCACAGGTGGTGTCCCATGGGGCTCAGTCCTGGGTCCACTATTTCCAGCATCTACGTTTCCAATGTACACGCACACACAGGGGTTATGGGTGACAATGTTTGCATCGACTGCAAACCGGATGCCAAAGTCAGACACACATCTGACACAGATATCCTTCAGGAGTGCCTCACAGATGTGGATAAGTGGTACCAGAGACATGTCCTACAGCTAAATGCCAGGAAATGCATAGGCATACCCTTCGGGATGAACAAGGTTACCCCGAGCTACCATATAGGTGGCAGTCCACTGAACACGGAGGGGTTACCAGTGATCTGGGGACACGTGTTGTTGTTAACCGTTCGTTAGACACACATGTTGCTAACATAGTTGGGTAGACCTTCCACATTGCCCACATCATCATGAAGGGATTCACATCTAGATCAGGGAGGTCATTGTCCCCTTGTACTCATCACTCAATAGACCTATGATTGGGTACAATGCCCGGTTCAGAATGTATCTGACCCAACACCTGCAGCAGCTGGAAAGGCACCAACAGTTCTTCGACAAACGGATGCAGGGTCTCAGGTATATGTGTTATACTGACCGACTGAAAGGATTCCAGCTGTATACAGTTGCATACCACTTGCCCAGAGGTGACCCGTGCCTGGCATGCACGGCTAGGTCGAACCCAGATCTGATGACTATGCTTCACGTAAATAAGGTAGATCCCTCAGAACCACAAGGGCAGCTGACGGACACCTTGACACTGTCATTAATCGAACGTGTTGTTGGGATGGATTCATCACCCAGACACTCACTATGCTGTGGAACGACATCCCAGTACATGTGAGGGCAAGCACCTCGCTGGCCTTCTGTTAGTATTTACACATGGATGTCTGGATTGATTTATTTCAGTAACCTTCTAAATGAATGTTACATTAGCACATTGTGAATCTTTACATTTCGTTGGTCTATTTTACAGTAGTCATATTCATACGGTTTATGTGTATATATTATGGTTCATTCATATTACTAGGTGTCTGCAGTTCTGTTAATATATTGGCACAATCCGTAGGACATATATATGTAGCTTACACAGTCAGACATTTGGAAAACATTTTATGTTGGTTCATGTTTCATATATGTACATATATTTCCATTTTCCGATGAAGACTGTACCTTCAAGCAATGTCTGATGTCCTCACTGTGTGGGATGTGTAACCCAAGTAAGGTTTGTTCGCTTGTCTGCCTTTAAGGCATGTAATTAGTACCTAGCACATCTAATGTACCAACCAATTAATGCTTGTAAATGTAGTAGGTTGGACTGCATTGTATGTAGTCTGAATAAGTCTGCTTATGAAGCAGACGAAGTGGGCTCCAATAGACTATGGTGACTGCCTTTAATTCTTGGTGTGCTCTGGTTGGTCACTGACGGTCCCTACAGTACCTCGTCTTTGCTTTGGACTTCATCGGCTGGTTGTCTGTGTTTCTTGTATGGGGAATGTCAACTGTAGTCCCTATGTGTATGACTTGTGTAATGCCTTACTACGGCAGTGTAATTCCACCGGGTTTGCATTTATGTGTGCCATCTTAGTCATACGCTTGTCCATCCATGTGAATTGCCTACTATACACTGGTATGGGGCTGTACACATTTCACACCTGCATTTTGCATTCCCCGGTGTATGGTGTGCATTATTAGCGGAGAGTGACGCATGTGCTACACGTCCCTCCCACGGGGCGGGACAAAGGATTGCCTGCGAAACAACACCGAGGCCAGATTCTACATACCCAGACTCCCTTGACTGCAACAGTGGACAGTACCCATTACACATCCTTCATGTGTGCTGCAGTGTGATGTGGACGCAGCTGAATGGACCCGATACCCTGGGTATTTCTGTGCATGTGTGCTGCAGTTCATGGACAGCTATCATCAACATTGAACACGCTTGCGTGCCTATGTGTACCTGTGACGTGGTGACGACAATTAGATCACATGAGTAATGCAGGAAGCTAGCAGGCATTCTCTGAACAGAATTTTTGGGTCCTACAATGGACACCGATGTGCATATGTCAAGTTAGATGTTGCTGGACTGTGTCCACCTGCCCAGTGCTTTTCACTGCTGGTGTATGTTCCCCAATCGCGGATGTCTGTTTGACTACCCATTCCACATGGTGCTACATAACCGGCTGCGTTAGTACTGTGAACAAATGACATACATCCAAAGATGCTGGTTACCAACTGCTTCATATAAACCTCAGACATCCCAATGGGACATATCCGTCACTATATTTCCAATATAACACCACCGGAACATGTTGCTTACCTATGCATTCATGTAACCATGTTGTCTTCGTAGGTGGGAATGCCATAGTTTACACATCCTACGTGACGTTGTGTGTGTGCCATTAGTATGTGTTCCACAGGTCGCACATCTGTTCCGCTGTACGGTGGCGGGTGCTCCTCAGTCTGTTGCTGGCAGACTGAGTGCTGTGTACGCCGGTGTTGGCACGAGAGTCCGGCTCTGTATGTGGAATGTCAACTGTGGTCCCTATGTGTATTTCCTGTGTCATGCCTTACAGCGGCTATGTCATTTACCCGGGTTTGCAGTTGTGGGTGCCATCCTGGCCATACGGGTGTCCATCCATGACAATTGCCTACTGGACACTAGTGTAGGGCTGTACACATTCCACACCTACATTTAGCATTCTCCGGAGTATGGTTTGCATTATTAGCGGAGAGTAAGGCAGGTGCTACGACACATCCCTCCCACAGGGCGGGAAGAAGGATTGCCTGCGAAACAACACCGAGCACAGAGTCTACATACCCAGAATCCCTTGACCGCAACACTTGCCAGTACCCATTACACATCCGTCATGTGTGCGGAAGTGTGATGTGGATGCAGTTCTATGGACCCGGTACCCTGGGTATTTCTGTGCATCTGTGCTGCATTACATGGAGAGCTATCAGCAACATTAAACACGCTTGCGGTGCATATGTGTACCTGTGACTACAATGAGTTCCGTTAGGTGATTAAATAAGGCGGAAGAGCTGTCTTTAGACAAATTTTGGGTCCTACAATGGACACCACTGTGCATATGTAAAGTGTAGAGCTTGTCGGACTGTGTCCTTGTGAGCATTGGATTTCACTGATACTGTGTGTTCAGGAATCGCGGATGTCTGTTTGACTACCCATTCCACATGGTGCTACATAACCAGCTGATTTAGTACTGTGAACAATTGACATACATCCAAGGATGCTGGTTACCAACTGCTTCATATAAACCGCAGACATCCCAATGGGACATATCCGTCACTGTATTTCCAATATAACACCACCGAACATGTTGCTTACCTATGCATTCATTTAACCATGTTGTCTTCATAGGTGGGAATGCCATAGCTTACATATCCTACTTGACGTTGTGTGTGTGCCATTAGTATGTGTTCCACAGGTCGTACATCTGTTCCGCTGTACGGTAGCGGGTGCTCCTCAGTCTGTTGCTGGCAGACTGAGTGCTGTGCCGGTGTTGGCACGAGTCCGGCTCTGTATGTGGAATGTCAACTGTGGTCCCTATGTGTATTTCCTGTGTCATGCCTTACGCGGCTATGTCATTTACACAGGTTTGCAGTTGTGGGTGCCATCCTGGCCATACGGGTGTCCATCCATGACAATTGCCTACTGGACACTAGTATAGGGCTGTACACATTCCACACCTACATTTAGCATTCTCCGGAGTATGGTTTGCATTATTAGCGGAGAGTAGGGCAGGTGCTACGCACATCCCTCCCACAGGGCGGGAGGAAGGATTGCCTGCGAAACAACACCGAGCACAGAGTCTACATACCCAGAATCCCTTGACCGCAACAATTGACAGTACCCATTACACATCCGTCATGTGTGCGGAAGTGTGATGTGGATGCAGTGCTATGGACCCGGTACCCTGGGTATTTCTGTGCATCTGTGCTGCATTACATGGACAGCTATCAGCAACATTAAACACGCTTGCGGTGCATATGTGTACCTGTGACGACAATGAGTTCACTTAAGTGTTGAAAGAAGGCGGCATTCCTGTCTTTAGACAAATTTTTGGGTCCTACATTGGACACCACTGTGCATATGTAAAGTGTAGAGCTTGTCGGACTGTGTCCTTGTGAGCAGTGGGTTTCACTGATACTGTGTGTTCAGAAATCGCGGATGTCTGTTGGACTACCCATTCCACATGGTGCTACATAACCAGGTGATTTACTACTGTGGACAAATTACATACATCCAAAGATGCTGGTTAGCAAATGCTCAATTTAAACCGCAGACGTCCCAATGGGACATATCCGTCACTGTATTTCCACTATAACACCACCAGACCATGTTGCTTACCTATGCATTCATTTAACCATGTTGTCTTCATAGGTGGGAAAGCCATAGTTTACATATCCTACTTGACGTTGTGTGTGTGCCATTAGTATGTGTTCCACAGGCCGCACATCTGTTACGCTGTACGGTAGCGGGTGCTCCTCAGTGTGTTGCTGGCAGATTGAGTGCTGTGTACGCCGGTGTTGGCACGACGGTCCTGCTTTGTATGTGGAATGTCAACTGTAGTCCCTATGTGTATTTCCTGTGTTATGCCTTCCCGCGGCTATGTCATTTACCCGGGTTTGCAGGTGTGGGTGCCATTCTGGCCATACGGGTGTCCATCCATGACAATTGCCTACTGGACAGTAGTATGGGGCTGTACACATTACACACCTACATTTAGCATTCTCCGGAGTATGGTTTGCATTATTACCGGAGACTGAGGCAGGTGATACGCACATCCCTCCCACGGGGCGGGAGAAAGGATTGCCTGTGAAACAACACCGAGCACAGAGTCTACATACCCAGAATCCCTTGACTGCAACAATTGACAGTACCCATTACACATCCGTCATGTGTGCGGAAGTGTGATGTGGATGCAGTTCTATGGACCCGGTACCCTGGGTATTTCTGTGCATCTGTGCTGCATTACATGGAGAGCTATCAGCAACATTAAACACGCTTGCGGTGCATATGTGTACCTGTGACGACAATGTGTTCAGGTACGCGTTGGAATAACACATTATTCGATTCTTTCCACAATTTTTGGGTCCTACAATGGACACCACTGTGCATATGTAAAGTGTAGAGCTTGTCGGACTGTGTCCTTGTGGGCAGTGGGTACTCTTTTATGCTACCATTTTGAGATATATCTGGGAAATGTTTGTCCTGAGATATCAGGACATTTGACATGTGTTCGGTTTATTTACAGGACACGGCTGGCCAGAGAGGGCATATCCCTCTCAGGGTGGAACAGGTGTTTACCTTGGAACATATGCATCGGATTTTCAGTGATTACAATGTTTCAGTAACGGTATGTTGCCTAATATACCATCAATGTCATATTTATTACCCCATTTTGCTGCGTAACTCACATTATGTGCTCTCTGCGATTGCATATTCTTCACGTCACCCGTCAAATGCGGATCACATGATCTGTTGCTTCAATAATCTCCCATATCCTCTACACGACTGCTACGTACCCTTCTGTCATAACACGTGTGTCTCCTTCCCTGTATCCACTGTAGTGTCTACATTCACTATTTACTCTGCTGTGTGTTCCCCTGACCTATGTTCAGATTTAACAGTATGTGGGTAGGTCTTCGACCCGATATCACTACTGTTAACAGAAACACAATGTAGTCTGGTCCCTGATCTACCATAGACACAAAAAGGCAGACACTCCTTACCTGGGCCTCCTGTTTAAGGCTGCACGTTTTCTTCTTGGGATCCAGTTTTCCGCTTTTCAGCCACAGATCAGACAGTAAACAGCCTCTTTACACACAACAATTCAGTCGGAGGTCTTTTCATTCAAGAAGAACCATTTATGCATATTCTCCGGCGTACATGTCTAACCAGCCATGCACTCTGACCTGTAGCTTACCAAGGGAATTCCGGGTTACAAGGATCACGATGTGAAATAAGTTGTTACAACCAGACTGTAGTTATCAGTAGACTTTTCTAAGTGACAGCCGATAACACAGGAGGCTCGGGTTCGGACAGTTTTAGTAGTGTACACAGGCAGGCTAAATAATGTACAGTCCAAGTATGGGAGTTTTGTCTGACTCTATACAGTAAGCAGTTTCTTTATATAGTGTTTACAATCAGCATTTGCCCAACTTACTGGCGTGGTCGGTCACAGGGCATTTCCATCACTATGGTCCGCAATAGTCTATACATACGTGGGTGCTGGGCTCGTGCTTTTAAATTGTTTTCTCATGGGAATAACGCAGGCTTGCAAGGCACCTTGTACATTACAGTATCCTTTTGTGATTGTAGCTGTTTCAAGGACCGTAGACTGTTACGATACAGTGGACAGTTAATTTCTTGATACGTTGCTTTGTCTGTCTGGTAGGGAGTTGTACTGCTATCTTCCATTGAGCTCACAAGGCCATCCTCCTCTGGGGAAGGAGTGCTGTTATGCATGTACATACATTTATTGTTCTGTAACCCAGCAAATAATTAATGATGACAGACATGAGCCTGCTGTCCTGCTTACTGCCAGGTTCAGAATTCCATCACAGTACAGCTTAGCTTCACCAATTACATGCAGGCTTAGTTCTGCTGCCATATTGTACGGTACAATTCAATACATTATATAGTATTTCGAGTGTAAACTGGAACTTCATATGTGTTTCTATATATTTACTGAACAACATCCATCCAGCCATATGCATGTTGTTCCATCCTTTACCTTGACCGTGTGTATTTGTCCGTCCAGCCACGCTCATCTCCACATGTGATGTCCCAGTTTCCCCTTCTTTGCCTGTAGCACCCTGTTAGGATGTCCTGTGTGTTAGGCACCTGTTCCGCTATATGTGATCGACTTCACTGCAGAGATGATCGTCGATGCAGTGGTCCACCGACCCGACTTGTCCACATGTGTACACTTATGTGCACCGTGTCGTATGCAAACCTAGATGGTTTGGACGGGTACATACTACATGCCGGATGTACACATTCTGCTGACACATTCACATGCAGCCATTTACATATCTGTACCTGCGGTGGGTTGCTGACATGTGGGTGCGATTTGCCAGCGTGGCATTGCCTAACACAAACATCTTACCACAGTTCAGGTATGCACATTGTGTGTGGTTGTATAGCTGCACACGGATGCTAGCAGGTTTGGGTGCAGGGGTATACATGGGTGTGACTGACATGTACAATGAGGCTATTGTGTAGTACATCCGAATGCATGTGTTCTGCTTCTGGATATTACACTTCATCATACACCATCCGGTGTATGCAACAAAGATGTTGCTGGGTCTGGGATATGTTGCTATGCACATGTTTGCCTGTGTTTGGGGTATCTTGCTTCCTTACTGTTGTTATGTCGGCACAGCTACTCGGCTATGTACTGTCACTACTGCTTGTGACCATTATGGTTGGCACCTTTTCCAATGCCCATGGTGGGGCATGTTATGTGGACACTTCGATATTTGCAGGACTACACATACCCAGGGCTAGTGCAGTGGACAGAACTTCACTTGTTTGCCATACTATGAGCCTATTCTGTTAGCGTTTGGGTTCCTTATTTATTTTCTTATGCCATGTCTGTGTTCCATACCGTCATGTATATGTTTTATGCTACTATTTACATGTATATTGCGGGAATTTGCATGGCAGGGGATCGCAGGTCATTTTCCATTTTTACGATTGTTGCAGGGACACGATTGTCCAATCAGGGACTGTCCATGGCACTTTGGGACAGCAGGTAACCCTGGTGACCATGCCCATGTCGCTGCTGGGGTTTCCACCTTTTCCATTTTCCGATCTGGGATATTTCCGGGACTCACATCTGCCTTTACAGGCCGACACATACAACGGTCACTATATAGCATAGAAATTCACTTGTTTGCCTAAATAATTTGCTTATTATTGTGGCAATTTCCTTGCTTATTCTGTTTATTGTGTCATTTCGGTATTTCTGTTACAGAAATAACCAATTCATGCTACCATTACATTACATACGGGATATCATTGTGTCCTACATTCGTAGCACATCAGCCATTTCTAATACGTTTTCGGGACACAACTGTCCATGGAGAGACTGCCCCAAACACAGTGGGACAGGTGGTGACCTTAGTCGCTGCTCCTATGTCGGTGCGGCGCTGACATGCGGCTGTACACCTTCTCTGAGTGTAAACACTGACAGTACATTGGGGACCGGCGGTCTTATCGTATCCTTTACACCTTGAACGCGTACACTTATGCCTTGCTGCCTTCTATTTGCTTCTCCGTTGATTTAGAACGGGGACTATGTTGCGTACTGTACGTGCGTTTCATTCTGCACGGGACCTGGCTGCTGCCATTACTATTGTGGGCGGACCGTGGCTGTCAGCACATTAGGTTGCTCACCTCCTGCCGGCTTAGACACGCCTCCAGACGCATCCTACCTGGGCTCGCTCACGTACACTACGCACGTGTCTGTGATTCCGGTGCACTCTCATTAATATGTATATGGCGCTACTGCGCCGGATATTCCATGCACCGCCGGCGCAGGCCTTACGCCGGCCTTGCGCCGAGCTTCATGAATCCCGGGGACTGAGTAAATCAAGATGCAACTAATAAAACCAAGCCAACAGCTTCAAGTACATTCCAAGTTTAATAAAATAAAGTAAAGTAAAACCAAGGTAAGCGCTTTCTGCTGTAACACCAACCTTCATCAGACAAAGTAACACAACAATACATTTCCTTATATACAAACTACACTATTACTTAATTAATCAATTAAATTATTAACATATTAAACAATTAAAATGCATCATTAAAAACATTTATCTATTGTATGACTTCATTTTTAAAACACTAGTATTAGAAATTGTTTAATTCAACTCTGGGAGTTTTACAGCATTTAAATAAGTTTGCCACCAGTATTCTCTGGTCTCCAATGTAATTTTCCATAGACCTCCCCTAGGACCTACTTTTACTTGTTCCAAAAAACAAAACCAAAGCTATGCCCTTGTTTTTTTTTTTTCCATGTGTTTGTAAAGTGCATTAGTGTTCTTTGATTTACTAATATCATAGAGATGCTCCTATATATATATATATATATATATATATATATATATATATATCTTTATGGTATTGTAATTCATAAAGACCTATAAGCACATTAACAAAAGGATTAGAATCTTTATTGTCTAAATATAACTACAAATTTAAGCAAGAAACAAAAAAAAAATGAGCAAGAGAAAACAAATACCACTTGGTCATTATCTTGTAGCAACTGCACTACAGACTGTAGATAAACATTCAAGTAATATGGTCCTGAATCCCAAGAGGCTTAAGTCAGTGTGCCACAAAGAGGAAGCAACAAAAATAAATGCCAATACTGCATTTGTTGTTATGTTTGAAGTGCTTAGTGTGCATTCTTTTTATAGTAGCAAGTCACTTGTTATATATTCTAAGCCACTAAACTGAAGGAGCAATCAACAGAACATAGTAATTAAGAGAACATATTGAGGGAGGCTTGATTACTGTTCAGTATTCTTTCCTTAGTACTAAAATTTGTGTAAAGTCATTTTAAAGTCTGTTTATGAGGTTAGAACATCACTAAACAACAGGGGTGTAGCCAGCCATGCTCAGCATACTCAAGTGAGTGTATATTTTGAGCAACTCTCAGCAAAAATATATATCTATATCTATCTATATGCCTATCTATGTAGAACTATATATATCTATATATGTGTGTGTGGCTCTATTATGGATGATCGAATGTATTTAATGTCGAAGGAAAAAATAGCATAAATGTGTTAAAACATACAGAATATTGAACACATTAAATAACAAACTAAAAAAGATCGAGAATGGAAAACTATTTCCTGTCCTAATTTTAACATTAACAGTCCCCCTTAACACTAGTCTCAAATTTGTCTGAATAGTAGCAGTAATATGGGAAGGCTTTTATTAAGGTAAGGGATGTGGTTGGGCTTGAGGTAAATTCCACTGTTAGGGTCAGCCCCCATTACTAAGATGGACAAGGGGTTATGCCCCCCTACAGAACCTTAATAATGGGTGCTAACACTAACCTGGAATCCCATGCCCACCTTAGTAATAGGTACTAACTCAAACCCTAGCATTGTCCCTTCAGCCAAGCTTAACCCTATATCTTTACTTAAGAAAAATCTTCCTTTAACAGTGCCACTATACAAGACACTCACAAACATAAACACACACAAGCACACACTGACAACACTACATCTATTCTCTTACTTAACCCTATAGATATAGATATAGATATAGATATAGATGATATAGATATAGGTATAGATATAGATATATAATGAAGTTATTTCCGTTCCCTGATGGACTGTAGAAAGAACATTGGGACTGAGTGGCTTATGTCAGCTCACCCATCACAGTGGGTGGAAAACGGCAGCCTTGATTGGTCAAAATATTCTTGTTCAAGTAGAGACTTGCATGAAAACAATGACCATAGGACTGGGGGAATAAGAGCTTGGAATTCCAATCCAGTCCAGTGACAGTGACCATCTGGCATGCCTTTGGGAGGACACATATGCCAGAGGATGGCAAAGAACACCCCAGACAGCTATATTATTGAAATTGGTGGCAAAAACACCTGTGGTGATATAATAAAGTAATTAGTTGCCTGGTTATGAACATTATAATATTCTTCATAGTTTTGTCAATACTTCTCTAATGGAGCATTGCAACATAATGTGTAAAGTGTCATTTTGAAGCTGGTGTCCTTAAGGGCAATTTGACCCCTAGACACAACATGATATCTGCTTATTACATCTACAAATATCTAATAGTTTGTTTACCCGCTAGGTTATTCAAACTATGATATTATTTTCATATTGTTGACAATATCTTTGTACCTGAGCATGACAGCATAATGGGTGATATATTATTTAACAGCTGACATAATTCTGGATTAGCTGTTAACTAATTCATGACTTCTACATAATACAGATGCAGAGATATGTAATTTGCTTATTTTGAGAGATGCAATTACATTAGGAACCTAGAATCCAGGCTCTCTCCCCCTTAAGGCAGTATATCTGGCACTGAAAAGGTTGTCAATGCAATCACTACCCCTCAAACACCACCCACACCTACACAACACACACACCTACATATGCAGAGGTCCTCCACATAAACATATCTAAACAAAGGAGACCTTTGAGGCAAAAAACACATAAGATCTCCACAGCCCTACACACCACATACCACACATAGTCCACACACTTATGCCTCAAAAACACTAAGGGTTCACCATAAACCCAACATATTAGTCATCGGAGATTCCATTGTGAGACACACAGATGTACCTCTCACCAGGCTGGATAAGGAGAAAGTCACGGTTAGTCTGTCAGGTGCCAGAATCTGCCATATCCCAGCATCACTCAAGTCTTTCAACAACAGGTACTGTTATGACTCTGTCATAGTGCATGTTGGTGTGAATGACTTGAGATGTACCTCTCTGCACTATATGAAGAGAGACATGATTGAACTCGCTGATTATGTGTCCCAGGCAGGTATGTCCCTAGCCTTAAGCAGCATTCTGCCATCACCCAGAATGATGCCCCAATACAAACAGAAAATGATTGACTTTAACAATTGGCTTAGTTTCTGGTGTCATTCCAGGGGGATCCAATACCTGACAGCCTGAGAAGATATGATCGACAGACCACTAGGCTTTGCCAGATATGGCCTGCATCTGTCTCACCTGGGCTTCAGGCTTCTAGTAAAGGATTTTGCCTCCCTTATAGTGCCTTTTTTAGGAAAAGTGATGAGGTTAGAACTACCAACATAAAAATTTCAACAAAACACAAATTAGAGGTCATGCTGCATAACACTAGAAGTCTAAACATCAAACTGCACTCATTACAAACATTCCTAACCCTGGAAAATGCTGACATCTGTGCAGTCATAGAAACCTGGTTCAAAGTTGCAGAGAGAACCCCTGCCTTACCAGGTTACTCATCCTATCATACATTCAGACCCCAAACTGTGGGCATTAAAGCCAAAGGAGGTGGAGTTTCAATATATGTAAAAGACATACATACCTCCAGGTTGGTCAAACAGTATGACACACAGGAGACACTCCAGGTGCAGTTAACTATTGAGAAGACCCCTATTCAAATCATAGCTAGCTACCGGCCCCCCATCTGACTCAAGATGTCCAATCCACCTATTTGAGCCTGTTTGAATCTATCAAGATTCAACCCTTTACCCTGACCCTGGGTGACTTTAGCTTCCCAAACATAGACTGAAAGAACTACTCATGCCAGAACACAAATTCCCAGACATTCCTTGATTTTGTCAATGCAAATGTCTTGGAACAGCTAGTCGATACACCCACAAGGGGTGATACTATCTTGGACTTAGTATTAACCACCATGTGTAACCACTGCAGCATCCCTATAGTATCATCCTCCCTGGTAAGATCCGACCACAAAGTGGTAATTTTCAAAGTCACCATCTCCCCCAACCCCCCTCTAGCTAGGATCAGACATAAAACCTTCTCAAGAAAACACAAATCCAGGCACTTTACCAGTATTCTTTTTCCTTTTATTGCACAAGATCTGGTACCTCAGCCTTTCGCCTTCATGTATCACAAAGTGTGTATGCTTCAAACATCTTTTTATACATATGCATACACATTGAAAAGCAATTAGCGCAAACAATTTATCCAATTAATTAATTATTCAATTTCATCAGTTTTTCAATAATATCAGATCTTGTGCAATCAAAGGAAAAAGCATACTGGTAAAGTGCCTGGATTTGTGTTTTCTTGTTTTGCTTGTGACCTGATTAAGGTATTTGGAATAAAACCTTCTCAAAGCTGATTACAGCCTCCTGAGGGATGGTATAAACAGCTTGACAGCCCTCTCCCCCTCCTTAGGAACTGGCACCAATATCCAAAACTACACTAAAGCACTATACGAGCATTTATATAGATCCATGGAATCAGGAATACCCAAAAGGACTAAATCATCCTCTGTAAGGAAGAGTAAATCTGTCTGGTGGACATCTATGATACATAAACTCTATAACAAAAGGAAAAACTTGCTGTCCAAGACCAAGAAGGAGCAGGTGCCCAATTCAAAGCAATGTCTCCTTAGCCTGAACAAGCAAATAAGAGCAATAGTGAAATCCTCCAAAGTAAAATTTGAGTCCAAATTGGCCACATCTACTCGAGACAGTCATAAGGCCTACTTCACATATGTACGCAACCTCAAAGGAAGCACCCAGATCTGTTCAGAACTGGTGGTCAAGCACATCATATACACAAATTATGTAGATATAGCAAACTTGCTGGCTGACATATTCAGCGAAAACTTTATCCCTCTGTCCCCCATCAGTAAATCAGGATTTCATTAGTACCTGCTCCCTTCCCCTTTTATCTAGGGAACAGGTCATCACTGCTCTCCCAATGGCAAAAACTACAGCCTCCATGGGACCTGATAACATGCCACGCTACATCCTACGTGAACTCAGGCAGGAACTTCCAGCACCATTAGGCAACCTATTCAATCAAAGCCTGAATACTGGCTTCATCCCAGCTGAGTGGAGGATCACCACTGTCGTACCTTTACACAAAGATGGAGCGTCCACTCATTCAGGAAATTATAGACCTATCAGCCTAACTAGCCTCATCTGCAAGGTCATGGAATGGGTTATCATGGACCTCATTAGCAAAGACATTGGCAACTTCCAAACACTTGATCCCACACAGTTTGACTTCATCAAGGGGAGGTCATGTCTGCTAAATTTGGTCTACTTGTTTGAGACAGTCACCAAAGCCATGGATGAGAGGAAGACTGCACACTGCCTGCCTTGACCTGGCCAAAGCTTTTGACACTATTCCCCACTCGGGCATAATAGATAAACTCTCTCAACTAGGCTTCAATCCATATGTTACCAGATGGGTAGCAAACTGGCTCACTGACAGAACCCATATAGTCAAAATAGGGGAAGGCACCTCAAGCAGTAGACCCATAAAAAGCGGCATACCCCAGGGTTCGGTCTTGATGCCTCTGTTATTTGGGATATACTTTTCTAAGGTGCAAGCCAAAACCAGTGGGCTATGGCTGACTATGTTTGCAGATGACTGCAAGCTGGGTGTTGTCATCAATCCCCTAGTGGTGTGGACATCCTGCAAGAGGGTCTCACTCAGACAAATGACTGGTGCCAAAAACATGGTCTCAAGCTGAATACCAAAAAATACATCATCATCCCCTTTGGGGAGAGTGATGTCCCCACAAATTATCACATTAATAACAATGTCCTAAGCGCTCAATAAGTCAAAAGGGATTTGGGCACCCAGGTTGATAGCAACCTGACCTTTGACCACCAGGTTGCTTCAATGGTACAGAAAGCCTTCTACATGGCCCACCTCATAAGTAAGGGTATCTCATCCAGGAACAAGGAGGTCATAACATCCCTGTATTCTTCCCTTATAAGGCCTTATTGAGTACAATGCACCTTTCAGCATGTACCTCACAAAGCACATGCAACAGCTGGAGAGACCATAGATGTTCCTCACCAGGATAATCCAAGGCCTCAAACATCTACTATACACAGATAGACTAAAACCCCTATCCCTCTACTCAGTTTCATACAGACTCCTCAGAGGTGACCTCTGTCTGGCATACCAAGGCGATCATGGACCCTACCTTGATGGGACTGCTGCATATCTGCAAGTCGAGCTGCACTTGAGTAACCCACACATGTGAGCTCAACCTGCTCTGTGACATCAACAGGACTAGTTGGCAGGACAGAATGGTGTCCCAGAGACTCCTTCATCTATGGAATAGACTCCCTCTCCACATCAAGCAGAGTACCTCTTTTTAAGTGCAACCTGGATAACTGGATGGAAAACAGAAAATATACCCCTGGGATTCCACCCATGTCCCTGCTGGACAGGAGAATTGGGTGCTGATTTGTCTAAACATGGGCTAAACTCTTGGCTAGGCTTATAAGGGCCCAAGGGCCAATAGCCTAGCAATCTTTTATGATTCTATGATCCTATGACATATACATTTCTCATATTTATGTGACATTCTAGCAAGTAATTAAAACACAGTGATAGATAAAGTCACCTTTTGAAGCTAACATCCAGACAAACAAATCAGCTAGAGAAAGTAGGTGAATAGATGTGAAGGTTGCTGAGATGCTAAAACTTATTCTAACAATATACTAAAAATATGCATACAAACTGCAATAATAGCCATTTGTGTTAAACGACTTCCATGTTTATACTCCTTTGGTGACTGTTAAGGAGTTCAAGAGTTATGAACATTTGTTTGAAGTATGATTTTAGAAAAACATTCTCTAAAAAAATATATATATATAAGTTCTGCTATCATTCTAAGGGGTGGTTTCAGGGCCAGCATTCTTGAGCTCTTTTGGAGTGACTGAGTTAAAGCTGTAAAGCAGAACTTCCCTGGGACTGAAGCTAAAGGCTGCCTTTTGTGCTGTGATCAAAATAAGTGTAAATAGCTTCTTTCCCATGAACTATTGCACATATACAGCAAAAACTCCACCTTGCATCTGGTATTAAAACATGTAATATTTGAGAAAAACAATGTCTTTAATGTAAAAATGTAGCATTCTGAAATTTAGTAAAACCACAGATAGATTTATATATTAGTGATGGGTAATAACTAAAAGCTGAGAAAATAATACATGGCATTAATGTCCTTATAGATGATGACCTTTCATTATATACCAATAAAGCCATCTACAAAGTGTATAGACTCATCCATCTAAACCTCTGTGGAATTAAGAGCATTCCACTTAGGTAACCATCCCCATATATTGAGCCCTTATCAGACCAGCTACAAACTGTTGCAACTGTAGAGGGCACAAAAGGTCCTCACAAAGAAAACTAAAAAACTTTAAGGCTTGTCTTGTCAGCTTCCACAGAAACTTTCTCTAGTTTACTCTTTTCTTGGAGGAGACCTATTTATGATATATAGGGAGTTTAAGCGCCTATTACTGTTTGAAACTCATTACTTAGAATATTGCCCTGGAGACCAGAAAAGAAGAAGACATTTGTACACGGTAGAAATTAATATCAACTTTTCTATGAAAAGTGATCACTTCATATTTTGCACTCTCCAGGAGCTACAAAATAAACTCCTCACAATTAAATTCAGCCTATAAATCTATACCTTCATTGAAGTAGCTGCATGAGCACATGGGCAGCCAAATGTCCAGCCATGAGATCCAGAGCATCAGTGTCTTCTCTGGCCAATATGCCTTCAGCTTAGGGACTAAGTTTCAGCAGAGATAGCAAAGACTGTCTGGCAATTAACAAAGAAGTTTGAATCTCCATAACTTATCTGTTCCTATGAAAATACTCCCTCAGTTTTCTTTTGCTGACTATGAAATACTGAGAAAGGAGCTTTAGCTGAAATGGGTACATGTGCTTGATTCCACTACCCCAGTTCACAAAAAAAATAATGTTTTACATTTTTTAGTCTCTGCTATGATCCCATATAGAGCATAGTCATTTGGGCAATTAGTATGAACTAGATGCATGAAGCTGTAGTAAGATGTGTATAGGAAAGTTATCATTCCTTCTACCCTCCTGCCAGGTGTGGTGTTAAAAATATATTGGTATCATGGGATGAACTGTTGTAAATAAGGGGTATTACTTATACACCAGGACTTAGTCATAACCATAGCTCTCTACCTTCCATCTCTAAAATGAGGAACACTAGCCCTCATAATGTGGAACAAATGGGCAAAATGTGGAACACATACTAATGGCTTACTAACAACTTCAACTAGGAAGGTCATGGGATGGTTAAAATAGGCTGGTTTTACTTATAAAGAAGATCTTTTAATGAATTAATATGATTAATTTCTATTTACCATGGATTTCACTTAAAAAATTCCTAACCCTGAATGTGTGACAGACTCTTTCAATGTTGAACTTTGAGGAACTTCAAGGAACATGAACTTTTTAAGACCCCAAATGAGGTATGTTCCTCGTAATGAGGTACACTTGAGAGGTATGGTCATAACTACAAAGTCTGGGCAGCAATTGCTGTGACACAGATCTATAGTGTCACTCTTGTCACAAGCACTGCCATCAGTAGTTTCCTAATTGTGCAACTTAGAGGAGTTACCATTAGGGGAAGAATTTTGTGCACTGAGGACAAAGGTTTGGCTGAAGTTCTTATTACAGTAGAAAGAAAAGCAACACTAAGGAAAGGAGTTACAAAGTTTGGTGCGTCTGTTTTGGATCTGAAAGGGTTTTCCAGTTTTTTTGCAAGGTTGGGTGCAGAAGAGTAGTACGCACCCTGTCTTAGAATCAGTTAATATTACAAGAAGAATGTAGGGGAAAGTTGTTTGATACATTTCTGAGTTCACAAAGAGGATAAGCATGGGATGATGGAAGAAGGTAATAGACATGGATGGAGTGATGCTAGGAATAGGAACTTAGCCAGGTAGCGCAGGATGTGAAATGTTTATTAAAGAATTTTAATGACTCAAAGAGTGAGGAACATGTTTATGTATTTCTACTGCTGTTGTTTAAGTGGTCATATGGGCTGTTGTCATAAGCAAAAAGAAGATAAATAAATGACATACATTCTGCACATCTCAATATGATATGAAATACCAACAATTAAGATCCAAGATCAACCAATAGCAGTTGATCACAAAATAACTTCCATACACTAAGGAGTCTTTTTAATATTCATTACAGCTGCAAGATTATTTATTCTACATACCGCAAAAAGGAATAAAATATCATAAGTTTGTGTATTTCAATGAATTAAATAAGTCTGTTCTTGAATTAATACCACAAGAAAGAACTATAGAATGGATTTGTTGTTGTTGTTGTGGTGTCTGTCACAGAGTCCTATTTAAAATACATTACACAACATTATTTATGGCCATAAACTGAACTTGTGCATATGACTCTACTGGGATATTATATTTCTAGCAATTCCCTGTGGTGTAAGGGGTTACTATCTTTATCTGACAGTGCAGGAGTCAATGCACAATCAGAAAATTCTGGGCTGTGCTCCTACTTGAGCCCAAACATATTTTGTAGATATTATAGAATGAGTAAGTAATTATTTCAAAAGAAGCAAAAATAATCAAAAGCCAGTTCTAGATTGCATGCCTTGTTCTCAGGCAAACCTTGTCTGGGCTTCCGCAGTACAATCCCTGTCCCAATCCCGAACAAAACATACATTTTTTTTAGAGCACAACATCTAATAAAAACATTTCAGTACAGATTGACAGGTTAAAAAATAACTCTGGTCTTCAGCAAAAAATACATCGCTATTGTGCAACTTAAATGCCTACGGCTAAAATGACCTCTGTTTAGTAAAGCACAGGTGAAATGCATATGTTTTATTTTAGAAGAATTGATTTGTAGTAAGAATGTACTCAGGAACTGAGTCATAGCATGAATGTATCCATGGTCTCTTCTCCATGTTCTCATGCAGACTGGTCCTTTCCTGTTCTGCACTTGATGTTTTCTTATCCTTCTCTATTATGTAACTTTTGTATGGGAAGCAATCCATTAGGTTACCAACTTTAAAACAGAAACATGGAGGATTATAATCAGGTCTTCAGTCATAACAAACATGTAGTACATGGAGCACGCTGATTGCACTCCAGTATTCAGAAAAAGACAAACCAGATAAGCTCCAGAGTGGTATGTGACCAGATCTTAACAATTGTTAATGTCCCCCTGCTTATGCTGTTAAGGTCAGGTCTTGCACCAGGAAGTAAAATCTTCCTGTACTGACTAGCAAATAACAGTGGCAACATGCTCCCCAACTTCACAAACAGATGCAGTTGATAGAATGTATTAGCATCAACTTCCTGAAGGATGCAAACTTTGAAACTCTAATGGCTGTCATTATTTAGTGACTTCAGTCTTCAGTGGTTTGTGTGAAAACCACTGATTTTATGAGGAATAGACCAAAAATATGAAGCACAAATCTGTCCAGTTGAGAGGTATGAAAGGTGAGCATAATCATAACAGACTGTTACACTACCTCTCTGACAGTGCTCACTAAGAGTTTTACAGCTTTGAAAGCCAAGAAAACACTTAGCAATTTTTTTCTGTAACTAGTAGTACATGGACCAGATAAAGCTCCATCTCCTACAAAAATTTATGATCAGTTCAATTATGTGTTCTCGATATAGATGTTGAGGTATATTTTTTTGGCATCCATGTCTCTAATACATAATAAATAGGTTATGATCAGTGAACAGATTAAAATTATCTATATTATGTGTTTGAGACATGGAGGCATGGAATTTTATCTTGAGAGCAAAGCAGGCATAAATGAAAAGCGCCTCTGAAGAAAGAAGACCTTTAAAAGCTGTTAGACATTTCATTATGACACACTTTTTGTTTGTAAAAGTGTGGCATAGTGAGAGTTTCCATGCAGCTATATATTATGCAAATTCCACACAGAAAGGGCAACATTTATTTTTACAGCTTAACTTGGAGAAACAGTGAATGAGGTGACAAAGCCAGTAGTTCTCAAAATCACACTGCTTAAAAAGTCCTTTACTTATAAACATTTAGAATACTCATTAAGTATTGTAACATTGTGTAGTAAATATTTTAAAAAGTAGGCGTACAAATTAAAAAAAAATAGTTTACTTTAACCGGTGAGGAATAATCTTAGTTCACTAAGGCAAATTCTTTAATTTTGTCCTATGAGAATAGCGCATACCCATTGCAGTCATAAATCATGATATACAGTAAAGAAATCACTTACAACAGACAGAAATATATAGTTCGGTAATCCAAGTAGAATTTGTCTTCTATCACAAACATGACTGCAATAATTACACTGGAGAAATTTTTAATATTCCCCTAAATATACCTCTGTTTGAAATACAAATGTACATTAAAGCAATGCTTGTTTTAATGATGGTGTTTTGTCTTTGTTCATACAAATGCACTACTAAAATATGTATTGTTTGCATTTGTCTTCAGCTGTTTACCTGATAAATATTTTAGAATTACAAAACTTCATGGCATGAATTCCATACAAACTCTTCACAAAATGTGACAAACAACATTAGGACAAACTAAGGGTGAACAATGAACACGCAAAATGTGAACCTGCAAGTAATTGAAAACATCAAGGATTAAAATGTTTATAAAAATTTGCAACAATTGAATCAATTCATTTATCAGTATATATTTGCTGAACTAAACAAAAAGCAGAACTTTTTTTTCTTCTGTTTCCAGATGTAAAAATTAATTATTTTTTATCCAACCTGCCCAGGAATCAGAAAAATTGCTATTGCTTAACTTTGGCTGTTAGTAGCACTAATAGGTGTCTTCTGTGTCCTTGCATTAATGAACACAGCACAAAAATGTTATAAAAAGGTATATTATTTTTTAGTGTACCTATACAATCTAAGTCACAGCACTCACAAGTGTCTTGTATGATGACTTGTGTCAATATTTGAACAATTTAATGTTCTAATGTGAGGGCTGCCTCTTTGGAAAAAAAGTCACTTCTTTTTTTAGGCAGCTTAGGTTATTCAACATGGACAGAGGGCAAGTTATATATAACAAATATAGCCATGCAACATGCATGGGAAGCAAAACCTATGCATTCTCTCCTCTCTCTCTCAGTAATGACTCCAGTGTTACAACTCTTTTCTTGGTATGTCTGATCATAACCTAACCATATCCTCCAGAAGGATTTAGTTTTATAACCAAAATACGTTGATCAAGGGATCTGTTTGTATATATAGTGCAAGTACCTAACAAATAGTATACAGTTACTTTAATGCTGCTGGAGATGACATCAAAGTCCATGATCTAGAGCTGACTTGAGTTGAACTGCCTGCTACACAACAGCAGGTGCAGCTCAATTCACATCAGTGCATTTGGAGGAATGTTAAACTGTTTAATTAGCAAGTGAAAATCATAACAACTAGCAACAAATAGTATGGTAAGGTTTATATAAGAATATGCAGTGAGGGAGACCTGAGATTGTGACGTTATTTACAAACATGCATCTTTGAATATATATATATATATATATATATATATATATATATATATATATATATATATATATATATATATATATATATATATATATATATATATATATATATATATATATATATATATATATATATATATATATATATATACATATATATATATATATATATATATATATATATATATATATATATATATATATATATCAGCATAGCTTATTTTGTTTCTTATTCGCTGTCCCAGTGCCTGTTTATTTCCAGTGTCATATCAGAAAAAAAATGGAAGTTGGACAAGCTATGGCTCTGAAATAAATAATTGTACTATTAATAACATAACAACAAATGGTCAGTAGAACAGTCTAGAGTGTTAACAATAAAGAACATTTGCTGACCCTTAAAACCAAATGCTATTACTTTGTCAAGAGATAATAAGCTACACTATTTATTTATTTATTTAACATTTGTTTACCGGTAAAGTTCGACTTGGAATAAAGCCAATTTTCAGCAGAGGCATGGGAAGAAACACTCCAGATGCATATTTTTGAATTGTGCACACTAGTGCAGTAATCCTCTATATTTATCAAATGTATGTCATATTACCAATGATAATATGACAAATCACAGTTACAGTTTTCCTATGGTTCTGTGTATGTAAAAGGGACCAATAAGTGACATTTGAGTGGGCTTATCCCGCTTGCTTTACGGCCATGATCCTTCTTGATAACCACATTATTTGCAACAGTAAAAAAAGAAAAAAAAATGCCATACTTGCTAAATCACACATATATTTAGAAAATATATTGTAGCACTTATAGATTTCTGTCTTTTTCCAGCAGATATGTACATCAGTGTTTAACAGAACTGGGAGACTGATTTATTAATTAAAATGGTTTCACAAACAGTGACATAAGATTGGCATATGCTTAGGATAAAATACAGAGCAAAAAATAGACATCACTCCCTCGAAAATTCATAATTTGCATACTTTATACTCATCCTAACTGCATTTTTGAGACAAAAGAATTGCTAATTAGAGCCATGGCAGATAAGGACAGTTATGACTATGACCGTGCTTTTCTGTCAACACTGAACAGAATTGCAGTACGTTACGGATTATCTAGGAAACCCAAGCATCTTCATATCTATAGTATATCAGATAGTTTATAAAGTCAAATGTTTATTATAAAAACATTTAATGTCATTGTAATGTCCTACCTGAGCATATCCTATTCACATTGCTAGCTATTTTTTCAAACGTATTCATCTCTTCTCTCCTGTGTTTTGCAGGTTTAAGCAATCTGGATTTTGTGGACCAGGGACATACATTTTCACCTCATATGGAATTTCAATCTATTTGTAGGAGCATCATAGATCTGGAAAATGATAGCATCTTTTACTGACAGTGAGGAATTGCATAAGCTACAATATGTATTTTTTTCTCACTGATGCCTTCTTAAGTTAACCCTACCTGTGTGTGTGTGTGGATGTCTATTCACATAATCCCTTAAACACTTTCTGTTTTCAGGAGAGGCAATTTGATTATATATTACATTTGACACTGACAGATATTGGTGATATTTGTAGTCCTTTCACACAAATGAGTTGCATGGCTTTATTAGAGATGCCACTGACAGAATTTGTCATCAGTGGACTCAAAATACCCTCTTGTTTAATTTGCTTTCTAGGTTCACTAGATCAATAATCTGAACTTGTGCTGGAAGCTTACTGCCAAATGAAGGCTGCATTTTTTACATTAGTTTAAAGCCCCGTATAACTTCAATTTATTCAGGCGATGAAATTCCCATAAAATCTTAAAATGTTAAAACCAAGGTTAGAAAAGGACTATTCATTTCACCTGTTATACCATTCTGTCTACTTAATGTGGCAGTCTGTCGAGTGACAAGAATGTTTAGTTACTATTTCCTACTACAGTGGATTATATGAACATACAAGTTAGTACTTTTATTTTACTGAATGGATAAAATGTTTTTATGATTAATTATTCATGTATTTAAGCTAGATATTGAGAGACTGTTTTTTTTTTTTTTTCAGACCGTCTAATATAGGAATGTTCTCTTTACTTCCATATGTATGCATAATAAAATATCTTAGTGTATGTTTTAAACAAATATTGTCTGTGCTTTTATTTATTAATTTACCTACTGTTTCACAAAGTCTCATTAACTAGCATAGTACATAGTTCTGCTTTGAGCTCTGACTATATAACAAAACTGTTTACAGTGGTGACACGTTCTATATGATCATCACATTTTTATTCATCGCAGACTTTGAATTAAGCTCTTTCAGATACACATCATGGTATTTTGTCCTTGAGTGCTGTTAAGTATTCATGATCGATAAGAGATGTGCAGTACAAACATTTCACCATTATCTTCCTCTGTGGTTCTGACAGATTAGTATGGCAGATAATATCTGCTTGATTCACCAAGCCAACTCATCATTGAAGCTGCAGGATGAGATATAAATCCTGCTTTAACAAAAGTTAAATTTTTGATCACCTTTTCCACCTTATATGAACAAATGGTACCCTCTACCTCTTATACTTCTCTCTTTTTTGAAAGACACAACTTCTTTCTACTCTGTTTATATTATCTTGAGATGCTTGTGTTTTAGCAGTAACATACCCCTGTCTGCTTTCTTCCATGATGTTCACATTCATCTGTTAATCTCTCTTTATATGGTTTCTAAGGAAAGGTTTTCCTGCTAAGAGCTGAATTAAGGCTATCACCTGCTAATGGGTTTCAGTCAGTGGTCTAGGATTTGATTGCATCATCTTCTGTAGTGTGACTCTGAGCAGGTGACTTAACCCAACAATGCTCCCAGACCACCCTTAAAAAGACCCCTGTACCTAGTGGGTTTAACTGGGTAACAAATTAGTAAAATAAAACCAAGCAAAAAGTCCCTTCCTATACATTGTTGCATTACATAGGCCTTCATTTCTGCCTTGTATCATTCATTGCCCGTTCAACTTGTTTATCTGGTATAGCTATCTATTAGTTCTTTTTACACTTTTGTTGTTGTCATTACTTTTCCTACAGATAGTTATCCATTTCCCTGTTTATTGCATACCAGATGCATTATTTTACATGCCTATTCAAAATTGAGCTCTTAAGTATTAGTTCAAAGCCCATTTCACAAGGCACCTTTTAATCTTTTCTGAACCATTTTGTGCATCTGTTCTCTTACATAACCTTGTGTATTCAGAAAAATGTATATGTTTCTTTCTAAGTCTTTTGCAATGTCACTTAGGTGGACAATGAAATATACTTCAATAGCACTGAACTTTGTAGAATCCCAGTCCTAATCATACTTTCACCTGTGACAGTTCCATTATTCTGTTTGCTTTACTTGATGTTTTATCTGCACAAACACATTATATATGTATGGGTTCCCTTCAGATGATTGAAATTTAAAAATTTCAAACATCATATGGCTGAGGACCATATAACTGAAGTTTTGAAACTTTGAACATTCTGAATGGAGATCGCTGTACAGTGCAGAATGGGAGATTTTCCATTTTCCTTGCTGTAGTGTGATCTAGGAGTTGGTATATTTAATAAGCAGCTGGTGTGGGAGCCCCCATGCAAAAACATAACAGAAATTTTATTTTTATTTTTGCATTTTTACTTTTATTAGATGTTTGAAGTTTCAAAACTTTGATCATATGGTCCTTAGACATATGATGTTCCAGAGTTTTGAAACTTTGATCATCTGAAGTAGACCTGTATGTGGATATAAATATATATATATATATATATATATATATATATATATATATATATATATATATATACATAATATAGTAAATATATAGTATATGCATGCATATGCATATATATGGGTTCATTTCTTAAACTCAAAATACTGAAATCTCAAATGTCAGTATTTTGAGTCAAAAACGTCAAAAACCTACAAAAACACATAATACCTAAACCCAAAATAATGAAAAAAATACATCTAAACCTCCCCTACATAACACTACCTTACATTTCCCCCTACATAACACTACCTTACATTTCCCCCTACATAACACTACCTTATATTTAAGCTGCACCCCCCATACCTCTGCTACTTATATATACCAACTCCGAGGTTGCAATAACACGAATAACACACAAAAACTCTACAAATTTACAAATGTACAAAATTACCACATTCAACATTTACACATACACACTCTAACCTACCTACCCTAACCAACTCCTAAAACTTACCCAAAAATGAAATCAAACCAAAATCCTATCCAAAACCCTAACAAGATACAGACTTACCTGAATCTCCATTAATAAACACAAATCATCCGACACAAAACAATGAAGCATTAAAGGGACAGCACACTACATAACACACACACCACACAACAACTGTTAAAACTTTGAAAAACTAAAATTCGAGAAAATGCCATTTCGAAAAACTGCACTTTCGACATTCTCAACTCAAAATACTGTAATACAAGATTTCAGTATTTTGAGTTTAAGAAGTGGACTCATATCTATATATATATATATATATATATATATATATATATATATATATATATCAGCATAACATATATTTGGCAGATTTTCATTGAGAGTTATGTTGATAGTAGTTGGACAGCAAGCAAGAGATGTGTCATTCCACAGCATATGCAAATAAATTAAAAATAGTTACAGAGAAGTGATTAAAATTGCAAGAACTAATGACTTATCAGGAACATATGAAAGAAGCTATTATTAATGTACATATGCCCCCAGATTTACTATTCCTCCATGCAGCTTGGTCCTACATGGAGGCAGCCATTTAGGAGCAGGATGGCAGCGCTCCATGCATATTAATGAGGCGCACTGCCTGAGCTCCTAATCTTACATGGTGCATATAAGAGTGCAGGGGGCGTGTCTGAGAGCAGAGCAATCAAGAAATTACATGCCCCCACAATGAAGAACAGCAGAAAGGGCTAAGAAATGAGCGAAACCGCTCATAGGTGTCCGCATATCCCCACCAACAGTCCCCCATGGTTACACAGCAAGTATACAGAAATAAAATGAACGAACCCTTTTTTTTAAAAAAACTGATTAAAGCTAACCATAGGTGTGTGGGTGTGCCCATCTCTTAGCTATGGTTAATGCAGCTTAAATGGCTGAAGAGGATAACAAGGAAGATATATGCAAATGAAGCAACATAGCAAAAGTGTAGTGGGCAGAGCATTCGCCTTACGAGCAGACATTCCCAGTTCGAGTCCCACTGCAGCACATTCCATTTTCTATGGCAAAGCATGTTATGACTAATATTTATGTTGCATAACCCACTAAATAATATATAGTAATGAAGGGGCATACTGCAGTAAATGCATATGTGAGGTGTCAGTATCATAATGAATAAAACACTAGTAAGCAGGTTTAAGCACCAATAAGCAGTAGTAAGCATATTTAAGCACTAGTAAGTGGGTTTAATCCTGTTTGCATAGTGGTAAGCAATGCGGACACAGGTTAAGCAATTTTGAAGCTAACTCTCTGTAAGCATATGTAACAAGAGGTTAGCATTGCTTACCCTCGCACAAACTTGCGCAAACCCACTTACAAATGCTCAAAAGTGCCTTAATCACTCTGTATCCAATGGCCCTTGTTCTGCCCATCAACAAAATAAACAGCCTTGCAGGTCTTGAAATGAGGACCCTATACACTATAGTCACAGTAGTTAACCACAAAGCCATCACAGAAGTACAGAGTAATGCGGTATCAGCAAACAAGTCTTCACCATAGTAAAATCAAACTGAACCTGTGAAAGGAATCAGTATATAGACATATGTGCCTCAACCCACTATGTAACATAAATATGTGAACTGGAGTACAGCAGTAAGCTCAGAAGTCAGGTGTAATTGTAATAGAGTATTGAAGTCCCCAATAGAACACAAGGACCCCATAAAGTGTACGTACCAGGCATACATATAAGGTGTAATGAATAATAAATCAATGCCAAAAAGGAAATATAATGCAACGTCTAATGTAAGCAATACTAAGCATTGCACAGGTCAGCTTAGGAGGTGTAAGCAATGTGTAGGCTACTTAACTCAGTGTGCCCAGAGGTATACCTTTTTAAACAATGCCAACCCTAGGTAAGTAGGTTTGTTCATTGCTTAGCCTTTTCAAAACTGTCCAATCATGGAAAAGTGCAGGAAATTGGCCCTACTTAAACCCAAGAGGTGGGAATACATCTCATAACTGGTTGTAGTTTCTCCTTGTAGGCACCATGTCAGGAAAGGGAGAAGGTGTGCACTTTTGGGTTCAGCGCTGGTGCATCCAGGAGTCCAGAGTCATGGCAGGACTCCCTGTCAAAGACCATGATCAGAGACTGCTGCAGGGCCAGTACCAGGGCTCCCAATATAAGGCGCCTGGGATCATCTCGCCCATGACCTCACCAGTGCCACTGGCATACCCCGAACTGGTGAGCAGGTCAGGCATCACTATGCTGACCTGAAGCAGTATAACGGGGACCTCTTGGACCAGTGGATCCAAAAGGCTATTGCAGAAGGGGATGTCCCAGCTGTGTGTAAGTATCACCCAACTATGTGTGCGTAATAATTGCCAGCTCATGTATATCATTGATAGGTATGGCTAAATATTCATCTTATGTCCCCCACAGCTGCAATGGAGTAGACTGCGAACCAGGAGGCCCAAATCAGTCACCTGGCGAGGTTGCAATATGAGCTAGGTCAGTAATACTCATGCATTTACTGTCATAGGAAATAAAACTAAAAGTATTAGTAAATTAATTGCCTGTATAAAACCTGCATTGTTCAAGGCAAATACTGCATACACCAGAGAATATGGCAGGAAGAGTCTCATATAGTTTGCATGTAAATAAAGTGTAATAGTCTGACAATAAAGTTCTAACTGCTGGACTGCATGTGTATACTCTGGTATCATACAGTAATGTAGATTTGCAATCACGTAATAGTACTGCTGTATTAAGCACTGTTACCCACACTATGCACCATAAATAGAATGTGTAGGAATGCCTGTATATGGCTGGTGTAATCCCCAGAGGCAATTTAGTACAACTGAGAGACACATAGACAGAAAACAGGGAAAAGGCAGACAACAAAACCTGAATAGCACATGCAACTGTTATATTTTTAGCTCACACAGCCATGGTTCGAATCCTGGCAGTGGGAGTAGTCTGCATACAGAATCATACCCACAACTGTACTGATATGTCCAGAATGTCCAGTAAAGTGGCCCAAATCTGGTGCCTGTCAACCTGTCCCCCTGTGAAATCAGTGGGATGATCCCAGATGTATAGGCAGCAAGCAGGAAATACAACTGATTGACACGCATCTATGAGAACAAACCTGGCACACTAGCAACTCCCCAAAACCATATGAGAGTAAGACACCACGTATGTCCCATTTACACCCTCATGTTGTCAAGTTGTGGCCAGAGTGTGTACAGTAACAGAGTGAGATGTATGTGCATATTAGTAATGTGTAATCGGGTACTGTGTGTGGCAACATTCTGGGAGTGCTAACAAACAGTTCTACCACAGGTTTGTCGGATACCAACACTCTGCCCAAAAATACAAGAATGTTACCCTGCACTGGTACTGTTTACATTGGTATTGTATGGCATTGTGACTGATGCAGTTGCTCTGAATAATGAGGCAGTAGTCATCACTGTTGCCCACACTGTCCTAAAAATATATAACTGTCTATGATATCTGTATAAGAGTGTTGTAATACAAGGTCAGAATGCCAAAGCACAGGAGAATTATAAAACATAAAGCAGATAGGAGATATTCAGCAATATCTATATAGCACACACAACTCTGATGGACAGTCTTTAAGTTGTAGCAGACACAGCCATGGTTTGAATCCTTTGAGTGGAAGTAGGCTGCATACAGAATCATACGCCACAACTGTACAGATAAGACCAGGATGTCCAGTATATGGGCACATATCTGCTGCCTGTCCCCCTGTCCCCCTGAGAAGTTGAGATGATTCCAGATGTTTAGCCAGCCACAGGGAATACAAGTGATTATCAAACATCTATGAGAACAATAACAAGAATAAAATAAATGAACTGACCATGGCTGAATGGGTATCCAAGTTCCAAAAAAGTAAAACTTTAATAAGAGTTACAAGAGTAAGCGCTTTCTCGATTCAACAACTGATCGCTTCTTCAGACTCATTCACATACAGCAAAACAATGAATTTAAATCAAAGCATATCCAATCAAAAAACTGTTTCTCCGTAATGTCATTGCTAATCCATTACGACAAAATATATATATTAAAAGCTATTTAAAACATGCTTAAAATTCATGCTTATAAAAATAAAAAAACATATTATAAATAATGCTTTATTTAGTGTTTTAGAGGTCTCGATTTCAAGAAAGGTTTCAATGAAGCTGCACTGTTTAACCCCAGGAACTTATCTGCCTGCAGCGGCAGAATCCATTTCTGTTCTGCCTCTTCCACTTTATTTTTTATATCCCCTCCTCTAATATTTTTACCAGTAATCTCTATTACCATAAAATTAAAAACATGTTGTGTCTTTTCAGTTTGTATATGTTTTGCCAGAGCACTAGTATCTTTCTTGTTAGTTATATCTCTCAGGTGCTCCAGCACGCGTTCTTTAAGGCACAAAATGTTATCCACAAAAATATTTCCTTGTAGCAAATATTCATTCTCCCATGCTACTAATGCTAGGTTGGCATAGCTATTCGCACAAGCTGTGCCCATAGCCACGCCATCCTTCTGTAGATAGAATTTCTCATTAAAAGTAAAGACATTATTATCTAGTATAATGTCAAGTTGTTCACAAAGATTCATTTTAGTGTTATTATATACTAGTTTATCATTCAGTATATCACGTATTCTCTCAATACCCCAATTATTCGGTATTACTGTAAACAAAGAGGTAATGTCCATGGTAACAAACATGTGTTCAGTGTTTAGACTTGAAATCTTACTGTAGAGTAAATTCAAAAATACTTTTGTGTCTCTAAGTACAGTATCACACAATTCTAAAATAGGATGTAAGTATTTTTCTACATAAATAGAGATTGCCTCTGTAGCCCTTCCTCTGCTTGAGACTATGGGTCTCATGGGTGGGTGAGTTATGTTCTTATGTACCTTCTGCAATCCATAAATGATAGGTATAGTGGGATATTCTATCTGAAAATAATTAAAAAGTTCTTCAGAAATGTGTTTTGTTACAAACAAATCAAAAATAAAAACAGATACTCTATCAGTAATACCCTTCATTTGTCTATCATTAATAACCAAATAAGTCTCTTCATCATTCAATATTACCATCATTTGTTGGATGTAGAAAGATTTATCCATCACCACTACACTACCCCCTTTGTCTGCTGGCCTAATCTCTATACTAGATGATACCTTTAACTGTATTAATGCTTCAGTTTCCATTTTAGTTAGGTTGTGAAATATGGGCAAATTATCCTGAGCAAAAATTTCTCTAATCTCATTTTCACAAACACTTACAAAAGTTTCTATAATAGGATGCAGGTTTGGTATATAAATACTAGGATGTTTAAATACATTTGCTTCACTAGTTCCAGTATCTTTAAAGTTTATTATAATGTATTTTTTAAAGTTAATGTACGTGAAAAAAGTTTTAATTCTTTCAGTATGTATGTTATTAATATTTTTGCGCTGGAATAAAGCTTAGTCCTTTTTTCAGTAAGGATATCTGCGCTGCAGTTAGTTGAAAGCTAGATAAATCTATTACCAGGTTTTCAGATTTTTGCTCCGGGTGGTCATCACATTCGGGTATGTTCCTCACTCTTTCTGCTGTCGTACCCTGGCTTTCCGACTCCTGCTGTTGGATCTCTCCCTTATGGGTAATGCTTTGTTTAAAACAAAGAGTAGAATCGATGTTTATGTCATCTCTTTCGGCTCTAAAAAAGATGAAGACGTAGAAGCAGTCTCATTATTCCTGTTTTTATTGTTTGTGTTGGTTTTTGTTAAAGTCGGCGTTAGAACTTCATTCATATTAGCGCCATTTTCAGATGTTAGAGACGCTGTGTGTTCTATCCTGACGTTAACGTCAGCAATACATTCAGAATCTCTCGTTAAAGAGATAGCATCCCCATAATTAGCTGAATTAGCAACATTGGATGTATTAGCATTGCTTTCTGTGGTATCAGTAGTAAATGCTGGTTTTCTGGGCCATGAAAAGACTTCTTTGCATTGGAAGTCATTGAGATCACACTGTAGTTTCCTCATTTTGGTATTCTGTAATCTTTTATCATAGCCCTGTATATTGTAAAGCAGATATTCCAGTTTGCTACCTAAAACCTCAATAGAGAAATTATTTGTAAGTTCATATTGCAATTTCTCTATGTCATCTGCCAAAATATTCTCTTGTGGTTTAAAATGTTTGATTAATAAATGCATATAGTCATAACTCAGCTGAAGGTTAAGACTCTGCCATTTTTATAGGAGGTCTGGATAAGTTTCACCATATGTAGGATTATTCAGTACCCTTAAGCCTCTGGGTACGATTTTATACTTCAGTGATGCCTCATATATATATATATATATATATATATATATATATATATATATATATATATATATAGTAATATACATCTGTAGAAGGTGCACAAAATATGGAACAGCCACCATTCTTACAGTTACCACCTTTCCAACTGGAGACTGTATGAGCCACCTATACAAATGACAATCATTGCCTGCAACATATACCCAGAGAGAGATCAAAGGATATAACACCACACACAGGATTGCATACATGGGAAAGCTTTATTTGTGCACTATTGCAGTTGTATATGCCATGTCATATAGCTGTTTAGACACAGACATCCATATAAATTGAGAAATGCAACTGTGAAGCAGTTATACTAATACAGTAGTCTGGAAATGTTAACAAATGTTACTGTCTAGGCCAAGGCCATCAAGTAGCACAATAGTAAAGGCAGACTGGGCCACAGGATACCAAACAACCAACAGTAAGTAATGCAGATGTATAGTTCAGCAGCCTCTAGCTACACTCTGAAGACAATCCCTAGGGGGTAAAGACCTCATTTGACACAATGGGATGTAACTGTTACATAATAAGGCATAGCTGACACCATCACAAGCACACTGACAAACAAAACAGTCTGCATGGATAGGTGGCAGTAGGCCTGCATTTACCCAATGTGGATTGTATGGTAATATACATCCATATACCTTAAGGCAGCTCACCCCTGATGGATTTTGGGCTTTCAAGATTCTGTAGCGCTCCCATATACATAAATGCATATATAGATATATGTATATATAGATATACGTATATGTATATATAGTTATATGTATTTATAGCTATATATGAATGCACATCCTATGTGTGCAGATATGCCTAGTTATGTTGGTATATATGTAGATATCAATAACTATATGTGCATACATATCTCTTCTGTTATACCTAATACTGTCAATATATATGTAGATATCCATACTTATATGTGCATATGTATCTCTGTCTGTATATGTGTAGACATATATTGCTCTGTATATGTATATATCTGGGTGTTTATATGTATATCTATGTACATATACATATCCATGTATGTCGATATGTATATGAGTATGTCTATACAGATATCTGGATAAGTATATGCACATATATCTTCACCATATGTTCTGAACATGGAGTGTAGCCCTACCTCAGCCCCTATAGTCCCAACTTCGTAGTGCAAGGGGATGTCAGGTATGTATAACAGGTATATCTGTAGACTATTGCTACTGTAATAGGGCGTATCTTCACAGACATGGTGTGTGTGGGAGGTCACATCTGCATTTAACATGTGCACCATTGACTACTGACAGACATTTTAAGAACATCATAGTACAGTACTACTGCTAACAAGTAATGCTCCTGTAGACTACAGCAGAGATAATGGCCAATATATTTGGACAGTCTGAAACACTGTGGACAGTCCAGAGGTATACACATAACCCCTCAGTGCAAGATATGTGGATCAATCCTGACAATGTGGATGTGAACAGCCATGTAGATGGGTATAACACGTAACTACTGGTATACATGTACCCCCATAGGTTATGCAGTCACACATCCCTGTCTGTCCTGCCACATAATAACCACTGGTACAGAGGTGCCATGGCCACATCCTACCCACTAGATATTGACATACATCTGTACAGCATCCCACTGCTCTGTCTGACATACATGACTGTTATGATGGCCCAGCAGCAGTACATCTGGCAAGTATCTGGACATTACATATCACTGGGAAAGTACACTAAGCTGCTAGGCATGCAACAAAGCACTGTGTAGGCTACAGGCAGACTGGCTCAACACTGGTCTACATTTCCTATGGGGGAAATACATATGTACCTGCATATATAGCAGGCTCTACAGGCATGCCACAGCACAGAGTAACATTCACCTGTGTAAAAGTGCATAACCACAACCAATGTGAACACAGCCACAGCCAAATATGATATGCTAGCATAGTATTACAGTATATGGACTATCTGTTCAACACCAACCTCATACGTGCCACTCACACACTAACCCTACATATACTGGGCCACTACACAGTGTGTTCTAATGCCTGTCTGTGGTATGGGACATGTGCGTGTATGGCTCTACAAACATGTAAGCCGATAGGGTAACATACAGTGGAGCAGCATGTAACATCAGATAGAACAGGACCACAAACGTTGACATCTACCACAGTCTGTACACTGGCCAAGGTACATATTAACAATACACACACTGCCAACAATCACCATAAGTACACAGACCTCAGTACTGTACACACAACCACAGAATGTCCAGGTTATGTCATCAAATAAAACGCCTACTATACATCACATGTGTAGCAGTCTGATATCTCACTTGCTTGTTATCAGATATGATGTCACTAATTATGGTGTACAGCACATATGCACCCCTTACTGCATGACATATGTAGAAAGGTTGACAGGGTTGTGGTGGGAGGCACATACACAGGGCCAATATTGACATGTTGCTGTAATAACCTCATACATTTACTGTTGTAACAGGGTTTGTTGCAACATATGTCCTATGAGGGATATGAAGTCAGTAACTCTCACGGCTGACAACATCTGCAGACTGCAATCCTCACACTACCTTCTTCAGTTCACAGATAGGTGCTCTGTGGGTAACACTTGAAATAAATGGGACCATGCACTGGCCAGTCTGTAGATGACCCTACAGATGGGTGTTTCCTCATAAACATAGCACTGACATGGCAGGTATTAAAACATGTAGGACACTCATATCCACACACACCCTATTAAACCAACATTACTCCAAAATCTGTATAGCAGCACTTACAGTCTGTAGTCAGGTCAGGCACATCCCCCCCCTGTGTGTTGGCCTGTTTTTACAGTGTATGTTGTTAGAGGTAAATCCCCAATCCATTGAGATGTTGTTTGCCAAACAACAGATCGAGTTCCTGCTCACAGTAAAAGAAAGGCCTGACACCAACATGATGTTCCTAGATATTGGAGTGTGTTTCCAAGCAATTGGCTGTGGGAATGTTACCACAGCTGTTCCACATGCAATCAGCTAGAGGAGGGCTGCAATTCGTGCAGAGGCCATCAGCTGATCATGAGAATCACTTAAAATACTCATGCTGCTGCCTAAGCAAAGCAGGTGTAAGTCTCCGTATCCACCATAGAGGGAGTGAGAGAGGAAGAGAGGCAGACAGAGGCAAAGAAAAGACAGGGAGGGGTGGGAGATTAAAACTTATGCATGTTTGTGCTACACACATACCAGTACAGGGTATCAAACCCCTGATGACTATGTAGTACTATCACATGTCCATGCAGTTATTGGATGTGCCACACATGTTACATGTTGAGAAGCCCTCAGATTGTATATGTGATGGTGAGTGACATCTGCAACAGGTATATGGTAGCTATGTGGTAGGTGTAGTACATGTGCCTGTCCGCATGAACAGGTGTCAGCGTTAACACAGCCACACTCTCACATGGAGGCACCCACATTGACACACTTGGCAGTGTCAGGAATACAACTCATCACTAGTGGGATTGCCACAACACAGTACTATGCAGGTATCACATGCACCACAGGGGTCAAACGGAGGTTATAGTGCAAAAGGTATGTGGAGGTGTCTGACATTAGACAGCATGCTTCAGTATGCCAATGGGGGTTGTAGTGAGTGTGAATGTGGTCATACACATCATACAACACAGACACGGGTGCCAGTACTGTCATGCATGGGTGCACTGCTTCACTGGTGTGTTGTGGTCGATGGTGCCAGACAGCTATACGAGACTAGGTGATGGGTATACCTTGGCATCAGGCCACATGCCAATGGTCTGCATTGTGGCTCAGAGGTGTAGTGTCTGGAGTTGTTCACACAGGTGGATATTGTAGTCACCATCCAGTCACCTGGGTGACTATTGCATGTGGCCAATGTTGTGCATTGCTTGCCATGTATGTGTTCCTTAGTCCATGATATAGACAGTGTCTGGGATGTGCACATGACCCACATGCATGTACAGTGACATGTGGAACTGTACCTGGGGTGTCTGGCCCATGTTGTGTACACAGATTGTTATCATCAGATGTGCCAGTCCTGGCCTCATGTGGTGGGAACTGTTAATGGACAGCAGGTTGACCCTGCCCCTACATTTGATAGCATGATACCGGTATTCCCTGGTGTCAGTGGCATCTCTCCATACAGAGCTTATGTTTCAGGCATGGTATGTCCTTTGTGGGTCACAGTTGATGGCACCACCTTTCTAGAGGTGTATTTCAAGGTGGATGACATCAGCAGCCTTGCCAAATAGGTCATTTGAATTGGAGTGCATGTGAGTAGCCTAAAAAGTGTTGCTGTCTACACAAACAGGGACAGACACACACACACACACACACACACACACACATACGCTGCCTCAAGATGTGCAAGACACACACACACGCACACACACGCACACACACGCACACACACACACACAAACAAACACACACAAACACACATGCGCACACAAACACACACACACACACACACACACACACACACACTTGCCAGGTCTGGGATTAAAACTCCTACCTAACTATTTTATCACACTACAGCAGTACACAGTTATGGGATGCGTTTTGGAGATTACTGGGCTACAACCTTCCCAGAGTTGTATTTCTAGGTGGATGACATCAGCAGCCTTACCAAAGTAGGGAATTTGAATTGTAGGGAGCATGACTACCCTGTGATTAGAACTCCTACCTAACTAGTTTATCACACTACAGCAGTACACAGTTATAGGTCATGCCACAGAGCTTACTGGGCTACAACTTTCCCAAAGGTGTATTTCACAGTGGATGACCTTAGCAGGCCTGTCCTAGTAGGGCTATGGGGAGGTCAGTGTGTGTGCATGGCCCATAACCCATTCATCTAGAGGTTGACACACCACATGCAGGCACACGCAGGGTCATATTACACAGGTACGTGTATACTGCTGCTAGATGACTACTTCCTTGTACAGTCTTGCTGCACAGCTAGCACTTGCACCACATAGTCTGTAATGCTGACAGATACTGGTGGCTAGTATCTACAGTGAGTGACATCTGAACCACATGTGATCATGGCCCTTTGGCTGTGTGCTGGGTGGGACAGGCCTGGATGGCTCCTTGTCACAGTCACCCTCTTCCACACATCTATGTATGTCTACTTTTGGCTTATTATAGTGTGTTGTCCTTAGATATATGTCTGTATTCCTATCCACTGTGTGTGCAAAGCATGAGTGGTGCATACTGAGGAGTGTCTGCACTAGCATCTGTGACTGATAGATATGTCCGGTCTACTGGTGTTTGCAGACATGACCTTCACTCATTTAAGTGTGTGAGCATACCCAGTATGCCCGTCTGTATTGAATGTGTGGACCGAGTCCAGGTAGTTTGTACTGCAGTGCAGAACTTTGTGTTGTACACCTAGAGGTTGCATACTGTTTCTGCAGGGTATCCGTCGATCATTTGGCAATATGGGGACAAACAGGGGATAGTGTGTACTGTAGGTGATTGTGTCTGTGCTGCTTCAGCTGTATGGTACTGCTGTTAGCAGAGATATTCAGACATGCACTGCTATACACAGTGATGTTTTCTGTACTCATGTACTGTCAGGTGGACATTCTTGCTCACAGTGATGTCTTGGGGGACAAGGCTGACTGCAGCTCTTTCCTGTATTGTGGGCAGACACCTATGTATTCATGGTAAGTTATGTCATTCTGGAGGGAGAGCTGCAGATACTTGGTGCTGGGTTTGTGTATTCAGTTCAGCACCATGGTACAGTGCTGGCAGAGGATCCTATACTGTACGCCCATCAACATGACAGTATGGGCTTAACTTGCTGTAGCAATGCCTTACAGCTGTAAAGATTCACACAGGTTACCCAGGGCAGGGGCCATGGGTCAGTACATTTACCCTATTTTAGTGTATGGGCAGGTGTGTAGCCACCCATGTATGTGTTTGCAGCCAGGGATAGTGTGTGCACACAGCTTGGTGTCAGACCCTGCACATTCCATGCTGCCCATGCCCCCCCCCGGTATTCTAACCTCTTCCATGTATGCATACATTCTCTGATACTTTCCCTAAGGGTATAACCCATCACAGGTGTGTGTTAGCATTGGTCCACAGTTCATACAGTGGGATATGGTGGACATGTTACTGTGGTTTGTCCACATGTCCTTGCATATGGCTTATGTGGAGTGTGTTATGTTGTTATTTGGGCGTCCATGACATAACATGCATTGGCAGTACATGTGAGACACAGGCCTTTGACAGATGCCTGTGGGGCATTGGGTGTTGCTGCATACCAGATGTGGCAGGTCATTGCATTCTGTTAGTCCTACAGTCCCAGACTACCATACAGTATATTCCCCTGGGGTGACAGGGTAGGTGTGATATGTGTTCATGCCAATACCACCTAACAGTCTTGCTCAGGTGGTGTGAATGCTGGCAGGGTGCTACCTACAGCTAGGGACACACTTGCATGGGACAGCTGCACTGCATGCTGCAGTCCTCCGCTATTGCCATATACAGGTGGGGTCTTACTGTTCCCATTCCCCACAGCAGGGATATAACCAGAGAGGTGCCTGTGGGTGGTGTTTGCATGAGCTGGGTGCATGTGTGCTATGGAAACTACTTGCATCTGACACACAGATATGCATTGGGCATTCCAGTTATGCTTGCATGTGCAGGTACATCAGCTGTTTCCCAATACATCAGTCCTACCTCCTTTGTGATCTGCGAGTGTTTGGGCAAACAACACCAGTATCCCTACTACAGGACCAGATAATGTGATGCATACCTATATGTACTTTTCCAAGGGTGTGTCCATTTCACAGTGACACAATTTATACTGTATGTCTGGGATACTGCTTGTATATCTAGCCCAACAGCCATGCCATGTCAGTCTTTCAGATGGTGACACATATTACCACCATACATTTGCAATGGCTTACTGCTAGCTTGTGTTATACTGATGGGTATTGTGTCTGGCACTCCAGTTGTGAGGACTTGTCCCTGTCATCAGCGGTAGTGGGCAATGGCCACCAGGCTTACCTCAACATGCATACATACCGACCACTCTCACAAAATATGAGACACACAACAACCTAACACACACATACCTGCATATTGTACAGATGCTACAAACTATCCTGCTACCTTAGCCACCTCTGTGCATCTGTGATCCAATGGTATTATACCTATATATACATGTTACTACATTTCTATATAGGGTTGTGGGGGGACACACCTGACTGTTATGTATGTACATCAGCTTGGGGAGGGGTACACCAGACCATTACTACATAATTAAATAGGGTTGGGGGAGCACACCTGACTATTTCTACATTTCTACACAAGATTGGGGGGCACACTTGACTATTTCTACATTTCTACACAGGATTGGGGGGTCACACCTGACTATTTCTGCATTCCTACACAGGATTGGGGGGCACACCTGACTATTTCTACATTTCTACACAGGATTAGGGGGGCACACCTGACTATTTCTACATTTCTACACAGGATTGGGGGGCACACCTGAATATTTCTACATTTCTCCGTAGGATGGGGGGCACACCTGACTATTTCTACATTTCTACACTGGACTGGGGGGACACCTGACTGTTTCTACATTCCTACACAATATTGGGGGGGGTTACACCTAAGTATTTCTACATTTCTACACAGGATTGGGGGGCACACCTGACTTTTTCTACATTTCTACACAGGATTGGGAGGGCACACCTGACTGTTACTACATTTCTACATGGGATGGGGGGGCACACCTGACTATTTCTACATTTCTACACAGGATTGGGGGGGCACACCTGACTGATTCTGCATTGCTACACAGGATTGGGGGGGGCATACCTGACTATTTCTACATTTCTACACAGGATTGGGGGGCACACCTGAATGTTACTACATTTCTCCGTAGGATGGGGGGCACACTTGACTATTTCTACATTTCTACACTGGACTGGGGGGACACCTGACTGTTTCTACATTCCTACACAAGATTGGGGGGGTTACACCTAAGTATTTCTACATTTCTACACAGGATTGGGGGGCACACCTGACTTTTTCTACATTTCTACACAGGATTGGGAGGGCACACCTGACTGTTACTACATTTCTACATGGGATGGGGGGGCACACCTGACTATTTCTACATTTCTACACAGGATTGGGGGGCACACCTGACTGTTTCTGCATTGCTACACAGGATTGGGGGTCACACCTGACTATTTCTACATTTCTACACAGGATTGGTGGGGCACACCTGACTGTTATTACACTAGTACGTAGAATGGGGGGCACACCTGACACTTGTACACATTTGCTATGACTGTACTGGTATGTCAGGTACTCCATTTCATTCTGTATTCTAATCTATCATGCTGACTAGAGACCTATCAGTGTACTACAGATCTTAGCTTTGATTGACCTACATATTAATTTTTGACTTCCTACCCTTCAGAAATAATGTCCCACTGCCTGACCTGCCTTAGTCTGTCTGTGTAGGCCTGGGGGGGGGTTACCCATAGGCATCATTCAGAGGCCATAGCACAGTCTTTGTTTGTGTTTGTCTACACCTGTCCTGCTGGATATGACTGTTGTTGGGGATGTAAACCCCCCTGACTGGCATGTGTGAGTCACTTACCTTGTGGGTGTCCCAGTATTGAGGGTGGTGCTGCAGGACTACCTATGTTGGATGCACATAGTACACTCCCTACACATGGTTGAGCACAGGTAGTGTCATGTTTGGCATCCCTTTTACTGTATGTGATAGTCAGAGAGAGGTGTTATTCCCTGGGTCCCTCCTATGTCAGTGTATGTGGTATGTGTTGCCTCTTTGCCAAGGCCAGGGCATACTGGGCATGCCTCCTTCCACCTACTGGAGCAGGCTCAGGTTGTTCCTCCTCCGAGTCACTATGTGCCTGTGCAGGCCTTGGCAATGTTGGGGGTCTGTGTGGCCCTGCCCCATGCTGTTCCTGCTGCAGTGGTTTCCAAAGGATCATATTGTGTAGCATGGCACATATGATGACAATTTGTGTACATGTAGCTGGTGAGTACAGCAAGGCTCCACTGGATGTGTCCATGCACTGGAACCATGACGTGAGCATTCCAAACACATGCTCTACTATAATTCTGGTCTGTGTGTGTGCCTCATTATGGAGTTCTGGTTTGGGTGTGTGTGCATTTCTGATGGGTGTCATCAGCCACGGCTCCAGGGCGTAACCAGCATCCCTCACTAGGTGACTGTGAAGGATGTCCCCATTGGCAAATATCTAGTACAGCTGCGTCAGATGCCAGATGTGGGAATCGTGATAGCTTTAAGGGCAGCCAGCACACACATTCATTATTATGCCCTGGGTATCGCACATGAACTGCCAGTTGATGGAGGGTAAGCCCTTGCGGTTGATGTAGATCCTACTCCGCTCATCAGGTGGTGCTTTGATGCATATGTGCATGCAGTCTATAGCACCCACTACCTCAGGGTATTCTGCTATTTGGTGGAACAGTTGTATATTGCTAGCCAATGCCTCACGGGTGTTGGGGAAATATACGTGCTCACCAACATGTGCTGACATTGCATCTAGGAACCGGTGGAGTACCCTGGATGCTGATGCTTATGAGATCCCCATCATATCCCCAGTTGGCCTTTGGAAGTTACCTGGCTAGTATTCTTAGGCCTACACATACCTTGGTATCCACTGGGATGGGTTTCCCTCTGTTAGTTCTGTGTGTCAGGCGTGGCCGGCACAGCTCAACAATTTGCTGTAGGAGGTCCCTGTCCAACTTATAGCGGTCCACTATCTCAAGCTCTTGTAGCCCCTGTTAGGTTACCCTGGATCTGTGCACTCTTCTCTGTCTCCTCACTGTGCGCTGGTCGACAGCATTCACATCCTCACCACCCTCAGCCTCTTCCACAAGTTGTTGTATGATAGCTATTGCAGCCCCTATCATTTTGTTGTTTTGTTTGTTAAACATTTCCCACTTATATACACTGGTGGTGTAAAGTGTGGGAAAAACCAGAGAGGAAGGTGTTTGCATAGTTTATAGTAGTGTTCTGGGCTGGGCTTGTCTGCTGCCTGTGTAATTGGCTGATTCTGATATATTTCACCTGCCAGCTATGCTAGTTCTCCTAGATTACCTTTCTACTGCTGTTTTCCCTTCCCATTGTCTTCCTGTTTAAGCCCAGGGATGCTCCGCACAAACAGAGTGCTCATATGTGCACAGAGCTGCTATTTCCTGGTTTAACTTTTTTTTTTCCTTTAAAACCCACTTAGGCAATGTAAATAGTGCTAGGCAGACTCAGACTCACCCCATTGCTTAGCTGTGCATAGCTAGAAGCAAACCTGATCCACATGGCTCCAATCTGCTTGCAGTATGCCTGACATTCCCCCCCCCCATGATGTCAGCTAACTCCTAGGCTTGCACCAAGCTATTCCTACTCTTACACTGTTGGGACCTGACTAGCATGCTGGGGTAAATGGGGATTCACTATCATTCCCCTCATTTGAATAGGACTGCCTGCTAATGCATAGTTACGTCTCACACTGAGCCTCCCCCCTTAGCAACCACTACTCACTGGCCATGTTGTCTTCTGCCTGACATTGACTTTAATGGCAGAATAGTGATTTTAGTTAGAATGCTTATTGTAGGTTTATTTTCTTATTTTTCCCCCGATTCCATTTGCACGCTGCTGCCCTACATTTAAACAGCTGAGATCTGCTTAAAAATATTAAAGTTGATTTTATTTATTTTTAAGCTGTTTTCAATGCCAATGGCCTTATACTTGGCCACTGGCAAGCTTCCTGACTGATATGCACCCTTTATTTGGAGCTGTCACGGCTCCATTTTGGAATTTTTAGAAATGTACTCGGTTGCTAACCAAATACATTTCTGCAGATTACACTAGTCCTGCACATCTGGTTTTCAGCTTCCTGGATTGCAAATTCACCTTATTTGCATGGGTTTCTCCTGCAAATGGGGTAATTTGCATACAGGGTCTTAGTCCATGCAGGACTAGTGCAGGAGCACTCGTGCACACCTCTGCAGGCTATTCCTGGATCACACAGCAGACATATTGCTTGCTGGAGCTCCTAAACTAATCCTGTACACTGTGGAAGGGTTGCAGAATCTGGGGGAATGGTCTTCTTGGAAAATGGATTAAAGTTATCATTTAGTGAAATCCAACTGTGCCTTGCTTTTTTGGATTATGAATTTAAACAAGCTAAATGTTTTAATACCAGGCTATGAAGATAGGGATATTTCAAAGGGTTAAGTAATAAACCAATAGGAAGGAACTCTGACAAATTTTGATATGCATTCAATAGATTGGCTACATTTCAGAGAAAATTGAAAAAAAAGACTATTGTCACAGTTATTAAAACAATAGTAATAGTTTCTTTAGAACATTTTATTCAAAACAGAGTGAGAAATAAATATATGTAAATAAAGAAACAATATAAAATTTCTATATGCAAATGTATAAAGTCTGAAGAAGAAAAGATGAATAGTTGGATTTCATAATTCAATAACAGTTGGCATTGATTTCCATTATGGAATAATGAGATTATAGTAATGCAACATTTTAATGGTTATAAAGAATATGAAACTGTGAGAAAAAAGAGGAGAGGAGGAGTTATGTTGCTAGTGCATGCCAAAAATTACTAGTTATATGAAATATATAAAAAGAGGAAGAATAGGACTTAATGGCAATGTTGAAAAATGTGACACCTTGGAGTGAGTGCAGAATTATACTGGCTTATACAAGCCCAGTCAGGAACAGTTTACTAGAACAATCCTATATTCAAACACTGGGAAAATACTTAGATAGTTGCCCAGCATTAATTTTGGGTGATTTTAATTACCCAGCTATTAAGTGGATCATGGGTTGTTATAATACTTATATGGAATCACATTTTTAAATCTGATGAATGAGTACAGTTTTTCTTCAGAGTGGAGCTTCCAGCAAGAAATGTAAAAAATTTACATATAGTATTTGTGAAAAAAATGGGATAATTTTAAATGTTGACTATCAGCATCCTTGGGAAACTCTGACTATAATGCTATTCTTTATGAGATAGTTCGTACATATATTACACATTCATGTGAAAGTAGACAGTATGATATGAATAAGTTAGATAAGAGTTACTAATGGAGAATTTACTCAAGGTTGATTGGCAGTATGATATTTTATAAACATATGACTAGTTAAAGCATTAAAAAATGAAGACAGGCAAGAACATACTGGTGGAATAAAATTTGAGTAGATGTCCGAGAAAAAAAAGAAGTATTTATATATTTGATGTGCAAGACATTGTACAGGATGTAACAGCTTAATGCAAGATGATTAGACAGGAGTTATGTAATGCGATGAAAGAAAGAGTATGAGGATTCATTAAATGACATTGCTGATAACAGAATGTTATTTCAGTATGCCACTACTAAGGAACAGTATAATGAGTTAGATTTAATATTATACGAGTCCAAATTATTACTACTAAATATTTGATAGCAGAAATATTTAATGAATACTTTGCATGGTTAGTTTTAATAATCCAAAATAAATATATAAAGGTAATATTAATAATGTAATTGATTTCCTAAACTAACAATGGAGGATGTTAAAAAACACTGCATAGAGTTAAAAAGTATCTTTTATTTCAGGGCAATCCATAAATTAAATACCTACTAACATAGGTTTCCTTAGTTAATATTTTCAATAATCTACTGTTAAATGGATTGGTACCTTATATTGTCCCCATTTGCAAGGGAAGTGATACAAATTATAGTGAAATACAGAGTAATGTGTCCATCAGTCATTGGAACATGATTTAAAAGATGCATATTCCAATATTTAATTGATGCAAATATATGTGGACCAATGACTAATATATACAATATGATAAACAATATGGATTTATTAAGGGTAGATTAAGTAAAGTTTGGTGTGTCTACCTAAGTCTTATGATAAAATTATCAGTTTGTGAGATCAAGGCGAAATGGGTATGGTAGTTTATCTTGATGTCACCAATGTTTTTGATAAATTAACACATGAAAAAAATGTACTGTGTCTGTTGAGATTAAATGTAAATCCTTAGATATTAAACTGGAATATTAATTGGTTGTCAGAAAATAAACAATGTGTTAAATATAATGGTTTAACATCAGGCTGGATGCCAGTCATGAGATGTTCCTCAGGGATCACTGTTGGCCTTTTTATTATTTAACATGGTGTTTCCAGGACTACCCACTTCCAGAAAATTTTGGCTGTACAAACGAACCAATGATTATAAGTGGGAGGCAGAAATAAATAGTTCTAAAAATGTGGATGATTTAAATGGGTACATAGATATGCTTCATGAAAGGCAGGCAAATGAGTTTTAAATTCAGTCACAATAAATGTAAAGTAATACAATTTGAAGATTATCAGAAATTAAGGATAATGATGGAAGGAAAGAAATTGTTAAGCAGATCTTGGTGCAATTGCATATAATCTTAAATTTGAAGTTCATATATAAAATGTTAAAGCAAAATCTTAAGAAAGGTGGTTTATTGTGAAGTACAGTTGACACCAGAGGATCAAAGATCCTTTAAGTGACATTTGTAGCTATAATAAGACCCATCATCGAGAAGAATTTAGACTTTTGATCTTTATCACTCACTGATATTGCATTGATTGTTTTAGTTCAAAGACATTTTATTAAAAGAATAAGGTATATTAAGAACATGCTATATGAAGATAGACTTGCTATATGAAGACAGACAAATGAATCTTTATAGTATATTTTAAAGAACAGTGAGAAGCAAACTGAGTCTCCCTTTCAAAGCTACATTGCATTGTTTTATAACCTATTTTTTCTATAATTTGTTACACAAATCAGTACATGAAAACAGTTGAACAGCCATTATTTCTAACCTCTTATAAAGGCCAGTAATTTATATAGAAATGAATCTGCTGTTTTTGCATCTTTCATTGTAGTCATGCTGCCCTAGTAAAAGGGGGTTTAGATCTTTAATTCAATAAGTGGGGAATGAAAGTGAGTGATGGGATGCTGCTTGATAATTAAAAATAAATGAGCAGAGGTATGGACACTTCTTATTTGGTCAGGGTGAGCAAAGTCATGCTGCCCTAGTTACCAGTTATATGGATGTTTATGCTGTTATTAATAAATTCAAATATTGGTCAATAAACATGTTTATGGAAGTTTAATAAAGATCATCAAAGGTCATTTGGTGTGGTATGTTTATTGAAGGGGACTGGGACAAATGAGGTTTGGTAACTTACCTACTATTGCATCATCAGATTATGGTGCCAGATACACTGATTCAGGAAGTAAGAGAACAGTTGTTCAGCATTCAGAAAATACAAACTTTACTAAAGTAATTTAAAACAAAAAAATGCATATTTTAGCAACAGCAAGACCACTTTACATGATGAGAGCTTGCATAACTCAAAAAGAAATGTCAGAGAAACCTTTGTCGGGATCTTTAACAGCAGGCTGTAATTCTCCGTAGAGACATGGGGTTAGTAATATACCTGATTCATATCCTATTCCCACCTTCTAATGCACTGTTCTGAAACAAAGTATCTTGTGCTTATTTCCCACTCACATATGCTATATAACTAACATGCTTTATGTATAGCTGAGTCATGAATTAAAGCAAAGCACCACATGGCAAGTCTGTGTGCAGCAGTGTATGTTAGGAAGGAATGTATCAATACCCTATATGTATTCTTACATAAATAGAAAATGACATGACTCATATTACCAAATTACACCCTGTAACTTATAGATTGCTATACAAAATCAACAAGATTTGGTTGTGGATGCTATACAGGGTTTATCATTTCATATGGATTATGGATGTCTACACATTTAAAAGTCTATAACACAACATAACATATATGCTGTGCAATGCATAACTTCAGTAGAAGTCACTTGTGTCTAATGGACATGGGTATAATATCTTACCCCCATCTCGTTTTCAGATATAAAATTCTTAACCCTTCTCCAAACCCATATAAGGGAAAATTTAAATTTAATACTAACATACCTAAACCCTCACTAGTGTATGCATACTGTATAAAGATCATATTATGCAGTAATGTCTACCCAATCCTAGGTCCCAACTGCCTCTCTTCTCCACCTGGTCCATCTTCTACTGTAACAACATCTACTAAAAATTTGAAAATCACATCCACACCCCAGATATTATTATTCTTACAGAAATTTGGCTCAAGCAACATATAAATGACTTTGAAATTTTCCCTCTGGCTATACTATCATCTGCTCTGACAGATTAAATAAAAAAGATGGTGACATAGCAATCATGTTTTCTAACCATATCTCTCTCTCTCCTTCTTTTATTTCTCAACCTAAATTCTTCTCTGCAGAGATTATTGTCTCTCATTGTAAATTAAATGAGCATAAAACACTATGCATAGTTGCCCTATATATTCCCACAGGAAATAACATCCCTTTTCTGGAAAACATCCTACACTGGATATCTAATTCCATTTCTCATGAAATAATTCTTGGTGATGTCAATATTAACTATCAAGCCTTCACATCAGACTACCCTACCACTAGTATCAACCTATATGGTTTCAAACAACTCATAACTTCCCATATTCACTCCAGCAAAGCTAATAGCACTGGGATTACTCTGGAATGGATCCTAGTCTCAAATCCAAACCTTTATGACTCTCCAAAAAAACAACCAGACTCCCTCAGTAATCACTATCCCACCTATGTCCAGAGACTAGCAACTCACCATATCAAACAACACCTTTATAAAGACTGCCATAACCTCTCAAATTTCAATTCCAAGATCTTTAACGATATCCTTAATACCATTAATTGGTCCATTCTCTATTCCCTACCACTGGATAATGCTGCTCTACAATTTAATACAATATTTCTTTACATTCTCAATATTCTCACTTCTATAAGAAAATGAGAGTTAAATTCACCCAATCACCCTGGCTATCCCCTTCTAGTAGATAATTAATATATAAGAGAAACAAATATTGGAGAAACTGGGAAAATATAGATCTCATGCTCACTAACAGTCCTGCAAACAACTTTGAAACATGACAAAAAACAAGTTAAAGGTGATAAAAATAAATTATTACTTTAACCAAAAATGCAACCCCCAAACTTTTGGTCCATTATAAAGAGAACATTACACCCTGCAACTCCTAGCACCCATAACCCTTGTCTGGACATCTCACCCTTAGAAACTGCTTATAAATTGAACTCTCACTTTATAGACTCTATAGCCATGCTCAACCCAAATCTTTATACAGAATCCTGCCTCCACTGACAAATGCCAAAGGTCTAATAATGCCATTTTCAACTTAAAGTCTGTCTCTACTTCCTATACAAAAATTTATTACACAAACGTAAGTCCAGCTCACCATCTGTAGACAATCTCCTTTACGAATATCTAAATGTTGCTGTCCACACTATTGCCTACACAATTGTTATCTTGATCAACTGATCCATCCAGTCATATATCCCATCTCTCTGGGAAAAAATACATTATTCATCTTCCTAAAGGAGGGAATTACCCTGAAATAACAAACTTCAGACCAAATGCAATCTTGTCCCCTCTTTCCAAGATCTTAGAAAAATGCACTCATAAACAACTTTTATAATGCTTACTCCAAGAAAATCTATTAACCTCTACCCAACACTGGTTTCCCCCCTGATCATAGCACAACTGCTCTTGTTGCCTTTTTGGTCCAAGTCATTAAAGCCAGAGATAACAACAATTTAGTTTATTCCCTCTTTTTAGATCTCTCTAAAGCGTTTGATACAGTCTCACATACCAAACTACTCTCAGAAATGTCTGCTTTAGGCTTTTTCAGTACAGCAGTCACCTGGTTCTCTAGCTACCTATCTAATTGGCTACAGTCAGTTAAATGGCTGTCTACTTGTTCATCTTTTCTCCCAGCTAATACAGGTGTTGCACATGGTTCTGTGCTTGGCCCTCCCCTTTTTAACATATTCATAAAGACTCTACATGCATCCTCCCAACAAGATACACTTATACAAGATGCAGATGACTCCACTGTCATTTGCTCATCTAATAGTCCTCCCCAGTTTCAATCTATTACTCAGCTGGCCTTCAGCTCTATTGCAGTGACAGTCAGCTTTTCCTAAATCCAAATAAAACAAAACTGCTCTTATTTCCTCCTAATCCCAAGCACACATAAAAGAAACCTTCAAAATATCATCTCGTAACAATACTGAAATTGAAGTAGTATTGTGTACAAAGTTACTTGGTGACAGGGTGCGAGTCTGGCATAATGGTTAAGGTATTTTCCTTACAGACACAAAGTGCAGGGTTCGATTCTCAACACAGGATGATTGTCTAGACTTAAAATGGCCCACAAGGGCAGCTAGCCTAGTACTAATCTATGAACCTATGAACCTATAATAGATGATCAACTGAAATTTGATCTTCATATTCAAAAGTGCAAAAAAACAACACATCAAAAACTGGGCATGCTCTATAGATCAAAAAGATTTCTTACCAACTCCTCAAGAGTTACTTTATCCAATACATATCTCCTTCCTTCACTACTATATGCCTCACCCATTTTTACCAAAATTCAGGTCTCCCTAAGCTCAAAACTTGAGCTTTGCTATAACAAAGTAGCTATAATTGCAACCAGTCAGTCATACAGCTCCCACCACTGCTCAACCCTCAGATATTAAACTGGTTTGCGTTACCTCACTACCTCACGTTCACCCAACTCTTCTTTGCCCATAAAATGGTATACAAATCCTCATCCTGTCCAGGAACCAGCACCATTCTTAACCATTACAACCCTAATCACCCTCTTCACTCATCAAACACCTCCTTGAAATTCATAAACCAAAAATTCTATCAGTCACTGCCTATATTCCTACTCAGTAGCCAAGGTCTGGAACAGTATTCCTACAGATATTAGAGCAATGCCTTGTAGTCACATACTCAAACAATCTCTAAAGTGATTTCTCCTTAACTTCTGGCCCTGTACATGTCTTACACCAGGCTGACACTACCCGTTATTCTTTCTTTCTTTCTCTCCTCTCTCTTCCTTCCTTTTCCCATCTTCCTTCTCTTTCCATTGCTCTTCTTTTTCCCCTTTCCTTTCCTCCCTTTTCTTATTAGACAAAACACCAGTTACTTCTCCAATGGCTCCCTAGTTAACTCCATTTCTTAATCTTCTCCCAAATGCAAAATCTGTTTCCTTTCTCTTAATCTTTTGCTCATATTTAAAATGCTTAACATCTTTACCATTGCTTATTACTATTGATTGTATTTTACCAGGTGCCAGTATTCTATGGTTGTTGTCTAATATTCATTGTATGATTTTCTGATCTGACTTTATATATCCTGTATGTCAATTCTACTATTTGTTACTGCACTTCATGTGATAATATTATATAGTTTATTAATTGAACTATGTATGTTGGAGCTTTTCTCCTTAGGCCTCCACTGAAAATGGGATTCATGCCCAGTTGGACTTTCCCAGTAAACAAATGCCAAATAATGAAATAAATAAATAAATCAACATATGCAGATACACGTCAGAACATAAAAACACACAGGGTTACTATCATTTCATTGAATATTACTTGACTGGAAAGTTAAATGTTTGAAACAATTTGTCCGAAAACCCTCAAACTACCTCCCCACACCCCTTAATTAGATATACTAACTCCACGGCTGCACAACCACTTAAAAAAAAAGAAAAAAACACCATACACAGTGACTCCATTCTTGTTCACTAACACTGATTTGTTGTGTATGGTGTTTTATTTTATTTTCTCAAGTGGTTGGGTGGCCATGAGGGGTGTCCCCATGCAAAAATCATATTTTATGTTGTATTTTTATATACTGAATATTTTAGGCGAATAGTGATTCAGTCAAGTAGGTTTTCAGTCATATGAGTTTTCAGTCAAATTGTTTCAAACATTTGGCTTTTCAGTCAAATAATATTCAAACACATATACACTTGCAGACATGCAATATTTTCTGGAGTATTTAATGATTTCTCTGCAGTTATAGCTCTCTTTCTCTTTGCAGTAATGTTGACACCAGCCAACCAATCTTTATTATAAGATCACAATTACTGCTTACCTTAAAATAAGGTAACTGTTAAGTGTTTAGGTGGTAGAAATAGATTTAAACTTTAAAATGTGGTGATGCATATGCTTATTCTTATAAATGAGCCACCATTCACCAACTTCTGGAATTGACTTAATCAAACTATCTACCTGACATGAATAGAATTAAGCAGTACACTTTGTGAAATTAAATAAGCTGTAAACCTACATAGTCAAATGCAGCACAAAAGGTTGTTAAGACTGTAACCTAGCAGTTTATCTGGTCTTTCCTCTACCAGTACCTGAAAACAGTTCTATTCTCCCTCTAAATTATATAATCATAGTCATCCACCTTTTTAAGGTAGCTGCATCACTAACATTCTGGGCAGTTTAACTACATTTATGTTTTCTTTCTCTGGCATAAAATTAAAATATCTGCCTAATATTAACTTACAATTTATTTTATTTAAAACAGTCTTGATTAACAGTATATATCAGATAAAAAAGGATCCATTTTAATATTAAGCTATTACCATCAATAACATTTCCTTAGAAATGTCAAACATGTTAACAATGACATAGCATAATTATTCTTCCATAAAATTATCACTCCTGATTTGTTCACTAAAAGGTGAGTTTGCCACTACTGAATAATTTTAAATACATATCTGGATAAATCTTTTTCCATTAAATATGCTTCCTATGTGATATTTTACTAATACAACTCTCTTACACCTACTCTTTCATCCATTTCCATTTATTCCTTAATAAAGTATAAATAATAATTTATAATAAATTGTAGAATTTATTTTTTGTTTGGTCATCTTTCTGAATATTCTGTGGCACTTCCATCCATCCATCCATCTATCCACAACATTTTTTCCCATTTTTGCACATGAGGTTGCAGTGTCACTTCAACAGTGACAACCATCTACAGCCAAGGTTTACACAGCCGGGTGCCTAGCATTACATTTTATCTTACTATTGGGTTTAATCAACAGACAATTTATTAAAATAAATACCTGGTTTGATGTTAGCACATATGTTACAAACAATCATAATCACATAATAACCATTTTCTACAAACGATTCAGAAAGACAACATAAATTCAATCAAACCATTGTATATTTTCTCAGTTATACTGACCATGGAGACCTAATATTCCTAGTTCATTTAGAATAACTATGCAGGCTACCCACTTCCTTAGTTAGATATAACAATATTTACCCAATATACTGTCCTAGTCTTCATGTTTCTGGAGAGGAGTTCCTGAAAGAAAGAGAAGGAGAGAGACAAAGAAAGCAAAAAATATTTGAATTTATTAAATTAACTAAGTTCTCAAGTCCTCTTATTCTATATAAAACTGTTTGATTATCCAGTGCCCTCTCTCAAAATATGTCTGAATAAAATTTATAAAGTAAGGAAGTGTGTGAATGTTCTGTTTTCTTTATTTTCACATTAGCCTTGGTTTATCTGAATTATTTTAAGGATTATACACATTTGTAATGAAAATATATTACAATTATTTACATTTTTCCATCTTAATTTTTTAATAATACATAATGTTGCATAAGAAATGAGGGCAAGTGAATTAATTACATTCCCATAATATTTTGTTTGCCACATCATATTTATTGCTTGAAATCAGAATAGACCAACCTTTTTTCAAACTGCTTCTTTTGTTCCGTCTTCCATATTATTAATGACTAGTATTATTAAGTCATCCTCAAGTATGATTTATATTTTCTGAAAGAAAAAAAAAGACTTACAAACTTTTCTATACCCCATCTTATTAAGTATATATAGATATCTTATAATAGTAATGCATGGCATGCAATTATTTCATATTTGTTTACCATCCTCATAACATTCAATATGAAAACAAGTAAATACATTGTTTATTTTTTTTCTTCATTCTTTTTACATTAAGGGTCATTTAATATATCTTAATTGTCTAGTCAGTAACTTCAAAAAGTTATTAGGTAAGTCTTTAAATTTAGCATTTGTTCTTGTCATCCATTATAAGGCTAACATTAACTCAGGTACAATACCAAAGTACTATACTACCTGTGTTTCTTTCATACTAGCTTTTACTCTTTCCATCTAACATCCAACACCATAAATCCCAAAGAGCATTTATTTTTTGCCAAAAAATTGCTTTCCTGTACTAATCCAAAATGATTTCATCAGCTGTGTACCCTGTATCATGAACAGAACAAATGTAACTTGTCCATTTTTTCCTCTTGATATCTCTCTGAGATATGGGCAACCTTGACATTTTGTTTTGCTTTTCTGGTATGTAATAGCACTGATGTAACAAATACATGTGTTAGTCCATTTTTATTAGCCATTTCTTCCATTCTTTGAGTCTTTCACATACTTCCACCCATTATTTTATGTCTGAATTCTTCTTTATCACACAACATTCTTTGTCTGCAACTACTAGCTACCCCATATTTTGTTTCCTGCATATCCTTATTTATAGTACTGCCTCGCCATCTTTCAAACTTTTTCATTTACTCTAGAGAATTCAGTATTTTAGTTTTTACCTCCTCCCTAAAATGAAATAATTTTGCATACCCTAACTACTGTTTATATGGAATGGCATACTCACAAGCTACCTTTTTACAATAAGAACATTTAAAAATATTTGTATTTGGTGAACCCCCTTCTGGGATTCTCATAAGAAACAAGAAAAATGGGAAAAATATAAAAAAAGAGTCAAGACACCATAGGCTCCCTTTTGAAATGTCAGCATTTTAAATGCTGTGTGTGCTAGTAAACTTAAAAAAAGACTGAAAATCCAGGATAATAGCAAATCTCAAACATTACTCTTCTCCTTTAAACTTTTTTTTTTTGTTGGAGGAGCAAAGCCCCCCCTCCCCACACCCTGTGAACTTATATATACTCACTTCAGGATCACCATACTTTGGAGAAAAGGGAAATACTTTGGGAAATGGCTATCTCTGTCTTAATATATGTAAGTCTGTTTTTTTCAACCATTTAGTCTCTGTGTTTCAGAAATTACTCTAGTGGGTCCAGACCTTTCAAATGGTAATCCACGTGATAATATAACTTGATAATCACAAAGAAATATAAAACTGTATAGAAATAATTTATATTCAGAGCAGCTAATAATAAACCATTTCTAAATAAACAGTAAGCTATCAGTCTAAGCATTGTGATACAAAACCTGTAAGTAAATAAATGAATGATAAATAAATAACAGTAACATTAATATATCACATACATTTTATGCTATACCTAATATGCTACAGGAGTTGATTTCACATTTCTGCCCCTTCACTGATTTCCATGTTAATCATTAATATGAAGGTCATTTAAATTACTTTCTACTGATAACTACAGAGTACCACATAAGAAAAAAAAACTACAAGAAGGAGCTTATGTTTATCTGCATAGATATAGATATATAGATATAGATATAGAGATAGAGATATACATTGAGCTATAGATAGAGATATAGATATATTTACAGCTGAAATATCTAAAAAACACAGCTCATTGGTTGTATATTTAACAAGATAATTGCCTAATCACGAAAAATTTAAAGCTCAAATTCCCAGTATTTTAATCCTTGGAAAAATGCACCTTAAATTACTACATATAATTGTACATGAATTACAACACATAAACAATATATTAAAAACAATTAAAATATATTAATAAATAGATACATATATTTGTATACATTTAATATGTAATACATGAATGCACATACATACACATATTTAAGTAAAATTCATATTCAATTAATTATGCATTTCTACCCTTTTTGGGTCTGCTACTTTCAGTTTGAGAACCGGGGTAATAGATAAATGGTCATTAAGGCCAGGATAGTGAACAACATCCAACCTAAGTTGCCAAATCAACTCACGAAACTCCAATTTTGTTTCCCAATCACCTCCCCTCTCATTGGACATTACTTCTTCTAGCACCCAAAACTTGAATTCCGCTTGATGACATGCTAATCTATGCCTATATAAGGTATTATATTCATTTTTCTTATTTACATCCCTCATGTGTTCATATATGTGTTGCCTAAGGCATCATTCTGTCTTACCTATGTAGTATGCCCAGCATACCGTACAATAAGCCAGATAAACATAGTTAATATCAATTATGGCAGGTATCATAGCTTTGAGTGCTGTTTGATTAAGCCTGACATGGTATGTGTGGATGCAGCTGTGTCAGGCAGCTGCTGTATATTGCTGCTTTTGTCTCTGGAAGATGGGGGTTGTGGCTTGTGATTGAGGTTTACTGATGCTTGTGTATTAGGAATAGACATTTGGTGTTTTAGCCTGGATCCAGGGGAAGGGGGTGGATAAAACTGAGATTTGGGATATTTTGTCAGGGAATAGTTTGTTTATACATCTGTTGAGTGAGAGGTGGGAAGGCTGGAAGAATGTGTTAGTTCTTGTTGTAGCGGCTTGTTGGGAGATTTTTTTTTTAACTGTTTGCTCTCCATTCTTTTCCTGGCTGCTGCCTTGCTGAAAGAAAGGGAATTTAGGTTTGAAATTGCAGTGAAGTGAACCTTTGCTTCAGGTGCACCATGAGCCTCTGGTATGTAGTACACAGACACACTAACAGAAACAAACGCTCCCAGGTTGCTATGATAATGGAGACAGAGTGACGATAATGCTTAATGGCTCTGAGGAGCCTCCAAGATGATTCTCAGCAATGAAGTTTTTGGTTTAAAAACAAAATATATAATAAAAGGGACATTTTAAACCACATGTACATATATTGATGGTCTCCCAACACTTTGTTTAGCTCATTAAGTTGATTCTTGATAAAGAACAATAATAAGCGTGATTTCATATTTAAAATGTGTGTTTGTTCCAAACACATTAATGACTTACATAAGAGTCGAAGTTTGAGTTATTGTGAAAGACTAAGAGCACTTGGTCTTGTGCAGTACCCTTTTCAGTGGTCTGGGTGGTGAGCTTGCTCGGGCATGTTGGGCATATCGGGATACCTGATTCTAAGGGTGTTACAGGGTGCTGGGAAGTGCTAGAGAGTCATCAGATTTCCTTTGTGGAAATATCTGTGGGAATAGAAGGTGTGTTGAGTGGTTCACTAGCAGAGTGGCCACTGCATGGAACAGGCTGGTAAATTGGAACAGGACAAGTATTGGATTGGATATTTTATGCACAGTCTGGAAACACACCACATGAACTAGCAAATGGTATTCTGGCAAAAAATGGATGGGCATTGTTGCCCGTGCTTGATGTACTGATTTTTTTGTATGTAAGGATGGAAATATACTTATATCAAATAAGAAACTAGAAGGGTCTCATAATTTAAAGTCTATGGAGTTTATAAACATGCTTGGAAGGAGCTAATAATAAGAATAAGCATTACAGTTTTTGGTCTCTCAAATAACTAAGCAACAGCCAAAGGGGAAAAAAAAGCAATAGTTATATAATGTATGATTTTAGTAAATTTAGACATAAAATATATAATCATCATATAAGATGAAGCAGTCTGCTGAATGTAGACATTAAAGACAGGATTTAATAACAGGGGCTTGTGTATAATAACACTACTTTCTTAACTTGTCATAAATAACATACACTACACTGAACATCAAGGGGACGAATGATGATTTTCTTATATAAGTAAATATGCATAGCAAGTCATGTAATTGGTTTAACTTGAATTGTAGTTTTTGTAACCCATCTTGACTATATATAATACTTAAGTGGTTACCAAGGTAACTATTGTTTTATACATGACATCAAACTGACAAAGTTGTTCAAGAGAAACAATAGAAGCCTAAACTTGAAATGTCACAGAATGTAACAATCATATTCTGAACAAATAGTATTAAATTGACAATAGACCCTCAGTTTAATAACATAGGCTTGTGTATAATAACACTACTGTTTTAACTTGTCATAAATGACATACACTATATTGAACATCAAGGGGAAGCATGATGATTTTCTCACATAAGTAAATGTGCATAATAAGTCATATGCTTGTGTTAACTTGAATTGTGGTTTTGTAATCCATCCTGACCATACATAATACTTAAGCTGTTGCCAAGATAACTAGTGTTTTATACATGACATCAAATTGACAAAGTTGTCCAAGGGAAAAAATAGAAGCCTGAACTAGGAATGCCACAGAATGTAACAATCACATTCTGAACAAATAATATTAAACTGACAATAATCACTCAGTTTAACCTTTGCTGATTATACAAAATAGAACATTGCCATTTAAATCTAAAAACTTTCAGTATATACCATAAAATGGCAATTTATGAATATGGAAAGGGAATTTGTAATCATTAATTACAATAAGTGAATTTGTTGTTTTTAATGTATAATTTCACTTATTTTATAATAAGAAATGACAGATATGAAAATCCGTATATGTAGGAAATGGGGGGAAGAAGGATGCACTAATTAAAATGCACTAACTTTCATCAATGTTCTCATAAAACAAACTTGATGCTTTAAGTAAGTAAGCAACAAACAAAGTGATTACTTAAATGCTGGCAAACAAAGAAATATAACTTCAGATATATCCAGTAAAATACATTGTATTATGAATATTAGATATAAATATTATTGCCATCTATTTATATTAAGTAAAAAGTTGTAAAAGACCTCATCAGTAAGGGTGAATATGTTAAATAATTGTGTGCTATAATCTTTTACTGAGGTTTTATATATGATACATCCTACTTTACTATGATTGAATTGCTTGTAATCTATCTTTTGTATAAGTATTAATTGCTTATATAATAAGTAGACATTTATATTGTATTATAATTCTGTCCAATCTACAATAGTACTATATCTGTTCAAAATAATATAAACATTGCTTATTCCTATTACAAATATTCTCCATATGATAATTCAATTCATGGAGCTCAGATATTCTGGATTTTCAAGGTATGAGTGATAATCTGATGGATTTAGGCTTATCCATCAGATTAGGAATGATTTCCATTCCATGGCTAGTGTGGATCTTAGTTTTCTTAATATTTATTAATCTAAATTTGTTATTTCACAAAAACATTTTTAGTATACCTGACCAAAACATTACTTTATTGGTAAACGCTCAAACTATAAAACCTAATTTCCTTTAAAAGCTCAAACATATACTTTACAGTTATCAGAGGAAAATGTTTAATAGTCACAATAAAACAAAAAATACATAGTCTAAATAACCTAAGATGGATTTAACTTTATTATCTTTAAATACCAGTGGCTTAAACAATCCCAGCAAGAGATCAAATCTACTGAAATATTTAAAACTGAACTAAGCACAAATTGTCTTCCTTCAAGAAACTCATTTCAAAACAAATGGCAATTACAAATGGAATCTAAGGAATATATGATATTGGCGCAATTCACTTATAAGACAAAGACAAAAGGGGTAACAATTTTATGGAAAACAAATGTGATTAACCCATAAATCATTTATAAGTATGAAGATAAAGAAGGCTTTATGGTATTAGTAATAGTTTTTTTTTTACCTGTAAAAATTTATGATCTGTTTTCATTGCCAGAAACCTTAGGTATACTGACTTAGGCTCTGATGTCCCAAAGAAATTGTTGAAATGAAATAAAAAGAAGCGCCCTAAATAACCTTCTTTATTTTTATTTTTCATCTTTTTCTCTCAAATCTTTTTTGCAGAGCTTGTTCTTTTAACTAGAACCTACTGAAAAGACTTTACTAATATTCCTTCTGAAAATATGTCTGAGTCTGTCTCAGAAACGTCAAACTGTCATGTTGTTTTAAACAAAGAGTTTTAAATAAAGAGTTTTAACTTCAAGCTATGGAGGTGTGTACCAATGGACTAACTTGATTGGTTAAAATTCATCATTCATTGTAGGTTGTTTCATTGGATGATACCAACTTTTAAACACTGAACGCAGCTTTCCTACTTGGATCTGAAGAAGACTTGAAAAAGCTGAAAGCGCTTGTCCATTGTTTACATCAGAAGGGTTCTTCACTTTTATGTTTGTTTTTTTTCTGTTTTTATGACATCCATATGTTTTAAAGCTGTGGAATTACAACGCCACTTGACTTTTACAACAGCAAATCTCTATATTTCATATATTGTGGATTCAATATGGTAAAAGCCTGTTATTGAAGCTGTTGTTTTGAAGCTGTATTTTCACCATTTTGGTTGTTTAGCAAGTTTTGAATACTCAGATGAAATGCTAATACTTGTGGTGCAACGCTCTTCCAATATTTACATTGTTTTTGTTCTGCTGAGCGTTCTTTAGCGGAATTCACTTCTTTTTCTGGATTAGATAAGGTTTTTGTCAGCAATCAAAAGCCAAGTGATGACAACTGAAAACTATCTCTGGCAAACTATTGTTCCTTCTTGATCATATCTCTCCAGGCTGACAGATATTGGATCCCCTTGTTGTGACACCAAAAACTAAGCCATTTGTTGAAATCAATAATTTTTTGCTAGTACTGTGACATCATCATCATCAGTGAAGGTAGAATGCTAATTAAGGCTAAATTCACACTTGCCTGGTACACATATTCAGAGAGCTCCATCATGTCTCCCTGCATACAGTTCAGTGAGGTATGTCTTAAGTCTTTTATGCCTACATGCGCTACAACATGTTATACAGGTATTTATGGTTTAAAAACCTAAGTGCTTGCATGATCTGGTACATCCTGGCTCCAGACAGACAACTCACTGTGGTATTATCCTTGTTTAGCCTGGGAAGTGACTATCTGTTATGCCAGATCTTTAGTAGATGGAAAGGAGTAGGAGTAAGTTGCATAAAGGTCTAAGCGAGAGTGTTTAGCAGTATACTATAGGATGACCTACACTGGTGATACCCTCAACAAAAACTGGCAGTTCTTCAAGCAATTGTGAGCAATGGGAGACAATTGACAGCATTTCTTATAAAGGATTTTAAACTGGAGAGGTTTGCTTATATACAAGGCATGGATAACCAAGGCGTTTATACCAGCAGGTTGAAAGACTTTTGCACAGTCAAGCCCTCAGGCCAATCAGATAAACACACAATAAGCCTTCCACCAGCTGTTCTCAACTCAGATGGGTTGAATCAGTCCTCTGCTCCAAACAAAGTGTAGAATAAATCCCTCTTAATGTAAAACGGAGTGTTTTTTACCTCAAGTGTAGTAACAAATGCTTTACAACAAAAGGAATAACCCCTGCAGTATCAGGAATCTTTGGAAATAAGTTCCCAAACTTCTTCAAACACAAAAAAGTTTTGCAAAACTTAGAAATATTTTGGTAAACTGAGAAGAACTTTGGCAATCTCAGTAAAAAAACTTTTGCAGTATTAGAGGAAATTAGGAAGTATCAGAATACTGTTAAAACAGTGTAACAGCAAATAAAACCTGTAATTTGCTCTGTATAATATCACAACTCAAAAAAGCCTCAGGCCGAAGTAATAACTCTTTAATGAAAAAAACATAAAAAACGAATACTGTTAAAACAACTTAAGAGCATTTAAAGTAACAAACAGATGGCATTTCTTTAAAAGGTGCAGGCTGAAAAACTGTGAGAAATTCAACCAAATCAATAAATGCAGTGCAGAACTGTTAAATAGCACTAACATAGTTAGAGAAAGTGCAAAAAATACTTATATCTGCTTTGTCGATGCAGAGACAGTTTTAGATGCAAACCAAGATCTTGAAGTCATGGGTTTCCAAGCCTTGCACAAGGAGGCTCTGAATAAACCAGCATGATCTTACAAAAAGCTAAGGCTTTTATACCAGCTTGATAAAAGATTTTTCTATATTTAAGCCCTCAGACCAATCAAATAAACACACAATAAGCCTACCATCAGCAGTTCTCAACTCGGATGGGTTGAATCAGCCCTCTGCTCCCACCGTAGTGTAGAATAGAACTCTCTTAATGCAAGTTTACTTACTTCACAAACCTAAAGTCCAAAAGTAAACTAGCAAAGAAAATCTAAACATACACAGAGTATTCATTTTTATGAAAACAGAAATAAATAACAAATGAACTAGTGCTTAAGCTTTCACATAAAGTGCTTCACTGGATGCACAAAATTAAAATGGTAAAATAACATTGTTTCAATATAAATCATGGTACTCATTAACCAGTAAGATAGTATATACCATACAACTATTACACATTCATTAATAATGTTCTAAGACCACATAATCAAACTAACCAATCTTAACACCTTTTACAATACTGAATTATATTACACTGATTGATGATTAGCAAAACACTACTGTCATTTGTCATTTACTTTTGGCAGTTTTTTCACATTATAAATGGCAGTTTTGAACTAGCAGTTGTGTTAAGAGTGGGCAATCTCTTTTTTCTGCCCCTCCCTCTCTCTCTCTCTCCCAATCTTCATTTTGTCATTGCTAAGAGAAGCCATTTCCCTTTCTTGTTTCAAGAACCAAAGGTCATAGTCTGAATTCACAAAGCAAGCGACTAGGTTCATACATAAGTACTTGGTTAGCTGCCCTTGGGGGCCATTTTAAGCCTAGCCAGTTTCCATTTTGGTGCTCAAATTAACCTATCCCATTTTGTGTTACATTGGATTTACCTAGCCCATGCTCAATATTTATATAGTACTCCTAGTGAGAATAACTATGAACATACTGTAGATAATTTGATGGGAACCATGCATGAGATAAAGAATTTAGGAGCTGCCTCTCTCTTCATTAGTGGTACATGGGGCAGTCCTGGAGTAACTTTTCTGTTTCGCATTCATAGATACAAGTCAGACTTGAATACAGACAGGAATGAGCTTTGTTTTAAGTGCATGGGGAGTCGGTTCAACAACAGTGGTATCAGCTGCAGTATATATCTGTCCCCCTAAACCATGTTGTTGATGTTGCAGAAGAAGTTTAAATTCATAGACTGAATATTTTGATGTTATTTGACTTGCTGTTGTGCAGTAAATCCATCAGTACTAGCTCAGGGATGCCTTGTATTCTAGACACTGTTCACCTCTTAGCAGTCTGTAGGACACAGAGTATAGCGACATGGCTTTGAGTCTGTCCATGCATGGCATTAATAGAGAACAAGATTCAAGGATGAATTACTTTGACAGCTAGAATGAATATTTCAAAAACAATTAAGTTGCTATAGTTTATCTGTAAACTTAAGAAACAGGGTCTCTTATCTAAATTATATATAGCTGTGAGAAGAGAAACAAAAAGTTGCAATGACAATTATGGGAACTATTTTACCCAAATTAGTAAGAAACCTCTGAGTGAAGAAGATAAAAAAATAATTCTAATATCTTCTAAACATACAACTTCATCTCTTAGCTGGAATCTCTTTACTTGGAAAGCTTTGCTTAGATCTTTTTTTTTATACCAGATTAAATTGAATTAATGTTCAAGCAGAAACAAGTTTGTTGAAGATGTAAACAAGAATTTAAAGCGGATTGGCAACACATGTTTTTTAACTGTACTGTCTTAACTTATTGGAATAATATTAATCTCTTTTTACAGGCTTTTTTGGAGATAAATTTGTTTGGTCTAAATCACTAATCCTTTTTAATACTTCTATTTCTATATGTGTTGAAAAAATGGAATATGACATTCTGTGGGCTATACTTTCTACAGCAGGAAAGGTTATAACTCAGAATTGGAAGAACGACTCTACATCATCCTTCAAGGAATTTATAAATATTGCAACTGAAGACTTTTACCTGGAAATTATTACAATTAAGTTAAGAACAACCAGGATTACCTCTTGCTACAATGCATGAACAAAACCTAGAGATCGGCTTGACAAGTTGCATTTTAGATTTAATGTAATGCATAATAATTTGAATGACTTGATTGTTAATGGACACTCTTGCAAATAACTGTTTTTTCTTTTGTATGAGGTTTAGTTGAATTTTTTCATTTATTATGTTCACAAATCTCTGACTGTAAATATTGTTGTGATTATTTTACAAATTGAAAATCCAATAAAAACTTTAAAAAAAGAATTCAGAGTGTAGAAGAAAAACACTTAGTAAGTTCAACTGAACATGTCATATTTTTTCTCTAGTAAAGATGCAAGCAGAAAACTTTTGTATCTTGTTCAGTCGATATCTCAGGTCTTTTGATATAATACTACCAGAGATGCAAGTATGTGTTCTTTGTACTGAAGATGCCATGAGTGCAGTGAAAAATATACTGTTATTTTGAGGTAAAATTCTTCTTGCATTTGTGTTCAATATTTTTATTTTTCAAAGAAAGAAAAATAAAGATCAGATGGAACTATCTGCCATACTGAAAAGTATAGGTTTTCACTTTGCTCTCTCATTTTCACAGATAGCCATTATGAAAATTGTATGCTTATCACATATAGAAGGTAAATCTTCTGTAATAATAATGACTAACTATGTCAATAAGTCATTTGACTGTAAACTTGATGAATTCCAGATACCATACTGTCTTCAGTACTTGCAATATGTTGGCTGTTTGCAATGTTAAATGTTTCAATTTATTGTTCTTCACCCACTAGTAACATCATCTTTTTGTCCTTTTCTCTTTCTCAGAAGAGTCTTCCATTGAAGTAAATCCAAAGTAGTGTTTCATTCTCTCAGATTAAATAAATATCAAGATTTATTATCATAAGGTTATAACCATGAATATCCACTTTTGTATAGGAGGAAAGCTTGGATACATTCACATGCTGGAACAAGGCATATAATATAAATCAAGATCTGCAATAATTATATGCAACAGAGTACCTAGCCATTGTTATCACATTTCCATAAAGGAGTGCCCAAAAGTCCATGTTATGTGTTCTGTTTATTACCAAGCAGATAGATTTGTCATGTCAGCTTTTTTTTTTTACTTCCTCTTTCCACAACATTTTAAATAGACAGAATTAATTTAAGAATTCCTTTTACACAGAATATTTTTAAAACTTTAATAACTCCATATGGGATATTATATTCACATGCAGACCTCATGCATGATGCACCATATCTCATCAGCTAATGGTTGCTTCATTCCTATTCATAACCTATTCTCCCTCCCACCTTGGATTCTCTTATGATTTTTACTCTTGTAGTATTTTAATACCTCAGTACTTTGCTTTTTAATTTCCACTTTTTTCTTGTCCTTGTTGTAGTCATTTTTTGTCATCTTCTCCCCATGTGGAGAACATCTTGTGCATTTCAAGCTTCCATACTGTTTTTGTCACCTGCCAGTTTTTGGTGATGATGGTTGTAACTTTGGTACTCAACAGTCAGATAACATTAATTTCTCTTTCATTCCAGGTGCTTTCCTCTTTCTTTATGCTCTGTATGCTGAATTTCCATGTAAGCTCTACTTACTCTACTTACTTTTGAGATATGCTTATGCAAATCTCTTACCCCTGCTTACAGACTTCTTGTGCCCTTCTACAGTCACAGAACACATGTACCATTCCTGCTTCTTTCTCCTGACACCTCCAGCATCTACCGTCCTCTTTTCTACCTTCCATTGCCAATGTCACAGTGGTTAAGACCATCTATGCAGTATTATCAGGCTTTGTTTTCCAGCTTCATATACCTTCTGCATTTTTATCACTGTCGGAAATGTATTTTGACAGTATCCAGCAACTCCCTTCCATCCTTCTTTCTTTTCCCGGCTATTTGCCATTTGTTTTCATTCAACATTATCTCTTCTTTGCCTTTGCATTTCCACTCCAGCATCCTCTATCTTTTCTCCATCCCTTCCTGCCTGTTCAGTTCTCCTCTTGTCCTCTGTATTTTGTACCAACTAGTTTCCCCACTGGGTTTCTGGAATTCTCTGTTTCTGTATTAACTCCCTGTTGTTTTAAATCTTTCCCCACCATTCTTTTCTCTACATACCAAACCTTCCTCTTGAGTTATCCCACTTCTCCAAGACATCTTCAGTTTTCTTTCCATATCCTTGCACTCATCCTTTTGTTCCACATAGCTTTTTTGAGGTTTCCCTCACCCTACTTAATGATTCCTAGTTCTTTTAGTGTTGCTTCATTCACTACCTTTATTAAGCTTCTGTATGTCTCCCTCTCCCTTACCTGCTTTTGCTTAACAAACTACCATCTGACTCCCCTAACAATCATTATTGCTGATGACATGGTTATCCTTTGATCCAATCCCTCAAACTGAACTATTCAAACCTGGTTTCAATATAGCCTCCAGTACCTTAACTCTTGGCAAGACAACTATAAGCCACTACCATCCTAAACAGAGTATGATACCTGAAATGTCATGAAAGTTGAAAAAAAAATCCTTAAAACCTCAACACTGTAGATTTCAATATACCTCAACAGAAACAACCACATTCTCTAAATACCTAGGGTTACAGCTTGACAAGTCATTTATCATTCATAATTACATTGAAAATACCAGGAGGATGATCAGCTCTTTTTTATTTGGGTCATGGCAAATATCTTCCTTTTTATCTCAACCAACAAGAGCTGCAATAGGCAAAGGAGTCCTCATAATGCAGTCTCCCTGTCAATACCTCATCCTTAAAAAATGTATCTACTCTATTGTCCATTGAAAACAAAGTCTGCAATTGATTTCCAACTCCCCCCAAGAACAGCACTGTACAAATCTCTATAAAGTCAGTCACCTACAGAGGAAAGCTACTTATAGGATCTCTTCTCTTCAAGCTATTTCATCCAGGTACCTTCCTGCCAGTTGCTGCCAAATTCTATAGTGAAACCACCCCTACAACCTCAACAATGTCTCCCAGCCGATTCCCTCATTCAAGACCCTCCCAAGCCGAGCTGTATAATAATGGCCACTCCTTCTTCAGTCTTGAATCCAAAACTTAAGCAATCCTCTCTATGTCAACAAAAAAAATCTACTCTTTCCCCACTTTCAGACCACAGCTCAAATGACACCATTATCAAAAGTCTGACTGCAAGTGGTTTTCATTTGAACACATCACCTAATGCCTTCACGATCTACATCACTTCATTTTAGGCCTGCTGTTCACACCTACTGCTTACCTCCCATATTTACTACTAAATTAATCCACAATCATGTTTCTCTTGTGTTAATAATATTTGTTCATTGTTTGAACTGTCTTGTGTACTTTGTACCGTATGTGATTACTTTACATTTATGAATCAGTTCTGTTTTATTTTCTTATAAATTTCTTCACACAGGCTGTGCCTGCAAATGGTCTAATGTGATCAGTGTACCCACCCCAGCAAACAAACTTTAATAAACAAATACATAAACCTCCTCTTCTGTTTGTCTCCAGTGGATGTTGTTACATGTCAGTATATATATATATATGTAGGGATATGTAGGACCCCCCAGCCTTTATTGACCTAGTCTTGCTGTCTTGCACGTTCTTTTTCCCTTGCCTTTATTGACCCAGTTCTCTATGTCTTTTTTGCATTTATAGTAGCTTTTAATCCCTGAGGTCTATTTGTATATTTCACATCAGGTGAAGGACTATTGATAGTACTATTACCCTTGTTGCATTAGTTCTTCTAAGCCATACGTATGTCTTCTCATACACTCTCTAAGAATGTGTGCTTTTTTTCCAACATACTTTAGGATTCTTTCTATTGTCTCTCTCTCTCTCTCTCTCTCTCTCTCTCTCTGTGTACACAACATAAAGCCCTACATACTTGGGGAAATTTATCTTGTATTCTTCCATCCTTGCCATTTCAATTTCTTAACCTCTGTACCATTGCCTTTTTTTATTGCACCCGAGTCTCTTCATTTCCTTAAACCACCAAATAGTTTCCATTGCTGTAGTCACAACCATTGACACTGACAAGCAGTTATTTGCTTATAACACAAACTGAGATTTTCTCCCATTCTTTTCTTCAAGCATTAATACATTTTGTGTGAATTCCACTTCCAGCCACTCGATCACAAGCATAAACAGGCCTGGTAAGAGAAGGCAGCCCTGCTTGCCACCCTCCCCCCTTCCATATCCCTGTCTCTTCAGATATTCCTTCATTTATGAGTATTTCAATTTCTGAGTCTTTGTATATGGCCTATATACAAAGTATGAACTTTAACCTTATCTGACTTTGCTGAAGTGTCTTCCACATAAATTCCAACATCATCATATCAAAGGCATTCTACGGTTCAAAGAGCACAATCCCACCTTTCTCTTCCTATTTCTATAACTCCTTTTACATGAAGTCTAGCTAGTCCCACCAGTTTATTTTTGCCTTCCTTCCCGTCATGTCATCTTCCTTGTGTCATTTTGCCGCACTTGTATTACTTTTGGTAAAACTCCTTCCAGTCTTCCTGCCAAAGCCTTTCCCAAAACCTTGATGCCTACATTACTTCCACAACTTCCACAGCAAATGTCTCATAATTCCAGTGTATTAAAAACAAGATTCTTCTTTAATATGTTTTCCATATTACAGTATACAATGGCAATACAGTATTTCCTTAAACTTCTCATTCTGTGCACTAAGCTTAGCTCATCTTCAAAATGTGGAACAGAACCAACAATTATTTGGTCACTGTGTAAGATGACTAACAACTAAATATGACTAATGGCTTTACCAGCCTTAAGAATCAATGCCAAAAATGTACTTATCACAGAAATTGTGATAACATAAGAGATATGCATGTAACTAGAGTAAAACAAAAATACAGCTGTAGAATGATGAATGAATAGTAACAGAAAAAGAAGCATATCATCAAATTTGGCAATCATCACTTAAGCATCACCATAGGGTTATGAGGATCCTACTATGTTTTGTTGAGAACAAATTGAACTAAGCTTTGAACAGAGCAAATAAACTAGTTGAAAACTGTGAAAAATGAAAAAAATTATAAATAAACATATTTTGCATTGAGTCAGGCCCACCTTCATCACTGATCCATCATCACACAACCACATAGAAAAAAAGACAAGCCTAAGAACTTTGAATTGATGCTAGTGTATAAATAGAATTCATATGAGTTGTAATTTCATGTGTTACACAGATTAGATGAGTTGGAGATTAAGAAGGGAAAAATAACCGAATAATAATATCATGCAGTTTTCATTCATCCAAGAATGAGGACACCACTTTTGAATAATTTGCAAATAATATATTAATCTGGACTGGCAATGTGCATACTCAGACATTAGTTACTAAAGTGCATTTTTATTTGGTAAATGGTGGAGTTTCCAGTCTAGACTTATTTAGTATTGCTTTAACTTGGAGGAGATGCCAAAGACTGTTCTCCATGAAAGATTAATTTGTCAGTAATATTTTGCATGCAGTAGTATATGCAGGCACAGACTGGTGAGCAAAGTGGTATTAAGAAAACAAAACAAAAAACAAAACCAACTACTTCTGCAAAGATGTCTCTGGACTGTGTATACTGGAACTTATGCTTAAAATTCCAATAGAGTCAAGATGTAGTTAGAGCCTACCAGTTTGGACACTAAGCATAAGGAAGATAAACTGGACGTGGGCATTTTGAGTAAGGTAGCATAAACTGAAGTAGTAAAGATATTTGATATACATCATAGCAGAAGTCTTAAGCTCACATGCTGATGTTAAGTGAGCTGTTACAAAAAGAGAACCAGAGTTTAAAAGATAAATATCCACATCTAGTTACTGAATTGGTGGTTACTAGAGATTTTGATCCTGCCTTCTATGTTGGCAAACTTTTTAAAGGCCTTACAAGACACTGAGCTTGTATTGTGATTACTGAACATAGAGTTCGAAGAAACATTTGGTAAGTTTGACTAATTTGCATACTAAGCAGGTTAAAATTGAAAGAGCTCACTGAACAATTGTACCTGGTAGCCTGGAAGCAGTAAAACAGTTTGGATTATATACTAGTAAGATATGAATCTTAAAAGTTAATGGATAAGTTTATTTTGTCTTTGCTTTGGCATCCAGGGAAGAGGTATAAAAATGATGAAAAAAATGAATGTACTTAGATAATAATTGTAATCGAGTCACATGACAACAAATGGCATAATTTGTAGTAGCTATGAGAAAGCGTCATTTTGGAAAGGTATGGTTCCAGATATTTTATCTGAGTATGTCCTGGATGTGTTATCCTGTTTGATAATAAGACTTTCACAGATTTACAGGATGTATTGTATACCATTTAAAAGTGACATTAAAGGATTTGAGGGGTCAAGACTAACTACAGAAGTTAAGAACAACACCATGGGTAAGTGGGACATGATGAGGTAAAACTTTATGCTTTGAATAAAATTAAAAATATTTTCAAGATATCTTCAGAATGAAAATGTAGTGACTTTTAGATTGCATAACAAAGCCACATATATTGCAGAGAACCATGCTGGGTGAAATGTATATGGTTGTGTATTTGAATTTAGATAAATATTGATGAAAAATGTCAAAGGGCGGCCATGGTGGTGCAGTGGTTAGCATTGTCGCCTCACAGCAAGAGGTTCTCTGGTTTGATCCTCAGCTGGAGTGCCTTCTGTGCGGAGTCTGCATGTCCTCCCTGTGGTCGCATGAGTTTCCTCCGGGTGCTCTGGTTTCCTCCCACATCCCAAAGACATGCTGTAGGTGGATTGGACACTCCAAACTGGCCCTAGGTGTGAGTGTGTGTGCCTTCCATGGAAGGTTGGGTGCCAGGCTGGCAACTCGACACTGTAAATCTCCACTGCCAATCATGAGCGGACAGGTGATCCGCTGTGGCAACCCCTAAACGGGAAAAGCCGAAAGAAGAAGATTGATGAAAAATGTCTGTTGTACTGGTAACTGTAATCCTTCCATCATAATGCATTAATATGTTAAACCTAAATTAGTCGACTGTAAAGTTATAAGCATTTGGGCAGAGTGGGGAAGGGGTGTTGCTCAATAGCAGTTGTTGCATAATAATTCTTATGACAAATCAATTGGAACTATTGTCGGAAAAGAAAAAATACAATGTGGATGGAATATAAAATATTATCTGATTACTATTATGAAAGATAAGAAGTTTTCAAATACTTTCAAAGAGTTTTTGATGGGGTGACTAAGCACTTAGAAATTTGGGGGTTATTGTCATTTGATAACAAAAGAGTCTAGCCTGTTATGCTGAGAGACAAAATTACGCACGAGAATTTCACTAGTTTATTTTTTTTTTAATTAAAACAGCTATTCACTTCAGCTTCATTGTAAACAGCTCTTCATTATGTTTGTTGGTTAATTTGTCTGGGCTTGAAAAATACAGCCTGGACTACTTAAAATTTAAAGGAGAAATTTTGTTTTATTTATTTTACATATGATTACCAAGGAAGACCAAGTGGGCACAATGACCTTTTTTCAGTGGAGGCCTGGGGAGAAAAGCAACATCATTACTCTCATACAGGATTTAATAATGATATTAATAAAGCTAAAACTACAATAATGCACACATAAGACTAATAGCAAAGCAAGAGGAAAAGGAATTCAAGACATAATTAAAGGAGTGTGCATTAAGATACATAAGTACATACATACAAATAGTTAAATTGTGGGCATGAATGCCCTTCTAGCCTGCCTATATACCAAAACACTTGTTCCCATAGTAAGTGTCCAGGCTGTTGTTAAAAATATCTGAAGTAGTACTTGCTTTAATGTAATTTGGTAGTCTATTCCATGCATCAGTTGCTCTCTCAGAGAAGCAATTAGTACACTTCTTATTCACATAGAATCTTATACTTAGGTTGTCTGATGATTCTCTAGTACATTTTGATAACCCCAAACATTCACAGAGGTAGTTGTCTCTAAATGTCCTATATACCTGAATAAGGTATACTCTTTGATGTCTATAAGAGACACTGTACAAGTTCAGATATTTTAGTCTTTCATAATAACTTAAATTTTCATATCCATGGATGCCTTTGGTGTTTTTTCACTGTACATGAAAAGAAGATGATGGAAAGCCTAAAATATTTGGTTATATGTAAAGAGTCAAAGGGGGAATATCTGCTGTAACAGGGAAGATGTGTATGGGAACATAGAATATGAACGGGTTAAGTGATCTAGCCAAGAAAAAAATAGAGTTATTTATTTATTCATTCTAAAGTGTGAAAACCTTGGATAACTGAACTTTAAAAAACACATGTAGATAAGAGGGATCCTGATACATCAATAAAGGGATATTGAATATGGAGGATGTCATCCACATTTGGTGAGATGAGGAAGGCGAGAGTTAGCTCACTGATCTGAAAAACTTTTCCTTTGCAAGAAGAGGATTTGTTGATGAAAATTAAGGATTTCTTGTACTGAAGGGTTACAAAGAAGCTAGCCATCTGTATTATGAGACAGAACATACATTTACATCCATGCACCATACAGAAACAATTTCATAGAACAATGAAGGGGATCATTGCATTCGAAGACAGACTTGCTGTATACATGATCAAAATTGTTTCTTTTTATCAAAGAGGACCTGGGGCCCATCATTTGCCATAAATGAAAGGATACATGATAAAAAAGTTTGATAATAATGAGCATACCTCTTACCTTCTTAAAGCAAGAAATCTGGACAATGACATAAATAAAGGGGAGACAAAGGCCAAAAAACAGGGACACTTTTTATATATTGCTCTTAACAAATGTAGAAAGTTGATAGAATAACAGGTTTAGCAATAGTATACATTTTCTGAGGACTATGAAGTCTGAAACTCAAATGGCTATCATTATTTTTCTGACTTCAACCCTCACTGTTTTGTCAGTGATTTGCCAGAAAACCACAATTTTATGAGAAAAAGACCAAAAATATGACGCAAAAATCTAAACATTCTGCAAAATTTTGTACAGTTGAGATGTATGAAATGAGCCATTTCTTTTTCTAATATTAAACTAGAATCAATGGAACATGCTTTCTACTGCTATACTTTTAAATCAATAGTCAAACAGATAATAATCTATTTATGAGTATTTGTACTTAGATAAGAAAATAAGATTGCATCTGATAATTCTATCTGATCATACTTCTTTGGAGTACAGTATGGCTGAACTGACTTTTTCTTCTTCAGAAAGACATTTGAAATTCCCTATATGTGCACTAAAACTAAAAACATTTCTTATTTGGGTAAAAAGTCAATAGACAATAATCAAAAAAACTACCATGATAGTTACAGTTTCATCAATCAATGGGGACAGTTAAACCATCAGCTTTGAAACAAAATTATAATGTTCACTTCATAGATTATGTTAGAAAACAAAATGGGATCTATAACTAAAGAAGAAAAAATGATAGATAATGTAGTACAAGGCTTAGTAAGTAGGTGATACAACGAATTATGAAATGGACGAGGTTAATAAAGCAGTGATAAATTACTGGAGAATGAACACCATTTTATGTCACTCTGATAGACATGTTTGTAATTCTTTAGAAACAAAAATCATTGGATATGAAAATGAGAAAGAAAAAAGTGAAGGAATTATTGTAGGTGTAAAGACATGGACTGGATAATGTTACACAAGCAATCTATCAATGATATCAGCATATGTTTTGTAAGAATTATGAAGACTAATAAAATGCTCAGGCACAATTAGGTGATTTAGGTGATAGCAAGTAGAACAGCTTTATTAAATGGCTTAGAATTATTTCTATTATAAGCATGTGAAGCAGAAGTTATTATATCACCTATTACTCAAGAAATGAAAATTGAAGTTATAAAGGGAAAGAAGGGAGGAAGACTACACATAGTACCAAGTTGCCTGCTGAATTTTGATTAATAGGTATGAAAAGTGCATTGCCCAGGGTATCCCAAATGTTTAATACAGAAATGGAATGAAGGAGGTTCCTGCTTAATGGAAAGAGTTAGTGTTATTGATACCAATGAATGAGAAAGATTAATCTTTGCCAACATTCCATAGGCCTGCTTCACTTTCCATTCATGAACACTGCTTGTATATTGTCTACAGCAGTGTTGGTAAAAAGACTGCCAAAATATATACCTCAATTGATGGACAATGATTTGTTTGGGTTTCTAAGAGAGAGGCAACCATTTGATAATATACTGAAAATAGAGGCATTGATGAAGATAGCAAACAACACAAAACACCATTATTGATCATCATCATTCATCATTCTCTTTCGGCTTTTCCCGTTAGGGGTCGCCACAGCGGATCATCTATTTCCATTTCTTCCTATCCTCTGCATCTTGCTCTGTCACACCAACCGCCTGCATGTCCTCTCTCACCACGTCCATAAACCTTATCTTAGGCCTTCCTCTATTCCTCTTACCTGGCAGCTCCATTCTTAGCATCTTTTTCCCAATATACCCATATACCCAATATATTGATATTATGTCTAAATGCAGATAAAGCTTTTGGTAGAGTTTAATAGGTTTATTGGACAATGGTGCTCAAGGAGTTTGTTTTTCAAGTGAGTTTATCGCTATTATATATTATATTATGGGAAATATAGAGCTCAAGATAAGACTCACACAGGGATGCCATGGTTATTCTTACTATCAAAAGTGACAAGGCTGAAGGTACACTTGCTTTTTATTTCAAGTTTTTGCAGCTATGATAATATCAGATATGAAGGAGTATATGATAGGTTGGGAAAAAATAAAAGTTTCATTATTGGTGGATGGGAATTATTTATATATGGCTGACCTTGACATGACATTGATATGTAGTTTTGGTTGTTTGATACATCTTGTAAGGTAACTATTAACCTGGATCAGGAGACAGTTTCTATAGATACAAATACCCAGGTTATGGAAATTAATAGTAATAATGACAACAGAAACAATAATAATAGTAAAAAATTGTTTTGCCCTTTTGTGTTGACTTATCACAGTAATAGTATGATTGTTAGAGATATAATACAAAAGAATATGAGTATAATTAAAATGGTGAACATTTAGTGGAAAAATTGGGAACTAATCCAAATGTAGTATATAGGAGGGGCTTAAACTTTAAAAACATCTTGGAGAGACAAATACAGGTTATTAATGAAGGAAGGATAAGTCCTTGTGGGATGTGTAATCAATGCCAGTATGTCTTTAATGGTCAATCAAGTGTTCAAATTACAAATAAAACTATCTATGTAAAAGGAAAATATAGCTGCTGTACACAAGGGGTTGTATATATTGCTTTTCGTCTGAAATGCCGAAGGTTTTATGTGGGCAAAACAGAACGGAAATTGTCCCAGAGAATGTATGAACACATGTATGGTATTGCTCACCAAAAGGACACAAATGCATTGTATAAACATCTTACAAAAATACCCTGCACATGGTTTTAAATTCTTGATATTACATCAGGTTGTGAAGGATGCCAGAGGGGGACCTTGAAAGTTGAATTTGGTGAATAAAGAAACATGGTGACAAATCTACCTGAATGCAAGTACCCCCCCCCCCCGGGTTTAAATTATATGATATCAATAAATAGTCTTTTAAAGTTAAAAGCGTATGATAGATAAGAAAGAAAATGAGAATTATTAAGTAAAATAAGTGAATGTATTTGAGGTTTTATAACTTTATGTATTAATATATGTTTAAGAAAAAGTTTTAATTATGTGGTATGAACATCTATTGGCTGGTAATAACATGACATTTTTAAATTAATATAAATAATGAATTGGTATATTAGGAGGTTATCTGAAGAAGTTTGGTGATTCAACTAAATGAAAACACTAATAAAATTGTTCTGATAAATATTTTGTGCCTTTTTTCCACTGTCAGCCATCTTTTTGATTTGGTCATTGGTCAGTATTGACGTTGGGTGTTTACATCTTGTAAGATGTCTAGGTATATGATTAAAAAGAAAAAAATAAGAAAAGTGGGAGAAAACTATGATCCTTCATTAGCAGTGAAACAGACTTATACACATTTTTGGCAAGCAGATAATATTACACACATGGGTATATAGCTGAGTAACACTTTGGAACAATCTATTTTTTTTAAGAGCACTCCATTTTCTCCTAATCTTTTACAGCACATTGAACTGAAGATGGAATGAATATTTATGAAGCCGGAAAATGCTTAGTTGAAACTTAAAAAAATATTCCAGGCAGTGTATGTGTTCTATCATTGCACTTATATGTTTTGCAAGCATTTCTGGAAAAAAAGTCATAGGACAAAATAATTCTTCCAAAGGATGCAGGTGATTTACATTATCCAATTCAGATATCTACTTTAATGTGGATAATTTAAAGATGTTATGTTTAAATTTTATATCAAAATAAGATGTGAAGTAGAACATATTGCATATCTTAACAACATATATTCTGCGTATATTACTGATACAAAATGAAGGTGCCATATGATATAAAACAGGTTGTAGCAACCTTGAACATATTGTTAGCAAAGCAGAAGGTTAAGCCAAGCATAATATTTTTTCTTACCTAGAGGCAGTAATGTAATTGGAAAGGCAGAAAGACTAAATTGATCTACTGGTATGAAATGAAAATACAAAGTATGCTGAGTCCTTGGGAATAAATAAAGTAAGTGTATGGCCTTATTTTTTTTTCCTGGATTTAAAAATATTGTCTATTTAAATGATAGGACTGATTTATCTGTTGGAAGTGCTTGACCAAAAACATTTTCTAGTACCAGAAATGACAGTATTATGATAAAGGGATGAGTAAGTAAAGTAGGAAAGGCCTTTATTGATACATTTGTTGGAAGGGCTTCACCACAACAGTTTCCTTAGTATCAGAAGTGACAGTGCTATGACAAAGGACTGAGTAAAATATGTAAGGCTTTTATAAAGTTGAAGCTTGATATAGTGGAAAGATTAGGAGAGAGTGGAGTGATCTTTTTGAAAGTGAACTAAATGGACTAATGTGGAAATGGATTTGTGTGCTAACTAGAAATGCTTCAAAATCCTAGCTATTTAGGATTTTTGCATGGAAATACTTCCACAACTATTTTGCATGCAATCAACTTTAAGAGGTGTTCGTCAATTTAAATATACTTTATTAGAGATTGGAAAGATGGGTATTAGGGACATTGTAGCATATGTTTGGTCCTGTGCAAGTTCAAATATCTTTAACAAATACTCAGGATTGCAATCTAGATTTTCAAGACAAGGGACAAGATTCCAAAAGATTTTCTCTCACAGCAAGTCTGCCTTGATTCCAAAGGACTTGTTGTCAGAGTAAGGTGACAAAGGAGAACATGCCCTAGACACAAAGATTTGGGGGCTTGATCAGCAAGAGCTGATGACATGAGAATGCAATACCAATAGTTAGAAATGAAAACCAATGATGCATTTGCTGTCACTGCTGAAGAATGGTGTGCTTTAATTCAGTCTCAGAGCAGAAAAAGTTGTTTGGGTTATTTTAGTCTTCAACTTTGATTGAGAACACATTTTTTCTTTCTTTTATTTTTTTCGTTCGGTCATCAACTTTGAGTTGAAGGACACCAGAGTGACTGAAAACCTAGTTACTCTTCTGTGAGAGGCAATACTGTTATAAAATACATATTCATCTTATTGCTAATAGTAGTAAAAGTAGTAGTAGTATTTTGATATTTCTGGTAGCAAGAAAAACTATTACACAAAGATAAAAGTCAAAGTGTAATAATACACTTGGAGATATGATTGCATTAATGCATGAATTGGATATGAGCTTTGCAAAAAAAAAAATACTCATGCTGCAGGATTCAATAAACTCCATGTAGGTTTGTTGCAAAGCCTATCCGGAGTGTTTTCACGTACACAATACTGCTCATCGAGCAGCATTACATGGCATCACTCCATGAATATTAATGATGCGCGATGCTTGTAAGCAAGGTTTTGTGGCTTGTGCCAGCGTTGCTGGTTGCGAAATCTATAGACTGAATGTGGATCGTACCATCCTATCTTTTAGTGCAAGAAATCTGGTCAAACACTAAACTAATGGGGCAACAAAGGGTCAAAAACAGGGACAGATTTACTTTATGTTAACATGTGTTTTCTGAAGGATATGAAGTGCAAAACGGATATGTATGTCAATGTATTGACTTTAATCTTCCATGATTTCCCAGTTAACCACACATTTTACAAGGAGCAGACAAAAATATGATGCAAACATCTGGACATTCTGCAAAACTCTGGAAATCTCCCTTTTGTTTATAATTTTTATTTCTTTTTTTTAGGCCAGTGTTTGCACAATGAGCTGCTTGGCACAAATATATTTAGCTGTACCCACCTGGTTTGTGTGAAGAGCAACAATGTGCAAATTATAGGAATGGTCCACCCAGGTTGTAGACAGGACCCAGACAGCCACAAACATAAACCGCATGATTGAATTAATAATATTGGCTATCACGCAAACATGTTTAACAGTGAGAACTTTACAGCAACAACTGAGATAGAGCATATATTGTAACTAATCCCATGGCAGCAGGTGTTAAGTGTATGTGTGGAGTGCAGATGGTCCAGGGTTCTAGTACAAGGTGTGCAAATTTTGTTTTATTGTTGTGAGATTGCAGATTATAGCAATGAGTTGCAACATGCACAACTGTTTTATCAACCTTCTTCTGGCAACAGCTGTAAAAACTGTAGACATTGCTCATTTGACTAGTACATGTACACAAGTGCCTGTATACCAAATAATCTCAAAATTGCACTGCTTGCCACTGTTTTGCATTGCTTAACATCACACAAATGCGGTGCACAGCAGTGCACACCCTTGCCTACTGTGTCTGCATGATGCTAAGCTATGCACAACATTTTCAAATAATGCAAAACCAAAATGTGCGCACTCTCAGTAAGTGCAAGATGTGCAATAGCCAGGAAAGCATCAGCATATAATATGCAATGAGAGGGAAATGTTCATTCTATGTTGAGCTGGAGCTATGTCAGGCATGTCAGGAGTTGTTGATGAGGGTGTGCACTATCAGGCACAGAGGTGGGTTTTTCAGGAGTCCAAGATTTCCCTAGGCCGTTCGCCAGAGCTTGCTAATTCCCTACTGTTGAGCAATCTCGGAATTGGTATATTTAGGTGGGGGTGGGGTGGAGGGCACAGCTTTCCATGTCAGGGGGTGTGGGGGGGGGCAAAGCCCCCTACTTAATTTAGACGTAAAGTAATGTTTTTGGCATTGTGGCTGAGGGACGTGTTTCCCTGGGACGTTCGACATTGTGCGGCTCGATATTATAAGATTGATGTTTAGGTGTTTGATCACCTAAGCAGTCAGTCTTCTAATATAGACCCCATCTGCAACCAGACATATGAACAGGTGTGCCACAGGGCCATGACATGATCACTTCTGCACAGAGGCATTCAGCTGCTGTTGCCCGAGACCAGAGAGTAACCAGAGTTGGACCTGCTGCAGAATAATCTCTCACCCCACTGAGGAATTCCTGGCAAATCTTATATAACAGGACAACTCACAGCAGAGTGCACCACAACATATCACTGATATGGGAGCCACTCCTTCTCAGTCCCAGGAAGAGCTTCCAGGTAGTGTTTGTTATATGACCAATTGAATGCTGTTGTACAGAAAAAAATTGAAATGAAAGTTAGAGCTGTGTCACGTATTTTGTTTTGTTTTGTTTTGGGGGGGGGGGTTGAAGATTGGTACAGTGATAAGCCCAATTTGGAGTTGTCAGACATGTTCTTATTGAACATACACTTCATGCAGATATAGAGGAGTATATGTAGTACCTCCTGTCTTACTGTTAAATGTGATGATGTTGCCCTTACCTCTTGCTTAACTTATTTCAGAATTGTCAGGAAACCAGCAACATATGCCTACTGCAGATGGGAAGCTAATACATTTATTTCAGTACTGCAGATCAATTTATAGAAATATCATAATATGTCATTTTAGGCCTGTTCTGTGTATTGCTGTACTGTCTGTAATAGTGGTAGCACTGCTAGTTGTTTAGTGTGTGTTGCACCATAGTAGTGCAAGTATTAAGGTGTGCCTGTATTTTTCCCCTTTTATCACAAGTGATCATGACAGTGGGAGTGTGGGCCCTGTGCCACCTGATATCAATATCTCATCAGACAGTGATGATGATGATGGCAAAACTGAAGCACAGAAGGGGGGTGCAGAGGTTGAATCTGACACAAAGGTTGACATCCAGCCACTCCCTTTTTTTTCCCTCGACACAGCCAGTAGGCTCATGCCTACCCAGTCCACTGAGCCCACAGACACAGGCCTGGTAGAGGGGGAGGACACTGAGCATGGAAGTGTGGCTACTGCAGCTTCAGTGCCTGTTGAGTCTGGCTGTTGCCAAATTGTGGGTGAGGTGCCACACATAAGGGTTAAGAGGGGTGTTCAGAAGGGGCCTGCTGTCCCTCCTCTTCCTGGTGCAGATGGCTCTTCCCGTGTCACTCAACGTATGATTAGGGCCATCATGCAGTTACAAAAATGTTCAGAATGGTGCTCTAGACAAGAGGGCTGTGGATGTGGCACAGTCTGGCATGCATGACTGCCTCCACAGTGTCACCATTTCACTGGATCAGATGAATGACACATTGGAATGAGGGGTGTCTGTGATGGACTGAGCGGTGTCTGTCATGGAAAGAGCAGTGCGTGATGGAATGTCTGCTGGCAAAAAAACATCCTTGTAGGTGTAGGTCAGCTACAACATCTGCTGATATCCAGTGTGGCCTTGCCCAGTCATGCTCCCATAGTAGCAGTACTTCTACTGGTCCATTGGTGAGTGTGCTCTCCACACCCAGACATGGCAGGACATGGAGTCATGCTCTTGGGCATTCCCATGAAGGCAGCACATCCAACAGACAGCAATCAAGCTCAGATAGCTGTACTGCATCTGACCTTGGGCATGGAGGCGCCACTGCAACTCCTGGCAGAGACAGTTCTCATGGTCAGGGGTGACAAAGATGAGCTGCTACCTCTACCATGCACAGCTCACACCTGTCCAACATACCAAGATGTAGAGCTAGCACTGATCTTGGCTGTGTTCATGCAGACTCTCACACACCACTTTCACATGGAGGACCCCTACAGACACACAAACAACATGTTTGCTTCCCTGTCTCCCTTACACACACACACACACACAAACCGTTTGTGTCAGACTAGGCCTTCTGCCCCCCCCCCCCACAACACCCTGTTCAAGTGATGATAACTGTGCCATATCCCCATTTTCTCTCTTTTGGATTTAGGGATACAAAAGCATTTTGTCTGATGCACAAGGTGCATAGCTACATTAGTGCCTAGTATATCTGCATTTGTGTCATTGAACTGAATAGCATCATCATGTCAATACTTCCTAGTGTATTCTCTTGTAGGGGTTGTGAAGTCAGGAACTCCAATCTGTCTCATTACTTTCTAATATTTCTCATTAATGATTTCCAGTACATATGTATAGTGCACATCATAAGACATGCCATCACATACAGATCTCAGGACTGTATGACACCACTGTAGTCAAACTCATCAGAGCAGTAATACAGTACAATGCTCTCTTTTTCATCAACCTCACCAGACACATGCAGCAGCTGGACAGACCATAGGGCTTTCTCATCAAATAACACAGGGTGTACTAACCATAACATGCAGTATGTGGGTAGATTAAACGACGTGTCACTGTCATCTATCTGGTATTGCATTAAAATGTAACTGGTATTCTAAGCCTCTTACATTTGGTTTAAGCACTTGGTCTTCAGGCCAGTTGTCTTACATTAAGAAGGTTTGTAGTCTACACTGTTGTGGGCGGTGATGGTAGCCTCTGCCCTTCTAAGCTGGGAATTGCTGGTTCAATGCTTATTGCGCCTGCTGTTCTAAGTGCCTTTGTTGTGGTTCAAGCAATTGTCCTCCAAACCAATTATTTTACATTAGGAAGGTTTGTGGTACAGACTCCTGTGGCAGGACAAGATAGCCTACACCAGTCTAAGCTGGGAATTGCTGGTTGAAGGCTTATTGTGTCTATTGTTCTAAAAGTGTCTTAGATCTGGTTTAAGCACTTGGGATCCAGACCACTTATTTCTCACTATGAAGGTTTGTTGTCTACACTCTTGGAGTATTCTACTGAAATGCTAATTTATTTAAACTGTTCTTTTTGCTGCTGTGATTGTGATTTTCTGCACTTTGAATTTCTAGTACTTCTGCATTTTATAGCATAGGCTAGATTCAGGCTTGCTGAATTTAGACTGTTTGGTATCATTTGAGCAATAAAACTAACCCTCTTACATTAAGAAGGCTCCCTCTGCACCCGTGTGGCAGAAGTGTGCACCCACGGACCCATGTGAGTTGGGGATTGCTAGAATAAGGCTCAGTCTTGGCCTTTACCTTTGTTTACTTTTTAAAAATCATTTAACTTCACGTGTATTCCAGCAGCATGTTCAGCCTGGTTTGCACTCAGTTTACCATAGTTGCTCAAAGCTTGCACTGCTGCACTGGGAGAAACTCATTTGTGCATTGTGAAGCACTGACACATTTTTGTACACCTAGCCCTCCATAGAATAGACACTTTTTGTTAGTCATAAAGCAAAACCTGGTCCACATAGCCCATTCCTCACTAGTTACAACAGTATATACATTCCATAGGGAACAGAAACTTTACCAGCATTTCTTCAGGCAGCCAGATTGGCATGGTCATCCTGAGGCAATGTAACAATTGTCTCATATATGCTGACAACCAGTTACTGCTAAAACTCATTAATACAGCATGTGACAGCTGTATCTATACTATGAATTGGGACTCAATTATCTCACATAACAATAAACCAGATATCAAACATGTTGTCAGCACACAGACTTCACCTCTTGCACATAACAAGCTCACAACAAATACACAGAGGTATCACTCGAAATCTAACTAAAGTTCAGAGATTTTCAAAGAGCAAATCTACTGCACACACTGTAGACACAACAGAATCCACTACACATAACACAACATTGTCTCAGCCAATAAGCCCTAAGGCAAAACACCTCAGAACCAAATGTCTTGATTACAAGTGACTGCATAGTGAGACACACAGATGTCCCCTCACCAGGCTGGACCAGGAGAAGGTCACGGTCAGCTGCCTGTTATGTGCCAGGATCTGTCAGATCATGGATGCACTCAAGTCTCTCAACAAGTACAGTTATCACACTGCCATAATCCATGTTGCAGTGAATGACTGGAGGCGTACCTCACTGTGCTATATGGAGACTGACATGACTCTGCTCTCAGATTATCTATCCCAGTCCCTGGCCTTAAGCAGCATTCCACCTTCAACCAGGATGATGCCTTAATATAAACAAAAAATGATTGACTTCAACAATTGGCCTAGCTTTTATTATCAATTCAGGGGGATCCAGTATCTGTCAGCATGGGAATATATGGTCAACAGATCATGCTGGTTTGCCAGAGATGGTCTTTACCTGTCACCCCTTGGCTTTTGGTTACTGGCAAAGGTACTTGCCTCCCCCATAGTTGCCTTTTTAGGCAATGTCAGTACAACTAAATTCCCAACATACAAACATCCACTAGTGACAAACTGAATCAGAAACTGCACTCACTGGAAGCACTCCTTACTTTGGAAGATGCTCATATCTGTGCAGTCACAGAAAAATGGTTCAAGGCCAGTGACAGCCCCCGCTATGCAAGGCTACAATGCCTTCCACACATTCAGACATTAAAACGGATCTGAAAGAACCAAAGGTGGAGGTTTATATATCTTCATTAAAGACAAATACCCCTCAAAACTGGTCAAACTGTACAACTTCATAGTGCTACTCCAAATCTAACTAACTGTAGGTAAAACCCCCTTCCATATCATTACTGGCTATAGGTTCCCCAGAGTGAATCATGAGAACCACTGTGCTTGTTTGGACCTATTTGAGTCACTCACTACACAGTCAGACACTTGGTTATGGGTGATGTCAACTATCCTTCCATCAATTGGGAGTCATATATGAACACAAACATGGACACCCTAAGGTTCCTGGACTTTGTTAATAGCAGATTGTTTGCACCCCCATAAGGGGCTTGAATGTCCTAGACTTAGCAATCACCAACATAGGGGGTCTCTACATTAACCACTGTGTGTTGCCCTCCCTGGTCAGGTCAGATGAGAATTTAGTCTTATTTGAATTACTGATCATACCTGACACCCCATCAAGAGCAAAAGTGTGAAACATTTGACCATAGCAAACTATGGCCTCCTAAGTGATGCCATACATAGTTGCAAACCCCCTGCTACCACTGTCAACAATGAATGCTATACAGAGGTATACACAAATGGCCTTTATAAACACCTATACAAATGTATAGTGAACCTGAATGGATCAAAACAAGGTCCTCACAAAAAAAGAAGCTACCCTGGTGGGCATCAAGTATAAATAGGTAATACAACAAGTGGAGGAAAGCATTGTCTAAGAACAAGAGGGAACTGACTCAGCAGAGGAAGAACACCCTCCACAGCTTGAACAAGCAAATTAGCTATCTTGTAAAGTCCTCTAAAGCCATGTAGAAAGCTAAACTAGCATCCCTAGCTAAAGATAATCAGGATCATAGAATCGTAGGAGGTTACTAGGCTATCGATCTGGAGGGCATTTCAAACCTAGCTGTTTCATCCAAATGTAATACCATACATACTCTAATCAATGCCAGGGATTGTGCTTAGTAAAGACTGCCCATGTCCAGGAGGGTTGTGGATGCTATCCCCGGTAAGAATTTATGGTGCCCCATCCAATCGTTCCGGTTCCTTTTGAACAGTGTCATAGAGGTGTTCTGCTTCACATGAATTATCAGCCTATTCCAAAGATGTGGCAGTTGCTGGGAGATAGATGTATCCCCTCAGCATGCCCTATTCAAGTCACAGGCCATATTTAGGTCCCTTGAATGGGTAGCTCTAGTCCCATTTGATTTATGGATGTGCAGTAAATTCATTAGATTTGGTTCAGAGATTGTTCTGTAAGACAGCCATAAGTCTCCCCTAAGAAGTCTATATGATACTAAGTATAGTGACAGAGACTTTAGTCAGTTTGTGTAAGGCATGTGCTGGAGTCCCTTGACCTTCTTATTTAGAAACCTCTGAGGTCTCTTCAGTTGCTGCAGGTGCTTTGTATGGTGCATAATGAAAGGGGCATTATACTCAATTATGGACCTGATTAGTGATGAGTATAGTGGAATTATAATCTGCTTTGTTCTAGAGGTGAAGCCTTTGCTAATCAATTCTGCTATGTAGAAAGCCTTCTTTACTACAGTAGACAGATGGTGGTCAAAGTTCAGGTTGTAGTTTATCTGTGATCCCAGATCTCTTACCACTTTGTAGGTACATATTGTATTGGGACATTGTTTTCACAGAAGGGAATGATGATGCATTTCTTTGCATTCAGTTCTAGACCATGATTAAGACACCAGCTATTGGTCTGTGTAAGACCTTCCTGAAGTATACTGACATAATTTGGGGATTCAATAATTGCACCCAGCTTGCAGTCATCCGCAAACTTGTTAAGCCACAGCCTCTTAGTTTTGGCCTGAACATCTGAGAAGTATATATCAAACAGTAGGGGGTCCAGAACTGACCCGTGTGGCACTCCACTGGTGACAGCCCTGCTAGTTGATGTGGAGTCACCCACTTTGATAGTGTGTGCCAGTTAGCAACTCATCTTACAACAAAGGGGTTTCCATTCAGTTTGCTAAGTTTATCGGTAATGCCCGAATGTGGGATGGTGTCAAAAGTCTTTGCCAAGTTGAGGTATGCTGTGTGCACAGATTTTCCTTTGTCAATGGCACTGATCAAATTTTCAAGTAATCCTGTAGGTTTAACAGGCAGGATCTGGCCTTGACAGAGCCAAATCAGGAGGCATTCTTTACCTAAGTCAGAAATCTAAAAAGGAAGGGCCAGCTTTGTGCCAAACTAGTAGTGGATGGTATGACTCATACTGACCCTGAGGACATTACCAACCTGCTAACAGACAGATTTGGGACAAACTTTAACCACCCATCCCCACCAGACACACCCCAAAGCCTAACGTTCACCAGCCCTTTACCTAATATCTCCAAAGAGAAGTTCATAATAGCACTCTTCATGGCCAAAAACATAGCCTCTATGGGATCAGATAACATCCCAGCCTGCCTACTAAATGGTCTGAAATAGGACCTACTGGAATCAATTGGTACTCTCTTCAACCACTGTGTAAGTCCTGGCTTTGTCCCAGCAGACTGGAAAACAGCTACATCAATTCCCATGCACAAAAGTGATCCATCAACCACCCCTGGGAACTATAGACCCATAAGCCTAACCAACATTATCTGCAAGGGCATGGAGAAAATAATCATGACCCAACACATTTTGGCTTTGTTAATGGTAGATCATGCTTATTAAACCTGGGGTACATCTTCAGGAATGCTGCCAAAGCCATTGGTTAAGGCAAAACACTACATACAGCCTATCTTGACTTAACTAAGGCTTTTGACACAATACCCCACTCAGGCCTCATTGAGAAGCTCATGCAGCTGGGAATTATTCCATATGTCACTAGATGGATAGCCAAGTGGATCACCAGCAGAAGCCATACAGCCAAAGTTGGTGTACAACAAGGATCTGTGCTTGTCACTACGCATCAGTTGTGTTATTTTAATGTTGTGAATTAGTAATTCCTTTCTGGCATGGTGAGCTGATGCTCACCTATATAGAAAGATTTCTGACTAATTTCATGGGTTCTAATCCAGCCATTAGTTAGTCTTACTGACTGTTTTTGGGTCTATATTATGGTGTCAAAATGCCATAACAGTGAATACCAGAAGGCTGACACATAGACAGTGAAATCCATTTCTGCGATTAGCTTAATTCCTACAGGGCAAAAATGTAGTTGGACAACTACACAATTTTGCCCTTTTCTCCACTGTAGTGTGATCTCAGAGTTGGTATATTTAGTTAGGGGGTGTGGGGGGCACAGCCCCCCACATGGGTGGGTTTGTTTTTGGTAAAATTAGTTTTGTAGCATTGTTGGACAAGTATTTGTTTGCCCAACAAGTTTTCAGCGAATCAACAAAATGGATTTTGCTGAATACTTGTCAGCCTTTTGGTATTTGCTGTTATGGCATTTTGACATCGTAATATAGACCCCTGTTTTTGATACACCATTTTATGTATACCTGCTTGTTACATATTTTTATGAGCCACCATTATCCTTCTTCTATCATAAGCTACATTGTTCCTGCCTCCATCTCACCCTGATGATGAATGTTCTCTTTTCTGTATCTTTATTCTTCCCCCTCTGCATTTGCACAATGTCTAGTTTTGGGCAATAAATGCAAATAAGGCTAAATGGAAATACACAGCTTATGGCAATATCTTGTGAATTTATTGCTTCATCCGCATTACTCTGTCACACTTCACACTGCTGTGCTAAGTTATGTTTACTCAGTTTAATGTACTTTTCAACAAGATGAAGAGTTAATGCACAGATTACAGTGGTCAATATGGTAATGAAGATGAATACATATGTTTATGCTTATGTGGTGCCAAATCTTAATTATCAGAACTATGACTTCCTATGTGGTGTACTTAGGTAATACTCATGTATAAATGTTTTTCTTGGAATGCACTAAAGTGTTGAATCCCGGTGGATGAAAAAGTGTTTCAGAATGTTTTGTCTGACTCCTGTGACTGTTAACATTGGTCACACTTTTACTTAAGACATCATTGTCTTGCTGCTATATAGTTATTGTTACTTTTTGTGAAACCTATCTTGTACAGATCTTTAAGTGAAGGTCACCACAGAGCAACATAGAGTACTGCTAATTCCTTTCAAAGTTCAACACTTTAAGATATGCATATGCATGTGCTAATGCTTCTTCAGTAGTAGTGCCATTTAGCTTGGGACAGCAGTGTTCAAAGACTGAAATAAAAAAAAAAGAAAATCAAATAATTATTGTTTTAATTTGCATAACATTTGTAAGCCTGTATTACATTTGTCAACAGTTGATCTTGATTTCAGAATGATGTTGACTCAATTAATTCAGTCATTTAATGTGTCTGCCCTGCAATGTTTATACCTCCAACCATGTTGCAAGTATAGTTAACATATTCTCACATAATCTGTCACTGTTATTCTGCAATGCACTGTCCTATGTATGCCTTGCATGCTTCTCTTGGCAGTGCATGTACTACAGGTGTGCAATATCAGAACATGAAGTCATAGGAAAGTTTGATTGATAATCCACTGATGTACAACAGTGATTGTGGTATCCCATAATGTGAAACATGTCAGTGTCCATCACAGTAACACAAAGCATATAAAGGCAGTATCTAAATGTTAGTAGAAAAGTATGTAATTACACATGACAATCAATGTGATGTTACATTGTTCTGTGCACACATATGCATTTGTTGCATAACCTGTGATGCACTGTACCATCTGTTCCAAAAAGTGGATTAAAAAATAAATAAATAAATAAATACATTCATAAATGTCCTATTTCACATTGGTAAGGTCAGTCTTCTCTTATGGTGCTTGCAATTAATACAGAGTTTTCTACAGTGTGTAACTTGATAGGTAGCAGGTTTGATGCCTATCAGGTGAGACTTGCATGTGTCTATGTGTGTGTGTGTGTGTGTGTGTGTGTGTGTGTGTGTGTGTGTGTGTTTGTATGTGTGTGTGTGTGTGTGTATGTGCATGTGTGTGTATGTGTTTGTGTGCGTGTGCATGTGCGTGTGTGTGTGTGTGTGTGTGTGTGTGTGTGTGTGCGTGTGTGTGTGTGTGTGTGTGTGTGTGTGTGTGTGTGTGTGTGTGTGTGTGTGTGTGTGTGTGTGTGTGTGTGTGTGTGCAACACTTTGCATTGTATACACCTCCCCTGAGAAGAGTATGTTTAACTCTTTACACAGCTGCCTTATCCCACCTTTACTGAAACGTCCTCAGTGAAACATACTGATGAGGTCCTGCTCAAACTGCATTCTCTACCCTTTAGAGTCAGACTTCTCCTGTGGCACTTGCAAATAATACAGTGCTGTCTAGATTGTGTAACTAGATAAGCAGGAGGTCTGATGCCAAACACTGGAAATGCATGCCTGTTTCTATAAATGTGTATGCAACATTTGGTGCTGTGCCCCCTTCCCCTGAGAAGACTGCATTTAACTCTTCATCCAGCTCCTGTATCCTACATTTTACTGAAATATCCTCTATGAAACACACTGATGTTTGTTTTGTTCCTAACAAAAGTTCACTTTCTACCCATAAGAGTCATCTTTCTCCTGCGGTGCATGCAACTAATATAGTGGTCTCTAGATTGTGTATCTAGTTAGGAAGGAGGTTGGATGCCAAAGATGGGAAACCTGGGTGTGCAACTTTATCCACTTTCCCTGAAAATAATGTATTTAACTTTTCACACAGATACTTTTTTTAAAACATCCCCTATGAAACTCACTGATGAGGTCATCCTGGCAAAACTGCACTCTATAGTTTTAAGAGACAGACTTCTCCGGTGGCACTTCAACTAATGTACTGCTCTTTAGATTGTATAAGTAGATAGGTAGGAGGTTTAATGTGAAACATGGGAAACTTGTGAGACTATGTGTAATATGTGGTACAGTATCCATTTCCCGAGAAGAATACATTTAACTGTTCACACCGCTCCCCATCCCACTTTTATTCCTAAAGCATCATCTCTGAAACACACTGATAAGGCCATACTGAAAAAGTGCAATCTCTACCCAAAAGTGTCAGATTTCTCCTGTGGTACTTGCAACTAATACAGTGCTCCGTAGACTGTGCAACTAAATAGGTAGGACATTTGATACTCAACATAGGAAATGTATGTGTGTGTGTGTGTGTGTGTGTGTGTGTGTGTGTGTGTGTGTGTGTGTGTGTGTGTGTGTGTGTGTGTGTGTGCGTGTGTGTGTGTGAGTGCATGTGCGTGCGTGTGTGTGCGTGTGTGTGCATGTGTGTGTGTGCATAAATTGCATTTAAATGCTCACACAGCTCCCTTATCCTGCTTTTAACTGAAACATGATATCTGAAACATGCTGGTGAGGTCATCCTGACAAAAGTGCACTCTCTTCCCTTAATAGTCAAATGTCTGCTGTGGCACTTGTGATTAATACAGTGCTTTCTACAATGTGCAACTAGATAGGTAGGATGTTGCGTGTATGCAGGGGGTTGTTTCCAGTTAGGTGAGCATGTGCTTGATCAATTTCTAGTCTGGATAATCATCTTAAATTTCTAGATGACTCCATCATCCCCTAGTCTCACCTTTCGTAACCACAAATTCTTTGCAACACAAGGTTATGGCTAGGTATACTGTTTGCACTCTACTAAATGCAAATTTATACACATTACATAAGGGAACAATGGCTTTTTAAGGCCATACTATGTCCATAACTGCCTAAATGAAATGCTTCCAATAGGAGTCTTATAGAGTGAACAAATATCCATTTCATATTTCTAGAAGGAAAGTGATGCAAAAATATATGGGTGGAACATTTCCATTTTTCAAATAACAGGTGTTTTTTGGGGCAGCAACACAATTGCAAAGTTATATTCTCTGCCTACACAGGACATCAGTCAGATGGCTTAGTGGTTAAGGTCTTCGCCACTCATTCTCAAGGTGCAAGGTTCAATCCTGACCTCCGAGCAATGCCTGTTTGGAGTTTGCATGTTCTCCCTGTGTCTCCATGGGATTTTTCCCATGTCCGAAAAATATGCTAAGTGTTTCCATCTCAAACTCACCAATGAATGGAGCTGTGGGCAGCAGCACAGACTCTACATGGTGACCTAAAGTGGAAGAGTTGTACAAACCAACCACTTTGGGCATCTACTCTGGTGTGCAATATCCTCAAGATAGGGAGGGTGGCCTAATGGTTAAGGTGTTTGCCTTACAAACACAAGGTACAGGGTTTGAGTCTAACAAGGGATAATTGGTTAGGCTTAAATGGCTTGCAAGGGCAGCTAACCTAGTACTAACCTATGAACCAAAAGATAGGAGAACTGGATCACAGACTGCGCTCCGTGGCAGGGTTAGCCTTTCTACATTGTAAAATATAGCTCTAGGTTATTCGGTCATGTTGACTAATGAAAAATGGGCATGGGTAGTTACTGGTGGTAAGTGGGTTGAGGACCCGGCCTACTCTGACCCACACCAGGGGAACCTTGCTAATGGTGGGAAGGGTATATATGATCCTATTGGCCAGTGTGTGGCCGCCATAAAGCCCAGCAGCCCTGAGTCAATAAGCTACTGGCTGTCTGGTGTCTAGTTGCCCAGCCTGGGTTACCAGGGATAGCTCTGTTGAGTGAAAGCTGGACGTAAAACCAACCAACCTGTGAAACATGAACTGAGAATTTCTACACTTAATACAGGTTCACTGACAGAATCCAGCTTGGAAGTGGGTGACATGATAATATGAAGGAGGCTGGACATACTATGTATCCAAGAGATGAGATGGAAGGGTAGTGCAGCAAAGCCACTTGGCTTGGGATCCAGAGTCTACTACTCAGGTGAGGGGAGGCTAGAAATGGTGTAGGAACTGTGGTGAGAAAGAGGCTTCATAAGGCAGTAAGGGATATCATCAGAATTAATTACAGACTCATGGCAGTCAGACTCCACTGTAATGATAGGGCAGTATTCATAATGTCAGCCTATGCCCCACAGCAGGGTTGTGATAGTGAGGAAAAGAGTGCATTCAGACAGCAGTTGCAAGACCTACTAGATATAGCTGGAGAACATGAACTGATGTTGATAATGTGTGACTTGAATGCACATATCAAGACAGACAGAACAGGATATGAGGACTGCCTAGGTCCACATGGGGGAGGCAACAGGAATAAAGAAGGAGAAGCCATTCTAGACTTCTGTCTGGCTAATGGGTTGATAGTAGTAGTCAACACATTGTTCAGAAAGAGAGACTGTTACAAGATCACATACAAGAGTAGTCAACATGCAACTCAGGTAGACTTCCTCCTAGTAAAGAAAAGGCACTGGCTGTTCTTCTTTTAGAGTGGGCTCCTCTTCTTCTCTCATCATAGGCTGTTTCTAGGGCAGTAAAGCTTCTGTGGGGTTTTCTTAATTCGAAAGCTGCTGGAATCTAGAAGCAGCTGGACACTGAAACCCTTCACTCATCAAAAAGAAATTCTAAGCTTGTTTCCTGCTTTTCCTGTAACTACCACAAGAGTGGTTTCTGGCCAAGAAATTGTAGTTTATTGGCCGTTTGGGCAGTTTTTTCCATCTCTTTCAACTTTCTGGTCTAAAAGCCCACATTTGCACTTTTCCCGCCTTTCCTGTAACTAGTCTAGTGCAGATACAGATTTACTGTATCCAGGACTGTAAGTAAGCTTCTGAGCCTCCCCCAAGCCTTTCTGTGTTGGAGGGAAGCCTTTTAGCTTATTGGTAGGAGTGGTAAGCACTAGGTAGCCTATCTACCACAAGAGGAGTGGTATCTGGCCCAGAATTTGTAGTTTATTGGCCACTTGTACAGTTTTTCCATCTCTTTCAACTTTCTAGTTTAAAAGCTTGTGTTTGCCCTTGTTTCCCTCCTTTCCTGTAACTAGTCTAGTCCAGATACAGATTTGCTGTATCCAGGACTGTTTGTAAGATTTTGAGAGGTGCCAAAGTCTGCTCTTCAATTTTTCCCTTATATTTGCTAGTTCTCTCCTCTCCTGCAGTTTTACTAGCTTATTAGTCTACCACTAGCTGGTCAAGAGGAGAAGGTCAACACTTGCACCACACCACATTGAAAACATAGACTTCCAGAACACACACCAGCACTGCCTTCACATAAAAACACAAACCACACACCCCCTTCCCGGTGGCTCTCAATAAAAATCTATCCAAACAGCAGAGACATCCAAGGCAGAAATGGACTTGACTACCACAGCACAACACTAATCAGGAGACACATAACTCTACTAAACAGTGTGCCACTCAACCAAAGCCCCTAAGGCAAAACAGCATGCCCAGCACACTAGTTATAGGTGACTCGATAGTGAGGCACACTGATGTCCCACTCACTAGGTTGAATAAGGAGAAAGTAACAGTCAGCTGCCTGTCGGGTGCCAGGATCCACCATTTAATGCATGCACTCAGGTCCCTCAACAACAGGTACAAATATGACCCTGGCATTGTACATGTGAGGTGTGAAAGTCCTGAGATGTACCTCCCTGGACTACGTGAAAAGAGACATGGAGGAGCTCTCAGATTATCTAGTCCAGGTGGGTATGATCCTAGCCCTGAGCAGCATCCTACCATCACCCAGAGTGATACCACAGTTTCAAAAATTGGCTAAGTTTCTGGTGTCATTCTAAGGGGATTCAGTATCTGTCTGCCTGGGATGACATGATTAACAGACCTTGATGCTTTGCTAGAGATGGCCTGCATCTGTCACCCCTGGGCTTCTGCATACAGGCCAAGGCTCTTGCCATCCCTAAAGTGCCTTTGTTAGGCGGTGTTCCAAAGACCAAATTACCTCCATAGCAACTATAAACAAATGCAATCTGAGGGTAATGCTGCTCAACACTAGAAGTCTAATTCTCAAAATGCACTCACTCGAAGCACTTCATAAAACGGAGAACATCGACATTTATGCTGTAACAGAGGCCTGGTTCAAGGCAGCAGAAAGTACCCCATGCACTACCAGACTATAACTCATTCCACACTTTTCGGACATGGAAATTCACCTTTTCCTGCCCAGATGCCATTGTTGCCCCTCTGCTTAAGTGTGCCTGCCTGTAAGCTTGAATTACACTGCTCCTAATTGGGCTACCCTCCCACTGTACTGCAAATTTCTCCAACATTTGGACAACAAAGTAATCCTGAAGTCCCACCATCTGACTGAAAATACAAGCCACTCATTTGCCTGCAAGCTTGAATTACACTGCCTCTAATTGGGCTACCCTCCCACTGTACTGCAAATTACTCCTCCATTTGGACTACAAACTAATCCTGAAGTCTCACCATCTGACTGAAAATGCAAGCCACTCATTTGCCTGCAGTGTAGGTGATTGCTTACAGCTTTCAGCTGTTGTATTTGCAACAATTTATGCTGTTTTGTTCATTGTAAGGGCTAGCACACTTGTGGACTGACTGCCCCAAGGATGTCTCCTTCCCCGTAGGTTTTCCTCTATATTTCTCCTCACATCCTATCCCCATAGCTGTACTCTCTACTGCTGTTCCCCTCTTACTCCACTAGATGACAGCATGAGCCTACCTAAATCACTGTACATTGGCTTCCCTATTTTTACTAAACATAGCCATATCCAATCCCATTTACATAAATGGTAAGTCGTAAGACAAGTAATTCACCACCCTAAGAAAACTAAATCAAAACTTGCAAACTCATATACCCTAACTTCAGGGGACTGGAGTCTCCCCCTAACAACCTACCAATTCTGCATACAGATTGACATGTTTTCTTTGAAGAACACTACCAACCTACCAGTTATAACACTACGAATTGCTATATCCTTCTTACCTGATTATTTTTTTGCAGCATTCTTGCCTCCTCCAGTGGGTTAGAAAGGCTCTCCCATGGTCTTCTGTGTCACCCCCCCCTGCTCCACGAACACGTGCTAACCCTCCCCCTTTTTACCTTACCCACTCATGAGGCGCCATTTTTAAATTCACCTTTTCCTGCCCAGACACCTCTGTTGCCCCTCTGCTTAAGTGTGCCTGCCTGTAAGGTATTGTACTGATCTACTGCTGTTATTCTGTTATTTTTGAATTTTTACCACATGTACACTGTGTAACATATGCTTATGATTTTCATTGCACTTGCTGCATCTTACTGATGCCTGCAAGTATATTTTGAATGTCTACACTGGTGATGTTATTCTGTCTTTCAAACTGCCGCATGTGTTCTGTGGAACATATACGTTTAATACCTACTATATTTAGCCACTGTGATGTATACATAATTTACTGGATGTCATGCCTTATATCAATTGTAATTGAATGTTGTGCTTAACGTAGAAGGCTATAGCATCCTTTTTGTTGTTAACTCATTATTGTAGTGTGAGTTCTACCCAACTGCAGTAACATCTGAGAAACAACTGTATCACAGCTTTTTCTTTGTATTCTCTTTGCATTAACAATGTGTTCTGAGTATTTTACAGCTGGGTTTGTTGTCTGCTTCCCGTAATTATACTTGGTAATACAGTTAATTGAATTGCTCTGCCTGAAGTAGTCTCACTCAATTACATCTCCACTATGTGCACTATCTATATGTAGAAGTCGCAATGAAAGCTGTTGGTTTCATGTGTATTTCCACTGCCTGAATCAGTTTTTACAGTGCAAGCCTTATTTGTTTGTTTCATGTGTTAGCTATTAACTGAATTAGCTTTATAAGTTATCCTCTTTGCTTCCCTCCTGTACTCATGAATTCTACTGCCTTTTTCTTTTACCCTCACTGCATAGTACTATTCTCCTCCCTCTAATCTCGCTGCCCTCACTCTCTCTTACCTATTACCCCTCTACCCATACCACCTTCCTTAACTAACTCTTCAATTCTTTCTCTGTTAATCTGCTACTATCTCTTGGCTTTGACAGTCTGTCTTCTTATTATTTACTGTAGCTTTTGTCCTTGTTTTGCAGCTTGACTTACACTGCTCCTAATCAGGCTACCCTCCCACTGTACTGCAAATTACTCTTCCATTTGGACTACAAAGTAATCCTGAAGTCCCACCATCTGACAGAAAATACAAGCCACTCATCTGTCTGAAGTGTAGGTGATTGCTTATAACTTTCAGCTGTTGTATTATGAACTATTTATGCTGTTTTGTTCATTGTAAGGGCTGCCACACTTGCAGACTGACTGCCCCAAGGACGTCTCCTTCCCCATAGTGTTTTCTCTATATTTCTCCTTCCGTCCTATACTGTAGTGCTGTACTCTCTGCTGCTGTTCCCCTCTTACTCCACTAGATGACAGCATACGCCTGCCTTAATCAATGTACTTTGGCTTCCCTATTTTTAGTAAACATAGCCACATCCTCTCCCTTTTACATAAATGGTAAGTCATAAAACAAGTAACCCACCACCCCAAGAAAACTAAATAAAAACTTACAAACTCATATACCCTAACTTCAGGGGACTGGAGTCTCCCCCTAACACCCTTTCCATTCTACGTAGAGATTAGCATGTTTTCTTTGAAGAACACTACCAACCTCCCTGCTATAACACAACTAATTGCTGTATCCTTCCTACCTGATTGTTTTTTGCAGCACTCTTGCCTCCTCCAGTGGGGCCAACCCACTCCGTTTGCCTTGCTCCGCTTGGCTCACTCCTCTCCCCTACCCTGCCCCAAATTCCCACCCACCCCACAACATCTACATTTATTCAATCCCAAGGTCCCCTGACCCTAGCCCCAACCAATTAACTACCTGACACAACACCTCCAAATTAAACCCCTAAGACTCAGCACTACAAATTGTTGCCACACCCTACCTGCTTCTACAATCTTACATTGCACATATTGTGTTTAATCACTCCTCACAATGCTCTTAATAACCCTCACAGCCTTAACCTACACCACATCATTAAATACCTCCACAACCCTACATACTACAAACTATCACACTACTCATACTATAACACATAGATAAACTCACAAAAATGTCATCATTTGCTCCACATTACTTAAGGAAAGCATTATACCACACTCCTATAAGACCCACATACCTCAGCCTTACACTCGTAAGACATCACATATATCCATAATCAATCTTTCACACATAATCAACCACATTTTGGACATCACTACAACACTTTTGGCTTCAGGAGACATACATCCTAATCAAGGTCTATTTCACAACATATGTGCTAATAAAGGAAAATCTGATTTACTCATCATAAACATAAACACCAGAAGTATCTCTAACAAACTCCATGACCTGCATGCCTTCATTAGTCAATACACCCCTGACATATTAACCATTACTGAGACCTGGTTAAAGCCCAGCAGGTCCAATGACGAAATCCTCCCTCCAGGTTACAATATTCTATGATTAGACAGATCTGACAAGAAAGGAGGTGGTGTTGCTATTCTTTTTAAGACCACACTTAACCTCAAACCCTTTCATAACCCTATACCCTTATTTCAAAATGCTGAAACTTTAGGTTCTGTCCCTGTCCTAAACAGTGAAAAAACATCAGCATTCTTTGCAGTTACATCCCTCCAGGTAATAACTCCTCCACTATATAATAAATGCCTCAATGACTTAAACATAACCTACCACAAGAAACTATTCTACGGGGGGGACCTAAACACAGACTGGTTACCATGTAGCTCCATGAACCCCACAAGCCAGATCAACCTTTATGGATTTACCCAACTTATTCAGGAACCCACTAGAATAGATAACAAATCCCATAAACAATCCATAATTGATTGAACACTAGTGAACAACCCCAGACAAAACTACCAGACAGGATGACTTCCAGATGGTCTAAGTGACAATCACCCCACTTTCCTTCTAAGGAAACATACCATTAACTCAAACCCCATCATTTATAGACAGATCAGGGATGACTATAAGGTAAGCCAAAAGGACCTAAATGACATATTAAAACAATGCAACTGGAAACCTCTACTAATCCTAGGTCTGGACAAAGCAGTTGACTATTTCAACAACATGTTTATCGATGTTCTCAATTCTGTTACTCCTATTAGGAAAATAAAAGCGAAAATAAATTATGTTCCATGGCTACATAGGGATACTAGAGCCCTACTTAAATCTAGAGATAAGGCCTGGAAGATATCAAAAAAAGATAATTCTAACCAGGCCATGCAAACTATAAACAACTAAGGAATCTAGCCGAAAAACAGACCAAACTAGATAAGCAAAACTGCTTTTTAAATCTCCAAAACAAACACTCAAAAAAAACCCCCAAAATTTTGGCACTCTATCAACTCCTTAAAATCTGGTAAAACAACAACCCCTGCCCCCACTTCACCAAATCATGATAAGTATGACATTGCTTCCCAATTTAATCATCATTTTATAAACTCAGTCCAGACTCTGTCCACCAAATTATCCAAAAATAATTCCACATCTACAGCTAAAAATGTGAACTGTCCAAGTAACGGTACCACAACACCAAGTAATATACCTCCTTCACTATCTAACCTGTTCCAACAACCAAAATTAAAAAACTCCTCCTAAACGTGAAACCTACTACCTTAGCTGCAGATGGTATACCTTCTGCCATTCTAAAAATGGCAGCTGATTCACTGGCTTATCCAGTCTCTATCCTCATTAACCAGTCCATTTGGGAAGCATATGTCCCTTAAATTTGGAAAATATCCTACATCATACCCCTGCATAAAGGTGGCCACTCCTATGACTACACAAACTACCACCCAATAGCCATACTTCCTCCATTATCTAAGCTCCTTGAAAAAATGTATTCATTTTCAAGTTATGCAATACCTGAGCACATATAATCTTCTTTCCCCCACCCAACATGGCTTTCGTCCACATCATAGTACAACTACTGCACTTCTCTCTTTCACAAATCAAATTAACCACCATAGGAACAATACAAATTTTGTATCTGCTACCTTCCTGGACCTTTCCAAGGCATTTGACATGGTGTCACATGCAAAGCTAATAGATGCCCTCACATCCTTATCCTTTGCTACCCCTACCATATTCTGGTTTAACAGCTATCTCTATGATAGACAACAGTCTGTCCAATGACAATATGTTCTCTCTCCTCTATTTCCCAATTCAATAGGCGTACCTCAAGGCTCAGTACTGGGTGTGCTTCTCTTCTCCATATTCACAAATAACCTGCACACTGCCACACAACAAGCCACTCTTGTCCAGTATGCTGATGACTCGACACTCATCTGTGCAGCCCCATCTCTCTCTATCCTACAGCAACTGGCCCAAGAATCTTTCTCTGCTATTGAAAATTGGATCACTGGTATCCAGCTTATCCTTAACCCCAACAAGACTAAATTACTTTTATTCACTCCAAATAAATCCAAATCCACTCCTCTTACCTTTCTATCTATCCAAAAATGGCATTCTAATCACTCCTACAACCCACACCAAACTCCTTGGGGTAGAAATAGACAAAAATCTTTACTTCAATGTTCACATAGGCCAAACTATCCAAAAGGTTCACAAAAAATGGGTACTCTTCATAGGCACAAGAACTTTCTCACTGATGAAGCAAGAATCACCTTAGCCCAAACTCACCTTCTGCCTACACTTACATATGTAGCCCCAATATTAACCCACATTAGAAAAAAAAAACATCTTCATAAAATTGAATCATGCTATAACAAAATTGCAAAATTTGCTAATAACTCTACATTTAGAACCCACTGCTGCCAAGTACTAAGACACCTTAAATGGCTTGAATTACTCTAATTACTCACCTTCCAACAGCTAACTACTGCATTTAATATCCTGACCAACCCTGAGAAAACATCTGCCCTACAACAACTGCTCACCCACTACTCTACCACTCGCCCCCTCTGCTCCACCACTAAATCTCTTCTCTGTACTACAACGGGAAACAGCACTGCAGGTAAATCTCTCTACTCTCATGTCATAGCTAAGGCCCGGAACAACCTCCCCCACCCCATTACCTCTGCCACAAATATTATACAATTCAAAAAACTACTTAAATGATATATCCTGGAAACTTGGATCTGCCCATGTATAACTTAACTCACTTTCTCCTGTCACTGGACTTCTCTAAACACAACTGAACCAGCTCACAATATAGGCCTTGATTTATTTACACCTTATCTACTATGTCAAGTATCTTAGTCTCATAACCATTTTGTGGCTAATTAGGATCTAGCCTATTATGTTAATTATTGGAATTTGTTGTCACAAAGCAAGTAACTATTTATCATCTCAACTGTTGTCTTTTACTTTGAAAATGTGACTATTATTCATGTACTATCGGTAATTTGTTACTGTTCTTATATTTTTTGGAGCTTTTCTACCCAGGCCTCCACTGAAAATGGGGCCAGTCCAGCTGGATTTTCCAGGTTAAGAAATGTAAAATAAAAATAAATAAAAATAAAGAACTTGGACCGAAGCTCCAAAGACAGTGGTGTTTACATATTCATAAAGGATGCGCATACCTCCAGACTGGTAGCCCAACATAATGCATCAGAGATACTTCAGGTGCAGCTAACATTGGGTAAGACAGCGATTCAAATCATACCCTGTTATAGGTCCCCAAGCATCTCCCAAGACTCACACACCATGTTCCTAAGCACCCTGGAGAATATTAGGGTCCAACCTAACACTCTCATATTGGGAGACTTCAACTACCCCTCCATTAACTTGGAAAACTACTCATGTATAAATACACTTGCCCAATGTTTCCTGAATTCATTAATTCCAGTGCCCTGGACCAGCTCATTCTTACCCCCACTAGAGGTAGCAACATCCTTGACATGGTCATTACTAACATGGGCGACCGTTGCTCTACACCAATAGTCAATTCCTCCCTGCTTAGATCCAACCACAAACTAATCACCTTGGAAATCCACATCCCTCCCACCCCTCCCCACAAAGGTAACCACCATGAAAAACTTCTCCAAAGCTAACTTTGGGCTCCTAAAAACAGAGCTGGCTAACTTCACGGCACCCATGCAAATGGGGAATAGTTGCATGACCGTAAAATCATACCCCAATGCACTGTATGAACACGCACACAAATGCCTGGATCTCACCATACCCAATAGAACCAAGACACTCTCTTCCAAAAAAAGAAAGCCAATCTGGTGGTCCCCTGCCATAAACAAACTGTACAACAGAAGGAGGAAACTGATGTGGAATAAGGTGAAGTCCCAAGACTGGGAAAATTCCCTTATCAGCCTCAACAAAAAGTTGAGATCACTCATCAAATTCTCTAAAGCTAGCTATGAAAACAGAATTGCAGCAGATAGTAAAGACAACCACATAGCCTTCTATAGTTATGTAAAGAATTTCCATGACAATGCCCAGATTTGCTCTGAGTTACCGCCAGTAGATATTGCCAATATACTAGCCGACAGATTCAGTGCCAACTTTACACCCCCCCAAAGGGCCAATAACAATACCAGTAGATTGCCAGGCACCCAGTATTACTGCTGCACAGGTTAAGACAGCACTGTCCAAGGCCAGGAATACAGCTTCTATGGGACCTGACAACATCCCTGGCTGTGTTCTACATGAACTACAGAGTGAACTGGCACCTCACCTGTGTGCTCTGTTCAGTCACAGCCTCACCTCAGGCTTTGTCCCAACCGAATGGCGAACTGCTATAGTCATCTCTCTCCCCTCAAAGGAAGAGCGACTACAGGCCCTGGGAACTATCACCCCCATTAGCCTGACAAGTCAGATATGCAAAGTTATAGAATGCATCATCACGGACCTAATAAACAAGGATATAGGGAATCTCCAAACTCTGGATCCCACACAGTTTGGATTTGTGAAGGGTAGATCATGCATGCTCACCTTGGTTGACTTCTTTGAGTCAGTCACCAGAGCTGTGGATGAAGGCAAAGTAGTTTATATAGCCTACCTTGGTCTGCCCAAGGCCTTTGATACCATTTCCCACTCAGGAATCATAGAAAAACTCACTAAGCTAGGCATCAACCCTAATATCACTAGGTGGGTTGCAAACTGGTTCACAGATAGAACCCACAGTGTGAAAGTAGCTGACTCCAAGTCAGACTGCCCACCAGTCATGGGTGGAGTCCCACAGGGATCTATCCTGGGTCTTATCCTGTTTGGTATCTACTTCTCAGATGTCCAGGCCAACTGAAAGGGACTCTGGCAGACAAGTTTCGCAGATGATTGCAGGTTGGGAGCCATTATTAACTCCCCAAGTGATGCTGACATCCTACAGAAAGGCCTCACTGAGACCAATGACTGGTGTCAGAACCATGGCCTTAAGTTCAATACCAGAAAATTTGTCATCACCCCCTTTGGGAAAAACCCAGTTCCATAAATTACCACATCGATGGTAGACCACTTAACTCAGAAGGTGTTATAAGAGACCTGGGAACACAGGCTGACAGCAACCTCTCTTTTGACCACCACATTGTCACTGTGGTCAGAGCGTCCTTCTGTGTGGCACATCTCATTACTAAGGGTTTTGCATCTAGGAATAAATAGGTTTTTTGTCTCCTTCTACTCTTCCCTCATTAGGCCAATCATCGAGTGCAATGCCCCATTTGACATGTACCTCACTAGACAGCTGCAACAACTGGAGAGGCTGCAAAAGTACCTCACAAAGAGGATGCTAGGCCTTAAACACTTGTCCTATATGGACAGACTCAGAAAACTCCAACTATTCTCTGTCTCATATCGCCTACTTAGAGGCGATCTCTGCTTGACTTACAAAGCCATGTCTGACCCAGCTCTGTTAGAAATATTACATCTAAAGAAATCCCTCCACACCACATGCTCCAGAGACCTCAACCTCATTACCACAATCAACAGAATGTGCTGGAGGGACAGGTTCATAACCCAGAGACTGCCCATACTATGGAATAGACTTCCCATACATGTCAAACAGAGCACCTCACTAGCCGTCTTCAAGAGAAATCTTGATGAGTGGATGGGAAATAGAAATTTCACCCCAGGGATTATTCCAGTGGCTCTGTTTGACAGATGTGCTGGGAACTAAGGTCACGTGGCATGATGCCAGGGTAATCCTATGGGCTAGACTTGTAAAGGCTACAGGGCCATTAGGCTAGTACACTCCTATGAACCTATGAACCTATGTATGCTATTGAATTAGTACAGCAATTACAGACACACATATACCTTGCAACAATAACGTGATGTAATCCCTTCACCTACTGACATACCTCACAACTGTAGTGAAACTTCTACTGTGGTGCATTCATCTTATACAATATCATGTAATCTCTATTGTAAAATGCTCATGTGTTCAACATCCACATTCACTGACTGTTTGCATCGTGTGGCCTTATACTGTAATACATAAATGGCATCCTCCACAGTTTTAAGGCTCTATATTAAATAAACAAATGTTTGAAAGTTCGACTGTCATATGGTCGACACCATATGATCAAACTTTCAAAACTCCGAGTAACTAATACAAAAAATAAATAAATTACACCAAACACCTACCTTAACATTTTAAGAAGGGGGTCAAGCCCCCATGCACCCCCCATGCCCCCCGCTCTTTAAATATACCAACTCCGAGATTGCACTACAGTGCAGAAAAGGGAAATCTTCCCATTCCATGCTGCATGGAGATCTCCGTTACAATGTTCGAACATTCAAAAATCTGATCATATGGTGTCGACCATATGATACTTGAACTTTTGAATGTTGAAACCCTCAATATAGACCCAGTTATAATGTGTCTATTAACAGAGGGAGAGGCCTCCACCATCCTTTTTGTCTCAAAGAGATTGTTTACAACGCATACATCTGATGAAATAAGTTAGCACAGCTGGAGTGCCACAGTTGTGTTAAGACGTGTACTGTGGCACTTGTGATTAATCCACATGACATTAGTCAGTAAAGCTGCATGGCTCGGTGCTCATTTCCTGAAGGGGTAACATGATATGAATGCACTGAAGTTCCATAAACACCATTGTATCTCATTATTCTTATCCATGTTTATGTTGGATAATGATATATCATCACAGCCTGTGACTGCATGGAATAGAAACGGTTGTTTGGGACATGTCATGCTATGACTGCTCCCGTGGCACATGCCTTGAGTACAGCCTAGTATGGTACCAACACAGACAAACTGTGGCCTAATTCTGGAACAATGTGTGTAATACGCAATGGAAACAGCATTCTTGTCAAAGAAGAATTGATCATGTACTGCTCACTGATGTGTGGACAATAACACATGTAGCTCCCTTCCAGCTTTCTGATTAAATCTGATAGTTCATATTTTATTTGTGGCTCCTTTTAAAATGTACACATTCAGTTCAGTTATCTGTGACAGCTTCCATTGCTATCTGATGTGGTACTTCCAGTCAATACAGAGGTCTGGAGTTAGCCTAGTATAATAGCCAGGGGTCTGAATCTTATAACACCTGTCTGTTAGGCATCAGTGGCTTACACAGATAATATATATGGCAAAGTCATAGGTCCACATTTTTCAGACCTTGTCCTACATGGTATGGCATCCATATACCTTATGATATGAAAGTGCTCTAAGTCTTTCAAGGGTGTTCTTTATGGAATAACCAATGTATGTATTTTTCTAGCATCCATGATTTTTATGCATCTCTCTGATATCGGTCCTGCTATGTGTTCGAAAATGACACAATACAAATGTTTATTATGTCATTCATTACTCACTGGCATTACCTATTCCTTAGATAATTATGCCCAGTATTGCATGGCATCATCCATATATTTCCTTATTACTGCAATTGTTTTCATCACACTATAAAGCTTAATGGCAGATGAGGGATTCCATACACATTTCTTACTGGATGGCATATTGCCAGACCGTCAGAAACTGTGTTGGTCCACTGTTACAACACTATCTTATGTATCGTTGCTGTTATGTTACTGTTCCCTGTAAATCCATATGAATATGCCCATTATAATGATGTCTGACATGTTTGCATGTCAGCAATGAGAAACTTGAAATCATGACATATAGGTACCACTGTCATTTCTTTGCAAAAGCATGTGCATTTTTATGTACTGACATTACAGCTTTAAGGTCCATTTGTTCTTGTATATACATGCTGAGGTGGAGAATACAGCAATGGTGTTGACTTGCATACATAAATTCCTGTATGTAGATCTCATATGCAATAAATACAGTGTATGCATTCATCCCATAATGTATCCTCTGCCAATGCTAAATGTCATCTCAGCTCAGCATTTAATTAACTGAAATATCACATTTTCACTGCCCTTTGTTACCCTGCACCTTTGTTTTCATATCATATTCTTTGTTCACATGTCCATTTTTATTTACGTGCATAACTGTGGTGTCACCATTTGCATTGATTATCATTAAATCAGTATTGCAGGATTTATATCAGAAATGTTTCTTTGACACTTCAGTGCATTTGGTTGTGGTATATAGTCATAGTCATAGGTTACTTCAAGGCTAACTACCCTATTGGGCTATTTTAAGCCTAGCCAATTACCTCATGTGAGAATCAAACCCTGCACCTTATGTCTGTAAGGCAAACACCTTAAACTTTATACCAACCTCCCACCCCAAAGCTGAATTAACTTCATAGATTTATAGTTGATTACTAGGCTAATGATCCCAGGAGGTCTTTTTATGCCTAGCCACACTTCCCATTATGAAAATCAAACCCTGTACCTTATGTCTGTGAGGTAAACACCTTAACTATTGTACACTTTACTTATTTCACTTTCCACATTAATTATGCAGTATAAAATAGTTGTTATTTGTGTAGAGTACCCCTATTCAACTCCCCCTCCTTCAGTATTCTTCCACTGTCCTTGCCTTTAATATTTCTAGACTACAGCACACGTTCTCATCTGAGCTTTGCCTATATGAAAGCTATTTTGTTTACATTCTGTGTTAATGCTTGCAAGCACCTTTCCATGGCCACAAACACTATTGTTGGCCACAAAAAGGTGTTTGCAAATGTGTAGGTGTGATGAGTAGCATGCGTTTTTGATTAATGCTGCACTTATTGCTGTAGCATGCTTACACATTGTAGGCTTTGTGCAGCACCTACATAATTGCTAATGAATTGCAGCGTATGTCTTTACACCTTAACTCTATGTATACCTTGGGTTACTAAATGGATCAGAACACATGCTGCTTAAACTGTTTGATATCTGAGGAGCTACCTGCTAACATAACCCTCTACAGATGATCTTAGTTCTTAGTTAAGTGTAAATGTGTCTGTGTGAGATATGCTACCGACCTTATAGATATTCTTAGAAATGTGCATTTTTTGTGACTGTGATTGTTGGTTTTGATTCATACCTGAAAGTACAATGTGTATTATATTTCCAATGTATTGTATAAGTTGTAAAATCAAAAACTATTGGAAGAAAAGTGGACAGTTAAGCCAAAGTGTAATTGTGAATTTCACGTTTCTCTTATATTAGGTTTGCAAGCTAATTATTTACTGCATGCTTTGATTTGCATTTAGACTACTAGCTACAATGACTTTTGGTAAGTTACAACTTCTTCTTTAGCTATGTTATAAGAAAAGCCCTGTTTGTTCCTATGTCATCTTTTATGCGTACAACAAAATTGTAATTATGCAGTAACTTAGGTAATTAATCAGTGTAGAATCTTTTCATGTAAACTTAAAAGACATCTGATCTGTTTAAACTGTTTTGTGCATGTAAAATTAGTTCCCTGAATGGGTGAAATATAGCTCTGTTTTTACATGTCATCTAAGACTAGACACTAAGCTAATTTTGTAAAGGTGCACAAAGTTATTTCTGGGATACAGGGGTAAATCTCCTAGTGAGTTTCAATAAGGTGTGTCTATGATGGGCCACTATAAGATGCATCTTGAAATCCGGTCATTAATGTGTGGCGTACATTATTTAATTGACAACTAAAGGAACTAGTGTAGATTAGATTTCTCCTGAACATAATATAATGGTGAGCATCATTGTGTAAGTATGTAAGTCTAGGTAACTTAGCTCATTTTATGTTAAGGAATGAAATGCAGGGTGATAGGATAGGAATGCTGGCTCCCTGGAAGTGTAGCAGATTGTTTTTAGGATCTTTAGTTGTGAACAGAAAGAAGAAGTAAAGAGCGCGTCTGTATGTGGCATGCAGACAGATTTCACCTTGAGTGCTGAGGAGGTTCAGTCTGCTAGTTATAGACCCTGGGAAGGTCAGAGAAAACAAAACAAATAAATTACTTACAATATTAAGTAGATCTGAAACCTAGAAATCTCAAGGATAATATCAAAAGCATTGCCAAAGAAATTACAGCACTATCAGGTCCAGTAATGGAGTCCATGATGTTAGGATGGCATGCAAAGCTAAATACAAGTATAACCTCTTCTTTAGCTGTGTTGCAAAATTAAAAAAAAAAATAATATCCTGTATTGCTTAGAACTTATTCACAATGACATCTTCTATTCTTACCCAAAAGACATTGCCAGTAGATTTGCAAATATATCTCATTAACACCTATGAAGTGTGGAACATTACACCTCTTACAGCTGCACACATCCTTGCATTCCATAGCAGTTTCTGAAAAGTCAACTTAAAAAGCATAATGTAATGAAGGCTATTCAACTGCAGGGCATCCTAGCTTACCACTCTTTATGTCATTTTATTAACAAATTCTTGCCCTTTCTATTTCTGCCTTTTATAAGCTGGTAAGTCACTTAGTTAAAAAGACAGAAGAAAGGTCTGGACATCATAAGGAGCTAGGCCTGCTAACTGAAAGTATATAAAAAAGACACTATAGGCTTGAATGAGATATATAACACAAACTTCACTCCAAGACATGTATTCAAAACTACCAAACATCTGAATTCCTTACTGCCCAATTATCTCAAAGTCCACTTACTGAATGAGCTAACCATGACCAAGAACACTTCCTCCAATGGACCTGACAATATAACTGGTTGTTTAATTAATAGTGTTAAACATGTCTTTGCAGACTATTTAACCTAAGTTTAGCTATTGCTTTTGCCCGTGGTGTGTGGCATGTGGTGATGCTCCTCCATAATGGTGGCCTTTCAACCAGCCCAGGTAATTACAGACCTATCAGCCCTACAAACCTCATCTGTAAAGCCATAGAACATATGATAAATGACTTCATAAATTACAATATCAGGAATCTTATTAGACTGGACCTCGCCCCCTGCCCACAGCAGTTGGCTTTATTAAGGGTAGATCCTGTCTATTCAATATGGTTAACATCTTTGAAAAGGTTACAGAGGCTATACATGGTTTGCCTGCAGTGCACATGGTATATCTTGACCTGGTCAAGGCCTTAGATGCCATTCCTCATGACTGCATCATAAAAAAGCTAAGTGCTTTAAAAATCAACCTATGTGTGGTGACATAAATGGCAAATTTTCTGAAAGACAGAACAAATGCAGTGCAAGTTGTACGTGCCTCATCAGAAAGTATAAAGGTGACTAGTGGTGTTTTTCAAAGCTTGATATTGGTACCTCTCATTTTTGGTATTTACTTCTCAGATCTCTAATCAGACAGCCAAGACCTCTGGCTAGCAGTTAAGTCACTCTATGACACCCAAACCCTCCTGAATGAAATCTCCCTAGAAAACTCTTGGTGTACTAAAAATGAGCTCAAACTAAGTGGCTAAAAGTATTTAGTATCATCAATTTTGGTAGATAAACCATCCCCTGAACATACTTTATAGATATACATCACTACAAACTGAAATATGGTAAGGGACATAGGCATCTGGGCTGGTTGCACCCTTTCTTTTGACCAACATGTGACAATGGTTGCTAGGAACATCTTTTTATTTAGCTCAGCTTATTACCAAAGGAATAATATCAAGGTCTAAACAGATAATCACTCCATTATACTCAGCATTGATTAGGCCAAGTATAGAATAGAATGACCCATTTTGGATGTATCTCTCTAAAAATAACAAACAGAAAGATCTCAAAGGTTCTTATTCAAAAGTATGACACTCCTAAAGTTCATGTGCTACCAATGGAGGTTGGAAGCTTTATATCTTTATATCTTTACACTATTTTTTTACAGAATTTTGAGGGGGAGTTCTCTGTTCTGTGTGCAGTGCAGTTAGATACCCAATTGCTCTGGATCTCCTGTTTCTGTGCAAGTCCAATATCTCCACCAGTACTAGAATCAGGGATGTAAATCCTCACCAACAAATACATAACACACATTGGAAGGATAGGTTTACATGCCAGCACCTTCCTAATCTCTGGAATAAACTCCTTATATGTCAAGCAATACAACTCGCAATCTTCTTTAAATACATTAACTAGACTACTGAAAGGGTATCAGCAAATTTATTATGCGATTGACTGGTATGGTCCTACTGGAGAAAGGAGGGTCAGCCTAAGTGAGTGCACTGGCAAGGAGTGAATGCTCATGAGACTCATTGGTCTTGGAATATCTACCAGTCTATGAATTGATGAATAAAAGATCTGGATACAGTCAGACTTGTAAGAAAAGATGGGTGATGAAATTCCAGTTGGAGTTATGTCTGGGAGGAGAGGGAGGATTATATGGGAGATACTGCTGACAGTTCTGGAATGGAATATTGGAGAGATAGGCTACATGAGTAAAAGGAAAAGGATAACTAGGACAATGTGAAGAGAAAAAAGGGGGTCTTATTTTTATCAAGAGTTGAAGGTCAAATAAAGGAAAACACAGAAGATGAGGAGGGCACGATGGCTTATTTCTCCCTGTAGCACATTCAAAGATGAAAGGAAATGAAGGAAATGGGGGTGATGATCCTTGTGAGGAGTAACTTAAAGTAAAAATGTGTAAAGTTCAGGAAAGGTCAGAATGGAGGTGGGTAATGTAGGGGTTAGAGTGTTTGGAAAAAGGTGGAAGATTAGTAATATTTATGGTCCTGATGAAGACTGCCCTCAATTTACCAGGACTTTTATGAGGCATGGTACAGAACAGCTGGAGGTTATGATTATGAAATAATTGGAGTGGATATAAATGAGATTGCACATTCCCTAAAGGCTAGAACATATGGAAGACTGCAGAAGAATAGAAAAGTCCAGGTACTACTGATGGGGCTAAAGAGGCATTAATGGATATATGAGAGAGGTTCCACCAAGAGATCAGGCAGTATATTTTCTCAAAAGTAGGAGAGAAACAGGCAAATTGACTGGATAGGTTTCTTGTTAGAGTGAAAAAATTGGAGTGGTTACCAAGGCAGAATAGGAGAAAGGAAAGTTAATGCTTTAGTGAAGTTGCAGGTAAAGGTGGAAGAAAGAGAGGCAAAAAGATGAGAGAGGTGGGATACATGGGTATGAAATTATGCAAAAAGGAGACTAGAAGGTGAAAAGATATTGTTAGAGTTCATAGGGGTCAACCCAAAATAGGGAACAAGCAATACATGTATTTTTATTAATTTATTTATTTATTTTACATTTGTTTACTGGGAAAGTCCGACTGCACACAGGTCCATTTTCAGTGAAGGTCCAGGGAGAAAAGCTCCATCTTACAATACATTACATGAGAGTAGAAAGAAGTAGAACATACATACATATGGCATACATACACATCAGGATAACATGCTGGTGATTAACAGCCATACTTATAGCATATATACACACAACAGGACATCATGCTAGTGATTAACATTTCTTACAGTAGACAATCAGAGGTACATTTTTTTTCTTTTGCAGTTATAAATTTTGTAAGGTAAATGTATACGGGTTTGGAAGCTTTCAGGGGAGAAATTGTTTATACATAGCTGTACCCTGACAAATTCTCTTGGTATGGATTAACCTGGTGAATGGTATGAGTATAGCCAGTTACTTAGATAGTGAGTTTTCTGGAGTTTTTTGAATTGACTAAATGAGGTGGTAGAAGTTATTTGGCTTAGTAGTGTGTTCTAGGTTTTGGCAATGGTGTTGGCAAAGAAGGACTGACCGACTTTGTTTTTATGTTTGATGACAGTTATGAGGTTTTGGTTTAAGGCTCTAGAGGTAATGTGGGGCTGAATTAGGTGCTGAAGTGCTGGAGTTATCTCAGAAGGTAGTAGAGTTTGTGCGCTATAGAGAGTTGATTGAGTAGAAGTATATGAGGCAACTCAAGCCAGTTAAGTTCTTAAGGGATAGACAGTAGTGGGACCTATATGAGGCTTCAGTAGCAAACTTGGCAATCTTGTTGGAGCAAGATTCCATTTTATTTAGATCACTTTGACAGAGATTGGTCAAGATGGGAGAGGCATAGAGGAGGGTGGATAGAAGATGAGTCCTTGCAATGGTTACTTTGGTGCGTTTTGTCATAAACTGTTTCTTCCTGTAGAAGAGACCAGGATTTTTATTAACTTTCTTAATGGATTGTGCTATGTCAATGATGAAACTCAGGTTATTGTATGTGTAGGGATGCAGTTAAGTGCATTTGCAAAGACAGCTTATGGCTATGGAGGGGAAAGGCAGAAAACTGCCAGAGTAAATCAACTGGAATTTCAATGGAAGTGAATGCAGAACAAGCTAGGTAAAAGAGAAGAGAAATATGAATGGTCAAAGGACTGCTGAAGGAAGAAAGTGCAAAGATTCCCAAATTAGAAAGAGAGAAATACAGTAGAGAAAAAAATAATGGACAGCTCAGATATGTGGTGCATACATGGAAAGAAGTTGGAAAGGGTCTTGGCATGGAAATTACAGGAGATTAAGCAGAGTCAGATTGCAAAAACACTGAGAGGGAGGATGGTATTGTGAAGAATGGCAACGGAAGTATAAAGAAGGTAATGTGGAGCTTCTACTGCAAATATACACCAGGCTGTAAACCATGGAAGGAGAGAGAAAAAGCAAATGGCACTTCATTATACTGGCATGGTGAAACATTATATGAGAAAGTACGCTATACCTGGATAAGGAAATAAATTTGGCTCATGTGGAGAAAGTATGTAGGCATCTGAATATAAGGGAGGCTGCAAGAAAAGATTGGCTTTCTGGTAATCTATATAAGAGATGGTAAACGATACAAGTAAGACATTGTGTGAGATATATATTGATGCAATATTGAAAAGAGTCTAACTGACATCAGTTACTAGAGCTGGAGTGCTGTTTATACCAAAAGGGGAACAGGAAAACCTTGACCTTGGAGAGTATTATCATATCTCCTTTATTAACACCGATGCTACCTTCAGTCTTTGCCAAGCAGATTGAAGGAATCCTGCCTAGATAAATAGAGACAGGGCAGAGAGGGTTTGTTAGCTCATGCCATCCAATAAAGCTCTGTGAGTTTTCACTGTAACTTTCAATGGGTAGAGTTTAAGCTTTTCGATAGACTGAAATTATGTTTTCACATTTCAAACAAATGTACATATCTCTGGAACCAGGAGTGCAATTACATTTTATGCTCAAATACTGAGAGAATTGCTTGGCTACAAACATCTGCATTAGAAGCTAAAGCTAAGTTAAACTTGCAGTAGTGTATTTTAGTATTCTGTTAAGTACAAACTTGCAGTTTTAAAAGTTCTGTATTTTCATTGTTTCTGTTTCCTAATTGTGTGTTTCTGAACAGTGTGCTGTGTGTCTGTTTGCTATAAGAGGGGTGATGTTATCACTTCTTTGTTATCTGATATTTAATAGCCTAAAGGGATTCATCTGTACATTAAGTGCTAGCCACAAAGTTTGAGAAATCATGTTATGCTCAACTCCTGAGAGACTTGCTTGGCTACAAACATCTGTATTAGAAGCTGAAGCTAAATGAAACTTGCAGTAGTGTATTTTAGTATTCTGTTAAGTATAAACTTGCAGTTTTAAAAGTACTGTATTTTCATTTATTCTGTTTCCTAATTGTGTGTTTCTGAACAGTGTGCTGCATGTTTGTTTGCTATAAGAGAGGGTGCTGTTATCACTTCTTTGTTACCTGATATTTAACAGCCTAGAGGAATTCCTCTGTACTTTAAGTGCACGACACAAAGTTTGACAAATCATGTTATGCTCAACTCCTGAGAGACTTGCTTGGCTACAAACATCTGCATTAGAAGCTGAAGCTAAATGAAACTTGCAGTGGTGTATTTCAGTATTCTGTTAAGTATAAACTTGCAGTTTTAAAAGTACCGTATTTTCATTTCTTCTGTTTCCTAATTGTGTGTTTCTGAACAGTGTGCTGTGTGTCTGTTTACTATAAGAGTGGGTGGTGTTATCACTTCTTTGTTATCTGATATTTAATAGACTAGAGGGATTCCTCTATACTTTAACTGCTAGCCACAAAGTTTGAGAAATCATTTTATGCTCAACACCTGAGAGACTTGCTTGGCTACAAACATTTGCATTAGAAGCTGAAGCTAAGTGAAACTTGCAGTAGTGTATTTTAGTATTCTAAGTACAAACCTGCAGTTTTAAAAGTACTGTATTTTCATTTTTTTTTTTTGTTTCCTTATTGTGTGTTTCTGAACAGTGTGCAGTGTGTCTGTTTGCTATAAGAGGGGGTGGTGTAATCACTTCTTTGTTATATGACATTTAATAGCCTAGAGGGATTCCTCTGCACTTTAAGTGCTAGCCACAAAGTTTGAGAAATTATTTTATGCTCAACTCCTGAGAGACTTGCTTGGCTACAAGCATCTGCATTAGAAGCTGAAGCTAAGTGAAACTTGCAGTAGTGCATTTTAGTATTCTGTTAAGTACAATATTGCAGGTTTAAAAGTACTGTATTTTCATTTATTCTGTTTCCTAATTGTGTGTTTCTGAACAGTGTGCTGTGTGTCTGTTTGCTATAAGAGGGGGTGGTGTTATCACTTCTTTGTTATCTGATATTTAATAACCTAGATGGATTCCTCTGTACTTTAAGTGCTAGCCACAAAGTTTGAGAAATCATTTTATGCTCAACACCTGAGAGACCTGCTTGGCTACAAACATCTGCATTAGAAGGTGAAGCTAAGTGAAACCTGCAGTAGTGTATTTTACGATTCTGTTAAGTACAAACTTGCAGTTTTAAAAGTACTGTATTTTCATTTTTTCTGTTTCCTAATTGTGTGTTTTGAAACAGTGCATTGTGTGTCTCTTTGCTGTAAGAGGGGGTGGTGTTATCACTTCATTATCTGATATTTAATAGCCTATAGCAATTCCTCTGTACTTTAAGTGCTAGCCACAAAGTTTTAGAAATCATTTTATGCTCAACTCCTAAGAGACTTGTTTGGCTACAAACATCTGCATTAGAAGCTGAAGCTAAGTGAAACTTGCAGTAGTGTATTTTAGTATTCTGTTAAGTACAAACTTGCAGTTTTAAAAGTACTGTATTTTCATTTTTTTCTGTTTCCTAATTGTGTGTTTCTGAACAGTGTATTGTGTGTCTGTTTGCTATAAGAGGGGGTGGTGGCATCACTTCTTTGTTATTTCATATTTAATAGCCTTCAGCGATTCCTCTGTACTTTAAATGCTAGCCACAAAGTTTGAGAATTCATTTTATGCTCAATTCCTGAGAGACTTGCTTGGCTACAAACATCTGCATTAGAAGATGAAGCTAAGTGAAACCTGCAGTAGTGTATTTTAGGATTCTGTTAAGTACAAACTTTGCATTTTAAAAGTAATGTATTTTCATTTTTTCTGTTTCCTATTTGTGTGTTTCTGAACAGTGTGTTGTGTGTCTGTTTGCTGTAAGTTGGGGTGGTGTTATCACTTCTTTTTTATCTCATATTTAATAGCCTAGAGGGATTCCTCTGTACTTTAAGTGCTAGCCACAAAGTTTGAGAAATCATGTTATGCTTAACTATTGAGAGACTTGCTTGGCTACAAACATCTGCATTAGAAGCTGAAGCTAAGTGAAACTTGCAGTAGTGTATTTTAGTATTCTGTTAAATATTAACTTGCAGTTTTAAAAGTACTGCATTTTCATTTTTTCTGTTTCCTAATTATGTGCTTCTGAACAGTGCTTTGTGTGTCTGTTTGCTATAAGAGGGGGTGGTGTTATCACGTCTTTGTTATCTGATATTTAATAGCCTATAGCAGTTCCTCTGTACTTTAAGTGCTAGCCACAAAGTTTGAGAAATCATTTTATGCTCAACTCCAGAGGAACTTGCTTGTCTACAAATATCTGCATTAGAAGCTGAAGCTAAGTGAAAAAGTGAAAACTTGCATTAGTGTATTTTAGTATTCTAAGTACAAACTTTCAGTTTTAAAAGTACTGTATTTTCATTTTTTCTGTTTCCTAATTGTGTGTTTCTGAACATTGTGCTGTGCGTCTGTTTGCTAAAAGAGGGGGTGGTGTTATCACTTCTTTGTTATCTGATATTGAATAGTCTAGAGGGATTCCTCTGTTCTTTAAGTGCTAGCCACAAAGTTTGAGAAATCATTTTATGCTCAACTCTTGAGAGACTTGCTTGGCTACAAACATCTGCATTAGAAGCTGAAGCTAAGTGAAACTTGCAGTAGTGTATTTTAGCATTCTAAGTACAAAGTTGCAGTTTTAAAAGTACTGTATTTTCATTTTTTCTGTTTCCTAATTGTGTGTTTCTGAACAGTGTGCAGTGTGTCTGTTTGCTATAAGAGGGGGTGGTGTTATCACTCCTTTGTTATCTGATATTCAATAGCCTAGAGCAATTCCTCTGTACTTTAAGTGCTAGCCACAAAGCTTAAGAAATCATTTTATGCTCAACTCCTGAGAGACTTGCTTGGCTACAAATATCTACATTAGAAGCTGAAGCTAAGTGAAACTTGCAGTAGTGTATTTTAGCATTCTGTTAAGTACAAACTTGCAGTTTGAAAAGTACTGTCTTCATTTTTTCTGTTTCCTAATTGTGTGTTTCTGAACAGTGTGCTGTTTGTCTCTCTGCAGTTAGTTCCCCACCCTTCCTCCCTGTTCCTTTGTCGGTATTAGTGTTGGTGGCTCTGGAATTGCCCATCCCTCCTGTAAGTCTGTATTAGAATACTCCTCCTGGGTCCATCTCATTTGCCCACTTAACCGAGTACAGTGAGATCATATTCTGAGTCTAGTGCTCACTCTACTTAATACAGAGGGAAGATTTGAGAATGCCAGCCCACTTAGGTTCTCCCTTCCTCTCTCCTTGCACTTAAAAAAAATTGCACTTTATTCATTTGCTTTAACTGTATTTTTCTTTACTCCTTCTTTATTTTGCTTTTCTTAAAAGTACTTAATTTTATTTATTCTGCTGGATTTATTACTGCTTGCTAGTAGCTTGAATAAATTTTAACTGTTATTCTAAGTTTTTTTGTTTAAGCACTTGGGCTTCATTCAGGCTGTTTTACATTAAGACGATTTGTGGTATGCACTGTTGTTGCAGGGCAGGTAGCTTGCATCCTTCTAAGCTGTGAATTACTAATTGAAGGCCCAGTGTCCACTATTCTAAAAGTGTATTAGTTCTGGCTTAAGCACTTGGCTTCAGGCCAGTTATTCTACATTTAGAAGGTTTGCGGTCTGCACTCTTGTGGGAGGAGAGGCTGGATTCTGCCTTTCTGAGCTGGGAATGCCTGCTAATTTGAATTGTTTATTTTTGAAATTGGTGCAGCTTGTTACTGCAGCATAGACCAGATTCAGGCCTGCTGAATCTAGCTTTTTTGTATAACTTGAACACTGATCCAGGCCATCTTTTTTGGAGAAGGTTCCCCTGCACCCTAGAAAGCAGGGGTGTGCAGTTAGAACTTGTCTGATTGAAGACTGCTGGAACAGGGCTCAGTTTTGAGCTTTTTTCTGGTTAATTGGGCAACGTGTTTAAATCATTTTATTTGTTTTCTATTGTTTGATATATATATATATATATATATATATAGGCAAACTTCTGGAAAAGTTCATGACAACTAAAAGTGGATGAAACGCGTAAAAATTTGACTTCTGGCTTTTTTCCGTTTTTCCAGTCATAAACTGGCAGTTAATTTTACTTAGTTTTGTTGTGTGTGTTTGTAAAATATATATATATATATATATATATATATATATATATATATATATATAGGTCTACCTGATTACGCTGAAAGCAGAAAACACCGACAACGAGATAACCGACACCGGAAGATCGACAACGGAGAAGACCGGCAGTTGAAAAGCCTGACGCTGAGAACACCGACATGATAAGGTAAGTGTGCGATAGGGACGGACGTTAGGGTCAGGGTGCGGGTAAGGTAAGTGTGTGATAGTGAGGGACGTTAGGGTGTGGGTCAGGTAAGTGTGCGATAGTGATGGACTTTAGGGTTAGGGGTGGATTAAGTGAGTTAGGACTAGGGTACAGATAAGGTAAGTGTGCGATAGTGACGGACCTTACGGTTAAGGTTAGTGCATATATAGTTGTGTATGTAAGGTTTAGTCTAGGTTTGTAAGGTTTATGGTGTGCTTGTGTTGTGAGTGTGTTTTTCGGGTAAGGTCTGTGTTTTGTTGATTGTAGGGATTGTGATTTGTCGGGCATTTGAAGTTTCATGATTTTGAACTTTTGGTTTTGTGGTGTCGGTTATTTTGTTGTCGCTGTTTTGGCATGTCAGTGTTATCAGGTAGACCCATATATATATATATATATATATATATATATATATATATATATATATATATATATATATAAAATTGCACTTTATTCATCTGATTTTACTATATTTGTTTTTCTTTTTACTTTATTACTAGGGGCATTGACTACAACTCTGATCTGCAATATATAACAATAAGTATCCTTTTCTGTGCATTTAAAGTATTTTTTGAGTGTATCTGCTTTATTTTGTAAAAAAAAAAAAAAAAAAAAAGCAACAACAAAAAAAATATATATATATATATATATATATATATATATATATATATATATATACTTGTTTCTCACCTTTCTAAGCTAGTATAGTCCAGTTTTCAGGTTAGTGCTGAATTCAGGGCTGTGTTACAAATCTCTGTGTTTGCACATACCTTACTTGGATAGAAGGAAGTTCTCTGTTCAGCTGTGAGACAGGGGAGCTTTGAGCAGCCTATCTGTCCCTGGAGCAGTGGTTTCAGCCCAAACATTAGTAGTTTATTGGTCATTTTGGGCTAATTTCTATCTCTTTCTTTTCCCTGCTATAAATACCATATTTGCCCAGTTTTGCGCACTGGGCAGCACCAGTTAGCTAGGGTAAAACTATTCCTGGCTCCACAAAATCTCGTCTTCAATTTTTCCATTGGAACTAGACAAACTTTCAATTTAAACACTCAAGCCATTCATTTCTCAGCCCGGCACTTACTCAAAACTTATAGCAAGCACTTATAAACCCTAGCACTAGACCCTCCTGGACTGTACAGAAGGACAAGGCTCTCTATTTGACCTTACCAGCCATCCAGTAAAACAGTTCACCGTACTTATCCACGCTTGTCCAAAGGGCAGTTTCAGGTGTACTCTCCAGTCCAACTGGTGAATCTGGGCATTTTGAGGCAATGTTACAACTGCCTCGTATACACAGACAACCCCCTCCTCCTACCACCAAACACTAATACATGCAAGAGATGCAATTATACAGCCAAACTGGAGGCTAAGCTCTCTCAACCCAAGACTGGATCAGACAGTCAAGATGAGAAGGGAAGTACTGGCATCACACCACCAGTCTCACACAGACCCATTAAAGCAGCACCGGCAAAAAACACACATAGATACATGAAAACATACTCGGAGGCTCTAAATGAAAATCTGCAAAACAAACAGAGACCTCCAAAGCAAATATCCAAGCAACCTCCACCCCCCAACACAAACCATGAAACACATACTTCACAAAACCAGTGTGCCATGCAATCCCAGCCCTTAAGGCAAAATAACGTACCCAACATAGTAGTAACAGGTAACTCTATAGTCAGGCACACTGACGTCCCACTCACTAGGCTGAACAAGGAGAAGGTTACTGTTAGCTGCCTGTCAGGTGCCAGGATCCACCACATAACACAAGCACTCAGGTCACTCCAGAACAAGTACAAATATGACTCTGTCATTGTCTATGTTGGTGTGAATGACCTGAGCCAAACCTCCTTGGACTACATGAAAAGAGACATGGAAGAGCTCTCTGATCACGTAGTCCAGGCTGGTATGACCCTGACCCTGAGTAGCATCCTGCCCTCACCAAGAATGATACCATGGTATAAAGAAAAAATTCTCGATTTCAACAATTGGCTAAGTTTCTGGTGTCATTCAAAGGGGATACAGTATCTGTCCGCCTGGGATGACATGCTCAACAAGCCACGCTTCTTCATTAGAGATGGCTTACACCTGTCACCCTTAGCCTTTTGAATACTAGCCAAGGCTCTTGCCACCCCCATAGTGCCTTTTTTAGGCAAGGCTCAAAAGACAAACCCACTGCCGTAAATAGCACAAGTAACAAAAAACTGATGGTAATGCTACTCAGTGCAAGAAGTCTAAACCTCATAATGCACGCACTCGAGGCACTCCTCAGTATGGAGAAAATCGATATATGTGCAGTAACAGAAACCTGGTTTAAGGCTCCAGAGAGCACCACAGCACTACCAGGCTACAACTCATACCATGCATTTTGGCCACAGAACCCTAACTGAAATACAAAAGGTGGGGGCGCATCCATATTCATCAAGGATACCCACACCTCCAGGTTAGTGGCACAGCACGATGCTTCAGAGATCATCCACGTGCAAGTAACAACAAGCAAAACTTCAGTTCAAATTGTAGCTTTCTACAGATCACCCACCATGTCCCAGGACACCCATTCCACATTTCTGGAAAAACCCTGGGAAATATAAAGGTCCTACCAAACACTTTAATATTGGGTGATTTCAATTACCCAAACATTAACTGGGAAAACTACTCAAGTACTAACTCCCTTGACCAACATTTCCTAGAATTTATAAACACAAACACCCTGGTTCAACTGGTCAACACTACCACCAGAGGTGACAACATATTGGTCCTGGTCATCACCAACATGGACGACCAGTGTTCCATACCAGAGGTCAACCCCTCGCTGGTTAGATCTGACCATAAACAAATTACTTTAGATATCCACATTCCGCCCCCACCCTCGGACAAGAAAACCACCGTGAAAATCTTTTCAAAAGCAAACTTCATGTTACTTAAGACCGAGGTGGAAAGTTTCGAAGCCTCCATGCTGAAGGATAATGCTGTCCAAGCTGCAAAATCCTTTACTAATGCATTCTACGCGCACCTACAAGAATGCATGGATCATGCCATGCCAAGCAAAACAAAAACTCACTCCTTCAAGAAAAGGAAACCAGTCTGGTGGACACCTGTCATAAACAAGCTATACAACAGAAGGAGGAAAGTAGTACAGAAAAGAGTAAAATCCCAAGAAGGGAAGACATCCCTGATCAGTATTAGCAAGAAACTATGATCCCTCATAAAATCATCAAAGGCGAGCTTTGAAAGAAAAATTGCCAAGGACTCCAAAGATAACCACAAGGCATTCTTTAGCTATGTCAATAATCTAAGTGGCAATGCTCAGATCTGCTCAGAGTTAGTGCACAATGGCACAAAATACACTGAACCGACCAATATCGCCAACATCATAGCAGACAGGTTCAGCGCAAACTTCACCCCCCTCTCACCTCCAAAAGGGCACATAATCATACCAGAAGAATGTAGAGTCGCTGAAATCACAGATACTCAGGTTAATACAGCCCTCTCCAAAGCCAAAAACACAGCATCAATCGGACCGGACGCTGTCCCTGGCTGCATCCTACACGATATCAAAGACGAACTAACCCCTCACCTAAACACACTGTTCAAACTCAGCCTCTCCACAGGCTACATACCCATAGAGTGGTGCACAGCAATGGTTATTCTGCTCCACAAAGGTGGAGCCACAACAGACCCTGAGAACTATCATCCTATAAACCTGACTAGCTTGGTCTGCAAGACTATGGAGTGCATCATCATGGAACTCATTACCAGAGACATTGGGAACCTCCAAACACTGGACCATACCCAGTTCGGCTTTATTAAGAGCAGATCATGCCTCCTAAACCTGGTGGACTTCTTTGAGACAGTTACCAAGGCTATGGGCAAGGGAAAGGTGGTACACACAGCCTACCTAGACCTCGCTAAGGCCTTCATCACCATTCCCCATTCTGGTATTATAGACAAGCTCAGAAGCCTGAACATAAACCCCTACATCACAAGATGGGTTGCCAACTGGCTCATGGACAGAACCCACATAGTGCATAGTCATCCCCTTTGGAAAAAACAAAGTACCCACAAACTACTACATAGTTGGTAGTCCCCTAAATATGGAAGATGTCGTAAGGGATCTGGGGACCCAAGTAGATAGTAATCTCACCTTTGATAATCACATTGTGAAAGTTGTTAGAAAATCCTTCTGTGTGGCCCACCTAATCACAAAAGGGTTTGCATCCAGATCAAAAGAGGTCACTGTGCCCCTCTACTCATCACTCATCAGACCCATCATAGAGTACAACACCCCATTTGGGATGCACCTTACAAGACACCTACAACAGCAGGAAAGACCACAGAAGTACCTCACCAAGAGGATCACTGGACTCAAACAAATGCCCTATCAAGCTTGACTGAAGAAACTCCAGCTGTACTCGTTTGCATACCGCCTACTCATAGATGATTTCTGTCTGATATACAAGGCCATGTCCAACCGAGAATTGATGGACATACTCCACCTAAAGAAAACCTTATCCTCTTGAGCCACATGCCCGGGGATCACTTCAGTGGCTCTGCTGGACAGAGGCAAAGGGAACTAATCTAAGTTGTGGCGAAAGCCAACACATTCTGCCTAGGCTTATAAATGCCTTCGGGCAGATAGCCTAGTACTTACCTATGAACCTATGAACCTAAATAAGTGTAAATAACAAACTCTTCAGCTCAAATTATTTTTATACTGATAGTATTCTTTAGTTTCTAGGCTTTAAACTAGATTTTATAAGTCACAGCAAACATAGTAGCTATTAAATTTGTATTATTTTATAAACAACTTATAAAACCTCAGCAACCATTCAAGTTACACACATACTGTTAGTAGCATTTTGTTCATCCAGCTGAGAGCTTTCATATGAGGTTAAGCAGTTCTGTCTCTTCTACTGGGTTGTTGAGAAATTTAGGAAAACATGAAATTTATGACAATATAAATAAATATTATATGACCAACAACTAATATCACTTTACTTGCACTAGACAGGGGTCAAATAACAAAATAGTTGTTTTTTCCCTTGTGTAAGCTTTAAGATGAACTGTTTTAGTACTTTGTTTTTGAAATTATTAATGCAAATACGAACAAGCAAAACTGGATGCCTAGAGCCATTAGTAGATTGTAACTGCAGAAACACCTGGAGGCGTTACCCAGCTGTGATGAGTTAAGATAAGGATGGTAGAGTTTGTGGCAGCTGAGGATATGTATTACTCTGGGGACATGAAAAGGTCATGACCAGGCAAGCATTGTCTTTTGTGATATCTGTAAGTCATTTGACATAGTTAATTGGGGTTTTCTATTGAGAATTGTGGAAACAATAGTTGTGGGTCCAAAGTATAAGGCATGGATCAAAGCAATGTAAGAGACCCCAGTTGTGAGACTGTTAGTAAATGGGGGAATTAACATGGGCAGTAAAGGTAGGGAGGGAGGAACACCTTGAAAGGGTACCTATTTGCCCCTGGTTTATTTGATTTAGTATTGGAGGGGTTAGCACAGAGGGTACATAAATGTTTGAAAAGGGAACCATGTAAGTGTAAAACCTATATGCTTTTGTAGATGATTTTATGCTGGCTAGATCTAGTAAGGGAAGAAATGTGGGGGATATTCAAGGAAGTCAAACCGAACTTGGGAATTGAATATAATTGGAAATGAGTACTCTTTTATTGGTTTACATTTAGAGGCAAACTTGCTTGATGAAATCCTGGTTTAATTTGCTAATTATATGAACACTCTTGACAGACCCTGATAAGAGCTGTTGAGTTGTGTTTTGCTAATAGAATAGTCTGAGGAAGTTTATATTTAATAACTGGTTATTTGCAATGTTTTATTACTAAAATGTTTAAACTGCAGCCATTCCTAATGCAAGAAATTAGAGGTCAGTTTGCCAATATAAAGGATGCATCAGTAAATGGACCATTGAAGACCTGTGTAGGCCAGGTGTTAGCTATGCTATAGTTGAGTAATAAAGCTAGACTACAGCTACTAAGGTGTAGCAAACTGCAATTTGTTTCTGTTTTAGCCTAACTGGCTAATACCAAAATATCACACACAAATTTAAATTAGCGCTGATGTATGGTTTTGCTAAAATGATAAAATGAGAGGCAATCTGGTGGCATAAAGAGATGAAGCTCAGACTATGGCCCATCTGACCTGGGTTTGATTTGCAGCTGTGGCGACTGACAGTACTGAACAAGGGATGGGCATACCCATTCTTGGTGGGAGGGGCTCTCACTGATACTCTCCCTAAGGAGAGGACTAGCCCAAAGAGCTAAGTTGCACATGGATGTCATCAATGAGAATGGGGGGGGGTCTTAAAAAAATTCTCCCCCTCTGGATGGAAATACAGATGGGCCAAGCCCCCAGAACACCTTGACTTCCAAAGATGGGCTCCAACAATAAAAGAGTAAGTCTGAGAGGGTTAGACAGTAACATCTAGACCTAGCATGGACAGTGCTTACTGGGGGCCATGCTGGTAAACACGAGCCCTGAGGGGACCAAAAAAATACAAACTGTCCTGAAAAGCCAGTTCTTTCATCCTATACTAGAAATGTAATATCACACATGCACATCATGTCTATCTTTTTCCTTGCATTTGACTCCCCATGTGTGTGTAAGAAGAGAAATGAAATGAAAAAGTGAAAAAGGAGCCAGTTGATATTTGCATATGACTATATGCAGGTATACACCCATGTAAAAAAATATTGTATCTATATGTAAATAAATATTATATCTATATGTATATGTCTTCCTGTGGACTTCACGACTAGTGTTTGTCAAAACACGTGAAAAAAGAAATTTCATTCTTTTTTGCTTATAAGTTATTTTGAGCTCAAATATGATTTTGATATATGATGTTTGCAACTGTTTGTGGCAGATGGTGTTGGCAGAATCAAGCTTACTTACTACTATTGACAAAAATATCACTGATTCATTTTCTGCCTCTTTTTTACTTATCAGGGTCAATAAAAAAAGATCAGTAGAGCTTTCTGAAAAAGGTGTTATTCCTGCTGAATAGTAAAGAAACACACTCAAGGTAGCCAGTACTCTTTTCTGATAATGTACCAGTCTCAATTTTTATCCCATATCCTTTTTTGACAATATGAATGCTTAAATGAATTGCAAATTATAACCCACAACATGAACTGTTTCTTTATTCACAATATAAACTGCAGTTTTCAAAATGCAGCAGAGAGTAGTGTTTTCTGTGGTAGACAAACCCCTCTGTGCCTGTAATGAAAGACATTTTATCCCAAACATTAATAAAATTTATATAATTAAGTCCATAATTGCTGCATATCAGGAGAGAAGGTGGGTGGGCTTCACCTCATAAGAGTCACACATTAGAGACACGTGCACACATGCTCATGCACCCACATGAATGCACACACACACACACACACACACACACACACACACACACACACACACACACACACACACACACAAAAAACATTTTATAAGGAACTCAAATGCTCTGCATCATACATTATTTTCTTAATGATGTGAGAATGCAGAAGAAAATAATGCAAAAAAACATGAAAGCAACAGTATCCTCCTACCTGAAAATATATTCAAGCTCAACATAATTTTATTGTATTACTTTGGAAAGCAACATTTATGATCACCAACAGATTTCAGAACAAAACCAAACAGCAGTGCAATAAAGTAATGGAAATGTAAAAAATAGGAACTCTGAACATCTGGAGCATTCAGCAAGTAATGACTGGTATTTCTAGTGTTATTTTCAGTTTTATTTCAGTTTTTTCATATGAATGTTTTCCTGGACTACCCTATTAGTATCCAAGTTGCATTGTTGTTTCTATTGCTCACATCCCCACAGACCTGGTGCGTAAACTCCAATTATTGCTTCTCCTGCCAGGAATCTCGCCACACCACATTTAACATCCTATTGGTGAACCTAGAATTTTACTTAGTTGGAATAATGCAAATGCACCCCACATTTTGAAAAGATTTATTTAATTGGCTAATGTAATAATACTTTGCAAATCTAATAATATTACTTGTCAGTTATACCTTATTTCTGATTGCAAAATAGTATAATATTTTTTACAGTTTCATCACTTTGCAGACATATGGCCAGCACCTCTTCCATCCATACTTTTCTAAAACATCTCTCTTGCTAGATGTTGAAATGGTACAGTACACTCTATCCACCAAAAAGAAAAGGTTGGTTGTTAACTGCATGACAGAAACAAAAGCAATCCAAACTATAATTTAAAACACCTGGAGGATTATCTCAGGCAACAGGTTGGTAAGTGACATTCTGGGAAAAGAGCCTCATTTTATCTATAAAAGATCTATGAATGTCAAATCAAGACTTGAACAGTCAGATAATGGGATTGCAACCAGAGCTGGTTCCAGCACTAGGTCACCTAGGCAATCACCTAGAGCCCACTGGCTGGGGGTCACCTCTGACTGGGAGGTGGCCTGCTGGCCATGATGGGATGCTACAACACTTACATTTTAAATAAAAAGTGAAAAAAAAAACACATATTAAGGTGTTCTTTAAGAACAGCATTATATTTCATGTGTGCATGTGGTGATGCTTGCTTCTTTCTTTTCCAGTTTCATGTGTGGAATTCAAACCACAGCATTCCTACTATCTGTGGAGCATAAAAATAATATATTGGTAAGGTGCTTCTTCCTGAAGACTGAAAAGCATGTGTGTGTGTGTGTGTGTGTGTGTGTGTGTGTGTGTGTGTGTGTGTGTGTGTGTGTGTGTGTGTGTGTGTGAAATACCTTTGTTAAGTATAGCAGGTTAGTTAATCTACCCAGGAACAAACCCTGTACCTTGGTTAAAGGGGATAAGCCTAAATCCTCTACACCAACCATACCTATCATAGGTTCATAGGTGTGTACTAGGCTAATGGCCCTGGGGTCCTTATAAGCCTAGCCCATAGGATTACCCTGGCATTGTGCTACCCGACCTTAGTTCCCAGTGCCTCTGTCGAGTAAAGCCACTGGAGTGAATTTTCTATTTCCCAACCACTCATCAAGATTTCTCTTCAAGAGAGCCAGTGAGGGGCTCTGCTTGACAAGTATGGGAAGTCTATTCCATAGCATGGGCAGTCTCTGGGTTATGAACCTGTCTCTCCAGCATTTTCTGTTGATTGTGGTAATGAGGTTGAGGTCTCTGGAGCTTATGATGCGGAGGGATTGGGATTTCTTTAGATGTAGCATTCCTAATAGAGCTGGGTCAGACATGGCTTTGTAAGTCAAACAGAGATCGCCTCTAAGTAGGCTATATGAAACAGAGAATAGTTGGAGTTTTTTAATCTGTCCATATAGAGCAAATGTTTAAGGCCTAGGATCCTCTTCATAAGGTACATTTGCAGCTTCTCCAGTTGTTCTTAGATTCATAGATTAGTACTAGGCTAACTGCCCTTGCAAGCCATTTTAAGCCTAGCAAATTATCCATTGTGAGACTCAAACCCTGCACTTTGTGTTTGTAAGGATGTTGCAGGTGTTTGTAAGGTTTGTAAGGTTGTTGCAGGTGTTTAGTGAGTTACATGCCAAATGGGGCATTGTACTCAATGAACGGCCTAATGAGGGAAGAGTAGAGGGAGACAACAACCTCTTTCTTCCTGGATGCAAAACCCTTAGTAATGAGATGTACCACATAGAAGGCCTTTCTGACCACAGTGGCAATGTGGTGGTCAAAAGAGAGGTTGCTGTCAACTTGTGTTCCCAGATCTCTTATAATGCCTTCTGTGTTCAGTGGAATACCATTGATGTGGTAATTAATAGGAACTGGGTTTTTCCCAAAGGAGATGATGACACATTTTTTGGCATTGAGCTTAAGGCCATGGTTCTGACACCAGTTGTTGGTCTCAGTGAGGGCTTTCTGTAGGATGTTAGCATCACTCAGGGAGTTAATAATAGCTCCCAACTTGCAATCATCTGCAAACATTGTCAGCCAGATTCCCTTTGTGTTGGCCTGGACTTCAGAGAAGTAGATACCAAACAGGAGAGGACCCAGGACCAAACCCTGTGGGACTCCACTCGTGACTGGCCGGCAGTCTGACTTTGGAGTCAGTTACTTTCACACTGTAGGTTCTACCTGTGAGCCAGTTTGCAACCCACCTAGTGATATAGGGGTTGATGCCTAGCTTAGTGAGTTTTTGTTTGATTCCTGGGTGTGGAATGGTATCAAAGACCTTGGCCAGATCAAGGTAGGCTGTATGAACCACCTTGCCTTCATCCACAGCTCTGGTGACTGACTCAAAGAAGTTGACCAAGGTGAGCAGGCATGATCTACCCTTCACAAAACCAAATTGTGTGTGATCCAGACTTTGGAGATTCCCTATATCCTTTTTTATTAGGTCCATGATGATGCATTCCGTATCAGCTTCCTAACACAAGAAATCTGAACAACGCATTAAATAACTGGGGGACAAATACCAAAAATAGGGACCGATTTTAAATATTGCTCTTATTGACTTACATTTTCTGAAGGATATGAAGTTTGAAACTCAAATGTGTATCTTTATTTAATTGCTTCAATCCTCTGTAGTGTGCCAGAAAAAAAAAAAAATTTAAGAGGAGCAGACCAAAAAATATGAAGACATTCTGTGGAAATCTGGACAGCTGAGAGGTATGAGTTATACCAATCGCCTCAGTGCATATTCAAGGAAGTTTGAGTTTTTCATTGCATTTTCACAGAACTGTCAGCTTCAGTACATTTTCAAGGAATTGTCAGCTTCAAAGGAAGAGAAGTTTACTGGTGCACATGTGAAGTCTGTTTTCAATGTGCAACTATTTTATTTAGCAAATGGTGGAGATGGCGCAGTCTTGAGTGTGTCTTCCTTTGCATCAGATGCCTAGTAACTATTTACCTGTTGTCTGTTTGCCATCCATTCTCTATTTCAATATTACCAGCTTATATATTTATATATTTTTAATGTAACATGGGCAATTGATTCATCAAGGGAAGCAGATACTGAATTTGTAGATGAAGACCTGAAATGTAAATTTATTTGCTAGCAGCATCCTCTTCATTAGTTACAGATCTTTTTAATCTGGAATTATTCAGATGACTTTTACTTCTGCAAAGATTGTGCATATTATATGATATTGGTGGATTGTAATGTAAACCAAGAATGATACCACAGTATAAAGAAGAAATTATCAATTTCAACAATTGGCTAAGTTTCTGGTGACATTCAAAGGGGATCCAGTGTCTGTCTGCCTGGAATGACATGCTCGACAAGCCACGCTGCTTTAATAGAGATGGCTAGCACCTGTCACCCTTAGGCTTTCAAATACTGGCTAAGGCTCTTGCCACCCCCATAGTGCCTTTTCTAGGAAAGGCTCAAAAGACAAATCCACCACCATAAATAGCACAAGTAATAAAAAACTGAGGGTAATACTACTCAATGCAAGAAGTCTAAACCTCAAAATGCACGCACTCGAGGCACTCCTCAGTATGGAGAAAATTGATATATGTGCAGTAACAGAAACCTGGTTTAAGGCTCCAGAGAGCACCCCAGCACTACCAAGCTACAACTCATACCATACATTTTGGCCACAGAACCCGGACCAAAATACAAAAGGCAGGGGCGTGTCCATATTCATCAAGGATACCCACACCTCCAGGTTAGTGGCACAGCACGATGCTTCAGAGATCATCCATGTGCAACTAACAATGGGATAAACTGCAATTCAAATTGGAGCTTGCTACAGATCACCCACCATGTCCCAGGAACTCCATTCTGCATTTCTGGAAACACTGGGAAATATAAAGGTCCTACCAAACACCCTAATATTGGGTGATTTCAATTACCCAGACATTAATTGGGAGAACTACTCAGGTACTAACTCCCTTGCCCAACTTTTCCTAGAATTTATAAACTCAAATGCCCTGGATCAACTGGTCAACACTACCACCAGAGGTGACAACATATTGGACCTGGTCATCACCAACATGGGCGACTGGTGCTCCACCAGAGGTCAACCCCTCACTGGTTAGATCTGACCATAAACAAATCATTTTGGATATCCACATTCCGCCCCCACCCCCAGACAAGGAAACCACCATGAAAAACATTTCAAAAGCAAACTTAAATTTCTTAAGATCAAGGTGAAAAGTTTCAATGCCCCCATGCTAAAGGATAACATTGTCCAAGCTGCAAAATCCTTTACTAATGCATTCTACGGGCACCTACAAGAATGCATGGATCATGCTATTCCAAGCAAAACCAAGACTCACTCCTCTAAGAAAAGGAACCCAGTCTGGTGGATTCCTGCCATAAACAAGCTATACAATAGAAGGAGGAAAGTAGTACAGAAAAGAGTAAAATCCCAAGAAGGGAAGACATCCCTGATCAGTATCAGCAAGAAACTATGATCTCTCATAAAATCATCCAAGGCGTGTTTCAAAAAAAAAATTGCAAAGGATTCCAAAGATAACCACAAGGCATTCTTTAGCTCTGTCAAGAATCTAAGTGGCAATGCTCAGATCTGCTCAGAGTTAGTGCAGAATGGTACAACATACACTAAACCGACTGATATTGCCAAAATCCTGGCAGACAGGTTAAGCGCAAACTTCACCCCCCTCACACCCTCAAAAGGGGCCATAACCATACCAGAAGAATGTAGAGCTCCTGAAATCACAGATACTCAGGTTAATACAGCCCTCTCCAAAGCCAAAAACACACCATCAATGGGACCAGACGGTGTCCCAGTCTGCATCCTACATGAGTTCAAAGACGAACTAACCCCCTCATCTAAACACGCTGTTCAAATTCAGCCTCTCCACAGGTTACGTACCCATAGAGTGGCGCACAGCAATGGCTATTCCACTCCAGAAAGGTGGAGCCACAACAGACCCCAGGAACTATCACCCTATAAGCCTGATGAGCTTGGTCTGCAAGGCTATGGAGTGCATCATCATGGAACTCATTAGAAGACATTGGCAACCTCCAAACATTGGACCCTACCCAGTTTGGCTTTGTTAAGGGCAGATAATGCCTCCTAATCCTGGTGGACTACTTTGAGACAGTTACAAAGGCTATGGATGAGGGAAAGGTGGTACACACAGCCTACCTTGACCTCACAAAGGCCTTTAACACCATTCCCCATTCTGGTATTATAGACAAGCTCACCAGCCTGAACATAAACCTCTACATCACAAGATGGGTTGCCAACTGGCTCATGGACAGAACCCACATGGTAAGAGTTGTGGGAGCTAGGTGTAACTCTAAACTGGTTACAAGTGGCATTCCCCAGGGCTCAGTCCTAGGACCCCTCCTGTTCGGCATATACTTCTCAGAGGTACAGGCAAGCACAGGAGGACTATGGCTGACCAGGTTCACAGCTGACTGCAAACTAGGGGCTATAATTGACTCTCTGGCTGACACAGACATCCTCCAAAAGGCTCTCACTGAGATGGACACCTGGTGTCAAAAATCATGGCTTCAAGCTAAATGCCAAAAACTGCATAGTCATCCCTTTGGAAAAAACAAAGTACTCGCAAACTACCACATATGTGGTAGTCCCCTAAATACGGAAGACGTAATAAGGGATCTGGGGACCCAACTAGATAGTAAACTCTCCTTTGATAATCACATTGCCAAAGTGGTTAGAAAATCATTCTTTGTGGCACACCTTATCACAAAAGGGTTTTCATCCAGATCAAAAAAGGTCATTGTACCCCTCTACTCATCGCTCATCAGACCCATCATAGAGTATAATGCCCCATTTGGGATGTATCTTACCAGATGCCTGCAACAGCTGGAAAGACCACAGATGTACCTCACCAAGAGGATCACTGGCCTCAAACAGATGCCCTATGCAGCTCGACTGAAGAAACTCCAGCTGTACTCGGTTGCATACCGACTACTCAGAGGTGATATCTGCCTGACATACAAGGCCATGTCCGACCCAGAACTGATGGGCATGCTCCACCTAAAGAAAAGCTTATCCCCTCGAGCCACACACTCTAGAGATCTAAACCTCACCACAACAATAAATAGGATGTGCTGTAGGGATAGATTCCTGTCCCAGAGACTTCCCATGCTTTGGAACAAGATTCCAATCTACATTAGGCAGACCTCCTCGCTTACACTCTTCAAGAGAAACCTTGATGAGTGGATGAGAAACAGAAAGTTTACCCCGGGGATAACTTCAGTGGGTCTGCTGGACAGAGGCACAGGGAACTAATCTAAGGGGGCGGCGAAAGCCAACACATTCTGTCTAGGCTTATAAATGCCTTCGGGCAGATAGTCTAGTACCTACCTATGAACCTATAGAAGTTTGAATTGCCTTTTATGGTTGAAATGCTCTGATATGGTCACTTTTGTCATTGCATGCTCTCACATCCTAGCAGTTATTGTGAGTTAGGTATTATGAACAGGAATTTGTTCACTAAACTGCTTTCTCATTACTTATATTATGCCCCTCACACAGACCTGGAAAATTTTTGCAACCTTTACAAGGGTTCTCCCTCATGGCCTCTTGATCTGATGAAGTCCAGCACCAACTTCGAGCATAGCCTCCCTATCCTGACCAAGCCGCATAATTCTTTCCTTTCCAAATTCAGGTGCCAGAATCAATTCCCATTAACTATACCATTTCTTATCCTCCATACCCATTCCCCTTCAAACTGAGACTGACAATGGCTTCACACATTTCAGTTTAAGCTAGGGAAGTTACTTTGCATTGCAACTGCTGGATTTTAACTTGATCTTAGCTTTGTTCAATTAACAAATTCAGTTAAGAAGCACTGCTACACTGACATGAACACTGATCTGAAGAAGTCTACAGCTCATGAAAATTGTTAGTAGACAAAGGCTCTTATTTCACTTAGCGTCTGACTAAAGTTACATTCTAGTTAATCTGAACTGTGTTCTTATCAATTTTATTCATTTAGTGATTGATAGAAAATGTCAACCCCATTTCCTCTTAATGGAAGCATTGTGAATGAAATGCACGACAAAGAGTGTATGGATACAAAGGGAATTTAAGTAGTTGATACTGCATTTCTTTACCAGTATCATTTTAACTGTCATCAATTTTTGGGAGGTAGAGATAAGGCCACTGTTTGATTTGGTCTTATGTATGTTTTATAACCAAGTATCACTAATACTTCCAACCTAATAGCTAAGTAGATGAGATCCCTGTATATTTTATTACAAATTGATTGCAAATGACACCAGTGTGGAATTTAAGATCCTCTAAAGGAAAGAAAACAACTGTATTGCTAAATATGTCTGATACAGAAATGAAATATTAACAACATATACAAGAAATATTATGTTTCAAAAAGAATAATAATAGATGTTTCTGAATAAACTACAAAATAAGGATCCCTTCCACAATAATTCAATTTTATTTGTATTCCCACGCATATGTTCATACCCAAATATATTCTCATTTTCCCTAACACTTTGTGCTATTGATTTTATTGAGAATGCAAAACCTAGTGGACAGAGTAGCAGGCGACTTTGCTCAATAGCTGCTACTAATTAAAATGGCACCTAATAGTAATGTACTTCTTATGACCTAGTTTACATTACAAACTCCCTAAACCATGTGTGACAATGCTATGATGCAGAAACCTCACCATTACTTAAAAAACATCCATTTCTATGCATCTTAATCCATTGAATACCCTTCAGTACCAAATTTCTAACAGATACTTGGTGCACATAATTAACTCGCTTACAACTTTACTTAACAAGATGAATAAACTGCATGAATACGGCCATTTAATCAATCTCCATCATCTTCTGCATCTCACCATAACAACAATTACTCCTCTCATAACCAGGTATTTATATGTTAGATTAAACTCCTTGACCTATCCTAAACATAGATTAAAGAATATGATGCTCTCCCATGTTTAATTAGATCTACACTGTTGATTAAAGCCCCAAACCCGCTCTGGTTCTGTCACAGTTACTCAGTAAATGCCTACAGTTCCAACAGATATCATGATTACTGTTTCATCCTGTTAATCCTTAATTTTCATAGCCATACATCATCAAACAATAGTAACCTACAAATTAGAAAAATGCCATCTTAACACAAAAAACAAATAGGAGCAAATTGCTTAACCTTGAATGTTGACTTTTTAAAAAACTACCCTGACATACTGGTAGCAATTAACAATTACCATCCAGTATAATTCAGACCAATACCAACTACTTTAAAATAATAGACATATAAAAAAGTGGTGGAAACTTGTTTCCAGTAAAATAAAGATGCTCAGTGTAATGTTTATTAAAAATTACTGGCAACAACTATAGCAATCTTCTAATGGCAGTAGTAAACACATCTTTCCATCCCTGTTAAAACTTACCCTTGGCAGTTAAACTAGTCTACTAATGGCAGTACTACATGTTTCTATCCATTTTATGTTCTGCCATTTTATCATTAACAGCCACATTAGTGTACCAGTGGTAATAGCAGCATGTATCCCTTCATCTCACCATATTAATTTACTAATGGCAGTTGTACATATCCCTTCATCACTGATAAACCTTACCATAACAACCATACTAGTCTAGTAATAGCAGTAGTCTGCATACTTTTAAAACTTACTACTACATGCCACATTAATCTTCTAATGTAAGCAATGATCACTCTATCACTTTAATCCATCCATTCTAAAAAACACAGTTGAGGAAATCCTCAACCTAGTTACCCAAGGGAAGATCATGAACAATGTTAACATAAACCTTTCAGGACCAAAGACATTTCAAGTTGCCTAGTGCCTCTAAAATAACAACTTTATTCAGCTAGTTGAATCTTCCACCATATCAGACCTCTAAAATAACAAAGAATCTCTACTTGATGTCTTCATAGCTAACATTCCTCATGTACGCAGACATGGATTTTACCTTCCTACATCCCTCCGAGATTATCTTCCTATTCAAGCCCATGCCTGATTCAAAAGCCATGAAATCCCTCAAAATCATTACATCTGGATCATTTTAAAAACCTACAGTCCTTGTTAATTTAAGATCTATCCTCCATACAGTGGAGTGACCTGAAACCCTTCTCTTATTCAACATATGCTCTCATGTTGTTCAACTCTGTGACAAAACCAATCACTATGAAACATGTCTCACTTAAATAAATATGTCTTAAAGAACAACACTGTCATTGGATAATACCTAATCAAATGTCTCAAGAAAGCCGTGGGAAAAGTGGAAATAATTTAGCAACCCCGATCACTATAGTTTCTTTCTTTCTTAAAAACAACAAACAAAAAGAAATTATTAAAATTAACACAAGTGTTACAATGATCACAATATTAACATAAATTAAACAAATAAAGTTAGAGTAAACAGAACATTAAATTCAATAAGTGTTTACATTGTATCAGGTATGTAGAATTTACAGCACCAATGTTAATGGCATGATTTTTTAAATTTAAACAACCAAATACAATTTTACAATGTTAGTTACAAAGAGGTGAAATATTGTAGAAAATGTTCAATTAAAAGTAAAACTTTTGTCTATGGATTCTTGGCTAAAGGTTTAGGATAAACCTTGAATTATTTTTGTTCTAGTTTACCTTATAGCAGTTTTTTTTCCTGAGATGTAAAAGACATTCTTCAAAATGTGGTGGTATTGATTGTTTTCCATCTTCTTGTAATGTTTTCCTTGTCTTTGCTAAGATCATCCATAACAAATACATTTCACTACTTAATGTATAGTTCTGTATTGCATTAAATAACACCAATATTTGGTTAGTGGAAAGGAATCATACCATATGACCTCTGGAAAATCAATAATATTATCCCAACACTGCTGGATAGAAGGACAATCATAAATATGTAAGACCAGTTTGCATTATAAGTTTAATTACATCTCCAACACTCAATTTATGTGTTTTTTTGTTAAATTTAGCTATTTTGTAGTGTGTTAAAAATGTTGTAAACAAGAATTTCCATATGACAACATGCCAATAGTGACACCAAGATATATTTGTTATAGATTTTAATATTTGTAGTATATTACTCATACTTATAAAGGAGCTATGACCCCAGGTAATATGTTTCCAAAATGTGTCATTTAATTTATTAGAAATAAGATATTTGTAGATATGAGATATTATGTTATTCATTTTCAGTTCATTATACAAAACGTTATACATAATTTGAATCAATATAGGCATTTGTCTGCGTTGTGAATGAACAAGATGGAGAAAGTTGTCTTGAGCATATAGAATAATGTTTTGTAAAAAGATCCAGTCTTATGGATAAAGATCAAATACAGAGATAAGTTCTTTGATTTTTTTTAATTTTATGGATTTAAAACAATGAAACCAACATATAAAATTCTTTGATTCCCATACTTTTAGAGTGGATTTATTTTTGTTCTTTTTTTTTAACTTCAGTCACTGCAAAGGTGATAATGTTTCAAACTAGAGTTTCTTGTCTATGTTGCTTAGAATTAAAGCTTTTTAAAATAGTGTTACTATAACACGACCGAGGGAAAGAGAAAGAGAGAGAGAGTTTAAGAATACCATATTGAATATAACTACATTGGAAAAGTCAAAAGAAATTAACATTTTATCATTGTTATTATCTATTGATAGTTATTCATACTGACAAGTGCGAAATGTAATGTTTTCCCATTTGAGTTATAATTGGAATCTATCCAATTAACTGTATCCTTAAAGATGGTTGTTTTTGCATAGTTCTCAATGTCTGGAAAGTTTAAGCATCCTGATTTCCAAGATCTAGTATGGTGTTGGGAAGCTGCCCTAGGTTTGTTTGGAAACCAGTGAAAAAATTAAGAGTAGTTTTATAATCTCCATAGTTTGTGATTTATTTATAGGCAAAGATAGAGCTTGAATTATATACAAGATTTTTGGAAAGAGAACCATTTTCAATAATGGCAGTCTATCTTCAGAAGAAATTGCCATTTTGTTCCATCTTGTATTAGATCTTTTTATGATTTCTGGTATTTTGTTCTTCTTGTGCTTTAGTTATATTGATGTCCACATAGATTGATGATGTGGTTTATTTTTCTGTAATATCACCATTGTTTATTTGCAATTTCTTTTTATTAGAAGCAGATATTTTTTATTTCAAATTATTGAAATTTAGGTCTAAGTATTTTTGATATTGTTTTGTTATATGTGGTAGTTCAATTAATGACTCAGGGAATTTCTGTATTTATCATAATATCATTAGCAAATAAAATTTTAGAGTTATAAGTTTTGCATATTTCTATTACTGCTATTTTCTAATTGGATCTAAATGATATTTCAAATAATTATATGGCTAAAACAAATATGATAGGGGATAAAGGGCATACCTATTTTGTACCTTTGGAAAGGCGAATATACTCTGCATTAGGTATACCTAATTTAACATATGCTTTAATATTCATGTAAATGTTTGTTAAAAGAGCTATAAATTGTAAAGGGAAGTCAAATAGTTCCAATGTTTTAAATAAATAATCCCTATTAAAGGAATCAAATACTTTTTCAATAGCTAGATTAATAAGTACAGATTCCTCCTCCCGGTTGTTTACTTCTATAAAAGCAATTATTCTTCTAACATTATCAAGTGTTAGTCTTTTGAATATAAAACCAGTTTGATTTGTATTAATGATTTAAGATATGGGTTATTTCAATCTATCCATTAAAATATACATTAAAAAATTATAATTGGCATTTAGAAGATAAATTGTTCTATAAGAAGAACATAGTGGGGAAATGTTATTCTCGTTGAGGATAGCAGCAATAAGTGAATATTTCCATGATGGAGGGATGTTAACATTTGTTTGGATTTCAATAAAAGTTTTATGGAAGAAATAAATAATGTTTTGGGAAGAGGTGTATGCATTTCAGCAATTATTTCATCTACACCAGTGACCTTATTGTGTTTTGGTTGTTTAATGTTTGTATCTTCCACAAGGTGATGTGTTTAAGAAGATTATTTTTTTAGTTCAGGTGTGATTTTCTTTAAAGCTGAAAATGTAATGTCTAAACAAAAAATATTTTTGGTTGTTGAGATTTTTCAATTAAGTTTAAAACTGTCCAGAATTTCTCAAATATCAGTAGATATTTTGTTGTTTTTATTGTAGAATATGATTAGATCTATAATGCAATTTAACTCATGCTAAAGTTATGCAAATGTACAGGAGACATAGCATAAAAGATCATTTTTATTTCTTGTAATGTTATTTCTGTCTTGTATCTAAGGAGATCAAATTATTTTATTTTGTTCTTTTATTTGATCCTTTATAGATTTATCTTTATTTTTATAAGTAGCTTTAGCTTTTTGAAGTTCAAGTCTAATATTTAACAGTTTTTTGTCACACTATTTAGATTTTTTGTACCAAGATAATGATGTACCATAAATATAGGATTTAAACAAATCCTGAATCATAATTTTATTACTATATTTTGTGTTATCAATGTTCATAAAAAGTTCTGTTTGTGAGAGTAACCAGAATTTAAATGCCTTTAGTTGGAAGATATAGGCAGGTAATGTATTAATAAAAGGACATTTTTAAAAGTCTGTTCTTATGTTTGTAATAACTGTGTTATGATCAAAGATAGGAAAGGGAATGATATTAAAAGTTTGTATATATTATCAGATATCAATAATTTATTATTTATTTTATTTATTTTATATTTGTTGACCAGGAAAGTCCAACTGGATGCATGTCGATTTTCAGGGAAGGCACAGGGAGAAAAGCTCCACGGTTAATTTTTAAGCAAAATATAAGGTGTATAAAGAAGCATTCAAATTTACATAGTACCAAACTTAACTTTGACTAATAACATAGCACTGAAGCTTAATATTTAACATATTTACATAGACTGAACACATCTTTTACAGTTCTAGGTTGAGGCATTACATAATGGTGAACATTGTTAGTAGGGGTTGCATTTTTTTTGCTTTATACAGTTGACTTGTTAGCACATTAGCCACAGTAAGGAGTATAGCAAATAAGAGAGCAAAGATTAGACATAGTAGGGAGTATATTAGCAGGAGAAGAGACAGGAATAGGAAATTGGATAGCAGGTTAAGTAAGAAAAACAAGAGGCATAAGTAGTTTAAGTATAGAGTAACAGTAGACATGTAAAGAGAAATGTGTAGTGGATAGATGACAGAGTTTCCTAGCAGTGACATATAGGTATTGACTAAGGGGTTATAATTAGAGGTGGAACTGGAAAGAAGCTAGAGAAGTTGCATTCTTTTGATGTTGAAGCTGAAGTGAGAGGGCAAGAGTAAGGGTAGAGGGTGAGAGAGGGGGTGCAGCCAGGTGGGGAACATGTGCATATCCATGTGTGGTTTAGTTGTTTTTTCAGGAGTCTTTTAAATGTAATCTTTTAGCCTGCTAAGGTAATAACAGTAGGTAGGGTGTTCCCTAATTATATGAGTAATGACAGTATGAAAGTGGCTTGTCTCTAAAATTAAAAGTGCTATTTAATTTAAGGGATTCTAATCAGTTTTTAAGGGCTTTAGCTGCGGAGGTCAGTCTTAGATCTCTGCTGGTACTAGAGTGTGACTTACAGAGAATACAATTAAATTCACCTCGCATTGCTAGAATACATTTGGCATTGCTAGTAATAAAACATGTGTTTTTTTTTTTTTTGCTAGTTAACCCTCATCCCTGGGAACCAATAAATATTGGCTATTGGCTAGAGTCCATAGTCTCTTATTGTAATATATAATTAAAAGTGCAATTAAGCTACATTGTCTTCATCTTTATTTGTATATAACTTTAGGTGATAAAATATTATTTTTTCAAAGTATTACGGCTCCTCTTCTTCAACTTTTGAAGGAGGATTGGGCCAAATGTGCATATTTATTTGTATTCCATAAGGATTTATCTGAATGTTTAAAATGCATTTCTTGATGGAATATGATTTGAGGTTTGTTGCATTAAGATATTGTAACAAGTTTGTTCGTTTCTTAGCATTATATATTCCATTAACATTTAAGGAAAGTAAAGTTAATTCCATGGATCAAGTAGGTGAAATTTAGGAAAGGTATGCTGCTTGTGCAAATAAAAAAATAAATGACAATGACACCTCTTAGAAACATTTGTCAATTTATAAAAAAAGTCATTTCAGACATAAAAAGAAATATGGAATATGGTATAAGATATTTTATCTGAAAACAGTTGTTGTTGTTGTTGTGTCTTTCAGCTTTTCCTGGTTAGGGGTCGCCACAGCGGAACTCCGGTCTGCTAATGATTGGCAGTAGATTTTTATGTGCCGAGTTGCCAGCCCTGACGCACAACCTTCAACGAAGGTATGCCCATTCACGCATGTCTCCAGACAGAAGATGCTCTAGCTGAGAATTGAATGGGATAACGTCTTACTGTCACCACTGTGTTTATCTGAAAACAGTATTATTAAAAATTTGAAATTGCTAAAATCCCTAGTCTAGAGGTAAAAAAAAATGTACAGATTATCCTTCTATATCTAACTAGCCTAAATCAAATTTTGCAAATTAACAAAGAAGAGGATCAGAGCTATGCAGTCAGATTTTTTTTCTTCTGGAGGCAGTTATGCATTTTTACTTGCAATAAGTGTAGGATACTAATTATAGACTCAGAATTAAGATTTTAATAAGTGTCATCATAAATCAGACTACCATATAAAAGGAGATTATGCAAATGGTTATTAACTGGAATCTGCAGATTAAGTGAATTTGTTAAGTAATGTGAAAGAATTATACAAGAACTAATTGAGATTTTTGGTACAGATTAATTTTCTTTGTTAATTAATTAATAACTAGCAATAAGTATTATATTAACTGAACAGATAGGTTGAATTTTAATATTCTATAGTAAAGCATGGATAGCTTTTTTATAGTAATTTATCTGAGTTATTACAAATGTAACAGAAATCCCATTCTTAAGAAATGAGGGCAACTTATTTACATAAGTTCAGAGAATGGGATCAAAATTGGCAGCATCAATTCCTTATTATTTACTACAGAATTTTTTGCACAACAGATATATTGAATAATAATCAATTGGCCTTTATAAATGTCAATTCTCTTATGTTTTTCTTCCATTGCCTTCTTTGTCCTTATTCTTTCCCTTTTCTATTTTTTCTTTTTCTTTTCTCTTAACTCACCTTCTGTATTCCTCTTCTTTTCTATCCTCTTCCTTCATTTTTTCCCCTTTTTCTGTTACATTGTTAAAATATGTAAATGCAAGTTGTAGTTTATCTCTAATATATCTCTGATCATGTAAAATAGTAAAACAATAAGATAACCAGTGACACATATTGTTTTTCTTGTAATATTATTATTGGTAATCATTTGAAATGTCAAGACCTGCTAAATTGAGTCCCAAACTATGGAGACTGAATGGCTGAAAGAACAGACTTACATATATTAAGTCTGACATACCATTTCTCAGAATATTCTATTTTCTCCAAGGTATAGCAGTCTCAGAGTTGGTGTACTTAAGTTTGGTGGTGTGGGAGGTACAGGGGGTGTTGCTCCCCCTGCAAAAGAAAATTTAAAGGAAAAGAGCAATTTTCAAAAGTCTCTCTTCTCCTGTATTTTTCATCTTTTTTTTTTCAGCTGTCAGCACTCAGAATTTTGAGTACTAACATTTCAATAGGGAGCCACTAACATCATTATAACTATGATGAACAAAGAACAGAACACTCTGTACAGTGTACAATCTATAAAGGTATATTTGTTATCCTTTATCTGCAATACAAATAACATTCTTAACATTGGAAATTCATTTTGACGGGATTAAAAATCGTTATCCTAATTCTAAATTCATATTCATAATCAGTTAGTGAATATTTAAAATGTTTTCTTTATGATTAAGGATAACTGTGCTTAACCTTTGCCAAGCTACTCTTGAATTTCAATTACTGTTTTTGTAGCAAATAACTTGTCTTTTTGATGTGCTACTTAAGTTACTTGTTTATTCAAACTGTATCCCGAGTAATTCAATAGACAAATTTATGAAAAACAAACAAAAAAGCTGAATATATTATTATATAATATATTATCATGTCATAATATTTTATTGAGAGACATGTAAAGTCTGAATAAAGATAAAAGTCTTCTGTTATGGCTTGGTTCGGCTATTTTGTTATTATACAATATAAAGAAGATAAAGGTGCTATTATAATGCTACTAGCATCATGAAAGGGTGCAGAGAAATCAGATTATAACCTCAACATGTTATTTAGATGGCCCTTCATATTCATAAATATAGCTGGGATCATCTGTGTGTTGCTTACACTAAGTGTGGAAAAGTTATGAAACAAAACTGCTTTTCAAAGATAAGTGATCATCTGGAGCTCAACAGCTCCATGAAAGCAGTACAAATGAAAGTTACTCCTCTATCAGGTGAGAATCATCTCCAGGATATTCTGACTGATGCTTTCTGAAGCCCACCCACCTGCAGTAACATAGCCACATCAACTTCACCCCTGAATCAATTGACATAGCAGCAAATGAGCCTACACATAGGATTTAAACAGTTGTACAAAACATAGAGACATTTAGCATCCCCACATGAAATATGCTAGGACAACAAACTGCTGCAATCAGTCCCCTGCATCACACATAACATTTAATGAAAAACTCACAATGAATCACTGATGTCAGTCAACCAGGAATAAAAGCCACTAGTCCTAAGCATCAATACAAATTATCATGACATTCAACATCTTTCCCATTCCCTTTTCAATGTTCAGTAAGACATACCATCACCCATTTAAATAAATACACTGTTTTCTGTGTAGAAGACAACAGCAATACACTAAGATTATTGAGACAGAAAGAAGAAAATATAACTTCATTTGAGAGAACTGTATTGTCACACTTCTAATCACAAGATTAACATATTCCATAGTTTCTAAAAACATGTGAAAGATGATTCCAGTAATGTTAACAGCACAAAGCAATAAATTAAATATTATTCTCTCTTTAATAACTTAACACATTAAAGGACCACTCACCACAAATGATGCACTATAGCACAATTCTCAACAAATGCGGGAAGCACTGAGGAGTGAAACATCTCAAGCCAAAATCCTAATTGGCTTCAGATACGCTGCCGACATTAAAAGGCATTCATATAACTAAGATATCAGACACTAAAGTCCAAGGTATTCTTACATCTTATTTACCCAGTTTGCTATTTCTCAACAAAAAGCACCCATTTGAACCACAACTCAATCAGACAATATCCCAGTAACTATGCTTGACAAACTATTCAAAACACTCATCCAGCATGCAAGAAAACCTATCCTACAACTACTCGAAGTGATCACACAACATATAAACCACCAGCTAATTATTAAAATGACATGGTCACACCAAGTATTTGCAGTATCAACTATCATATAAAAATAATTTCAACAGTCACTTGTGGTAATGGACTGCTTGTCTGAAAAGCTCTTGCATTTAACTAATAAAATTAACCTCTCCCCTTCACTACTTTTATCTAACACAGTGAATAAGTCCACACTGCATAGACAAATGATGTTCAGTAATACATTTGTTTATACTGTTAGTCTAAATAGCATATGTGTATATATATATATATATATATATATATATATATATATATATATATTTAAAAGAATGTTACCTGATTGTTTTAAACATTGAAATATGTACAAAATTATACTTTGTTTTATATTCCTTATTAAAAATTGTCCAAAGTTTAAAGTTTGATTCAATAAAAAATATAAATTGTCACGTTTAGAAAAAAGACGTATAGCAATCGTTTTTTGCACTTTGACAGTTGCCATCCTTATGCTCAAAAAAGAACAGTTCTAAAAGGCCAATTTGTTAGAGCAGCAAGAATGATTAGTAATAGGGATGATTTCATATCTGAATGTTTGAATCTATGTGGAATGTTCAAAAACAGAGGGTATCCTAATAGATTGATAAATTATGTTATGGTAGAAATAATAACTAAACATGACGATTTATATTTTAAATCTCTATTGAATCAAATGAACAACACAATTATTGATTCTATAGAGGCTAGTATTATAGAAGATATGAATATACAATTAAACACCTCTGACTCTATTAATTCTATGTACAATGTTATTAACATTCAAACTACTAGTGAAGTAAAAAACTTCACTAGAAGTTTCATTACTACCTTTAATTCTGACAGTGGTTCCATTAATAAGATACTTACAAAAAATTGGAAACTTTTAATAGCTGATCCATTTTTACACCAGCATTTTAATTATAATCCATCAATAGTGTATAAAAAGGGTATGAATCTGAAAAAAATGTTTGGAAAACACACATAATACAAAACAAGGGAGAATGTATAAATGTGGTAGGTGTAAATATTGCAGTTATGTGTTTGAAACCACTGACTTAATAATTAATGGTATAAAGACTCGAATAAAGGAAAAAGGTAGTTGTATTAGTGAAAAGATAATATATTGTGCCTTATGTTGTACATGCACAGCGTTTTACGTAGATAAAATGGAAAGGAAATTGTAAGATCATATGGGAGAACACATTAGAGCTATACGTGATCACAATGAAATGAATGCTTTAGCTAGACATGTTATTACTCATGCATCCCATTCTTTTAAATTTGTTGTTCTAGATGCTTTAAACTTGGATGCCAGGGGTGGTGCATGGCAACCACTATTAGAAAAATTAGAATTACAATGGCAAATAAAACTTAATGCACACAATTGGCCAGGACTGAATAATGCCATTTCTATTGCTAGTATTTTAAAATTAAAATCTCTTGTGAGATAATTAGTTCACAGGTCATCTTTTTGGACTCATATACTTATTATACTACGTATTATACTACTTATTATACACATAATATATATAAGGTATAGGGACAGAACGTACCTCATGATTTCACACTTTTAATACATTTTTGCTAGTTACGTTTTTTTTGAGTGTTTTTTTAGCATATAGTATTTACTATTACTTATATTGAGTTCCATTATACGTGCTCTATTTTTATTCATAGGCACACTGTAGATAATTTTATATATATATACAAATATTTTATATACATCAAACATTTAGTACTTGTACATCTTTTGTACTTGAATGATTGTATATATACTATATTTATATTCATACAGTTTTTAAAATATTATATATTTTTTTATATTCACTTATATTATTTATACATACCATATATTTACATATTACTTATATTATATTATAAGTATTATTAATTATTTATTGAAGACATTATAATTATCACTGTCAATTTTATATATGTTATTATAGATTTACAAATTGATTATATATGTTTTGAAAAACGTTTATTTATTATGGTGATTGTATACCTTATTTTTAAATAATACTTTTTAATAATATTTTTTAACAATAATATTTAAAATATTAAAAACAATACTTAAAATAAAAACATTATTTACAACAAAATTATGTCAAGTTTAGATTTCGTTAAGTTCATGTTTACTAACATTACACACATTATACATAGTCCCCCAGATTCATGAAGCTCGGCGCAAGGCTGGTGTAAGGCCTGCGCTGGCCGTGCGGCATATATATGGTGTAGTAGCGCCATATGCATATTAATGAAGGTGCGCTGCCACCACATCCACGTACATAGGACATGTGCGCGAGTGCATGGGACGTTACTAAGCTGCGCCCGGAGGCGTGTCAATGTCGGCTGTCGATGAGCAACCTAAACTGATGAATATTATAGTCTGCCTGCAATAGTAATCGCACCTATCAGTGTCCGTGGATAATGAAACGTATGCAAAGCATGCAAGACAGTTCCCAGCCACACAAAATTGAGAACCAAACAGAAATGCACGCAACACAATATGAGTTTCCGTCCATGGAACAAATGATATTTAAAATCATGTGTCCGTAATGTACTGCACTGTAAGTAGTTATACCCAGTGGAAGTGAAGCGCATCATGTCAGCATGCCGCCAATACACACGTCTAGCTCCATGGGCAGGGTCACCAGCAATCCCACAGTGGTAGTGATAGTACACAGCTGGGCAGTTGTGGCCATATAACAACTGTAAAGAAACCTGACAGTCCAAATTGTATACCAAATTCACACAAACATATGAATATTAAAATGTGCTATACACATGAACAGGAACGTAACCGGCACATACACATAGGATGCTATATGCGGAACCGGGACATCCAAATGCAGAACCCATGCATGCAAATGCAATACGCAACAACCCCTGTATAGCACATAACCCGCACCCATGTCTGAATGTCCACCAAATCCAGCTACCAGCCTTGCGCAGCCATACGCCTACACATAGCTAGTATTCCCCATATGTAGTAGGAAGTATCATCCTAGGCAGTGTCAGGATTGCAAATATGTATCCCACATTTGTAAACATCCCATCACAGTTATGTAAATCCAAATGCCCACGTGTTCATGTTTTGGCAAAATGTGTGTACATCCCGCGTGGGCTTAGTAACCTGTTGAAACCTCAGAGTTGTTTACACACCACGGTGTCTAGTACTGTACACATCTGGACAAAACATGCATGTGTACTCACGGTACTGCTCAGTTTCTAGACAGACATGCAAAACATACTATGCAGAATGGAACACCTGTCCACCATGCAGGTCTCCCCACTAGGGTTACCACCTGTTCAGATGCCCAAGGTGGGACATCCTTTGTAGAAATGTGAGAATTTGCAGGATAAAACATACCCCCGGCCAGTGCAAAGGACAGAATTACACTTGTTTGCCAAGATAAAAGCTTATTTCATAGCATTTGAATTGCTTATGCTATCCCAAATAATAGTTATGTGTTTCAGATACAAAATACCTGTATCATGCAACTTTTAAAGAAAATAAGAAATATACTTTTGTCTTAAAATCACAGGACATTTGCCATGTCTTAGGTTTTGTCGCAGGACACAACTGTCCAAAGTGGGACTTCCTCTTGCAAAGAGGAACAGGTGGTAACCCTACTCCCCACTGAATTATCGACAGTATATATTCAACTCAATCACATACCGACACCACCTCTCAACCTATTACAGCACCAAAATCTGGTCAAAGCCTAAAATGTTGGGTGGACAAATAGGGACAGATGTAAATACTGCTCTCACAAACTTCGAAAGTTCACAGAATAATAGTATGTACATTCGCATGAAATTTTTTGTGAAGGATGTGGGGTAGTCCCCGAGTATTACAGAGGTCCATACATTTTTACTGTAACAAACCTTCACATGTGTTTACTGTACTACTGCGTACCTGTAGTTAATTCATAGTTAATTCATGTGCAATATAATAATCCTCGTATGAATGAATACAGGAAATAGTCAAATGTGAATGGGAACACCACTCACCGTGGATTATGTATTGTAACCACCCCCACCCATATTATGTATTGCCAACATTATAAGCTGCTAACAGGTGCCCAAACACCTGTGTCTGTAAACACAGGTAAAATAATGTGAATGGGAACACCACTCACCATGGATTATGTATTGTAACCACCCCCACCCATATTATGTATTGCCAACATTATAAGCTGCTGACAGGTGCCCAAACACCTGTGTCTGTAAACACAGGTAAAATAATGTGAATGGGAACACCACTCACCGTGGATTATGTATTGTAACCACCCCCACCCATATTATGTATTGCCAACATTAGAAGCTGCTGACAGGTGCCCAAACACCTGTGTCTGTAAACACAGGTAAAATAATGTGAATGGGAACACCACTCACTGTGGATTATGTATTGTAACCACCCCCACCCATATTATGTATTGCCAACATTAGAAGCTGCTGACAGGTGCCCAAACACCTGTGTCTGTAACAGATAAAATGTTTAAAATGGACAAACTCTGTCCATGTGCTTTGTCCGACATTTGAACACGGTCAGGGCAGTTCCGTTCACCAGGCGGACAAGCCTAAACCTAGATCACCACATGAACACCCTGACAATTAAAGACTTGTATGTGTCAGGACTATAAGCCTTGGGGTTCTGAATATCCCTGCAGTGATTAAATATGCAGCTTGGGTCCAGAGCAGTAGGGAATAGGGAATGTGTAATATGTAGTACCGCATTTTTCCCAGCAGGAGAATGGATGCCTGTGTCGTAAGTGAAGTGGTGAGGCATATGTTAATGTAGCTATGTACTATGGGTATGCATATAAATGAGTCAGAACACCAAAAGTATAGTGGTTACAGCATCCGGCCAACGTGAATGCAGTCCCGGTTCAACTACGACTACAGCACATATAATGTTAAAGTGTAATGAATGCGTCTGTGCTGTACAGACATTTAAATATGTAAAGGTGAACGTGTGTTTCGCATATGTCCGCTAACCGGATTACAGATAATTTACTGGTACTGTCACAAGTAATAAAGCCCATGTAAGCACAGAGACTTAGTAAACATATGTAACCCACAATAAGGATATGCATGTGCACCTGCGCGTAACCCACAATAAGGAAATGCAAGTGCGCCTGTGCATGTGTGATCCGCTCACAGCATAGTAAATGAATGCTGTTTCCCCCACGTTAGATATACATGGCTCAAACCTGTTAACCCTGTAAAGTATGAAACCGGACAAAGGCATGCAAACTACCGGTACAAATAGGGACAAACCCCAGATATGTGCCAGAACAAACATAGAAAGTGGATAGAACAATGGGTGTGTCAGTAGCATGGATTCTCTGAAGGGTATGCAGTCGTAACCTGAACTGCTTGCCAGTATTTCCCACCGTGAGTCTTAAATGAAATGCCACTACATTGCCAGATAGACACAAGTTTATGTAAAACACACCGAAGATAAAGAGGCAACCAGCTGTACACTCTGCGACAATCTGTACAGTGGAAAGGTATGGTATGGATATAGATATATGTGTATACACATAATCCACAGACGTAAACCAAAGAAAATGATGAAATGAGTATTGTACATGTGTATATGTATACACAACAAACATATTTCCCATAGATATGACATATGTACATAAATAGGCCACGTTATAGCTAATATGGGTAGACAAACAGACATGCACGAAATGTGAATAAACCGCTGCCTTCCAAACCATTGGCCAGAAAGTGACAGTCCAGCAAGTTCTACACTTTAAACATGCATATAGGTGTCCATTTCAGGACCCCAAAAATTGATCCATACGTAGTGTCAACCGACATTGATGCAAAATAAGTGACTTCAGCAAATACGATATAGCTGTACATGCAACAGTAGCAGGTGCAAGGGTAATGACACATGTGTCAATAGAATGTATGATGTACGAAATGATATCCGGAGAGTGGGGAGTGCATATAAGTGTCTCCACACTTCAGTACCGCTCACATTAAACATGTGTAATGGGTACTGTGGATGGTTGTCAGGTATGGGAATCATGGGTATGCAGAAATGGGCCTAGGTGTTGTTTGGCAGAGATTTCGTAGGCCCGCCCCGTGGGAGTGATGTGGGTATAGCACACACCTATATTCTCAATAATGGGGCAAACCATCCACTGGATATTGCGTAAACCATTTTGCGAATATGTAGGGCCCTATATCAGTGTCATGTAGGCGATTATCATGGATGGACATGCGTATGACCAAGATGGTAACCATAACTGGCAAACTGTCAGAATAAGACAGCTGCACTAAGGCATAGTACATGAAATACAAATAGGGACTATATTAGATATACCCCAGACAAAGTCAGAACGTTGATAGAATACTGGCATAGCCAGGAATATGAATGTTATGAGTGTTACTAATCATGAAATAGAAATGTCAGTCACTATTATCTAACCGCACAGTTCGTAATGCCTTGCCAGCAATTTACCAGAAAGGCACCTTACTATGACAAATGTAACAAGGGCAAAGGTCAAATGTCAGGGCGTTTACCAATAATGTGTACAGGTTATTGGTATGAAGGTAACCTGTCCAAAATACATGTACAGAACTAGTGATACTAGGTGGACAGGTGAGAAGAAAGACATCAGGACAAATGAGAAAACATGTACAAGTCATACGCATGTACTCCGACAAAGGTGAATGATAACGTATGCCCTGTGAATGTCAATGTGGAAGGTTTATAGACTCAAAAGAAATGTGTCCCTCAGGGTGTCATGCAGTGTCACTGTAACAATGTCCCGTCCCCCATACTCGTACGTGAGCTCTGCCACTGACAGAAAGCGCAAATGCCGGCGTATACATACGGTACATGATAGACTAATTAGTGTGGATAAGCAGCTGTTGGCCTGTGTGAGGAATACAACCCTCTGGGTGGATGTGTCCTGCAATATAAATGTAATGGCATGTGGCCTGTGATGCCGCCATACAGTGTGTGTATTGGTGTCAGAAAGTTGATATCTTGTATCAGACACATACTCCGCAACTGGACAGATGTACCCAGAATGTGCAGAGTTCTGCCTCATATATTTGGTGTGTTCCACGTAACATTAGTACCATTCTGGCACATTCCTGATAAATGAAGTCATGCAATAATGACAAACATGTGTGTTTAACACACCAAATCCATCAGAAAAGTCATACTAATGCAAAACCTATTATTGTGTCAACTATCTACGTTTGTAAGAGCAACATGTCAATACTGCCCCTATGTGTCCCACTATCAGATAAGGCTTTGTCCAGATGTTTGCTCTAGGAGGTGGAGTGGTATGATCAGAAAGAGATACATGTGTGAGGAAACAGCATTATCGACTGCAACATAACGCAGAAGGTATGAAATGCGCTGCAGTAGGACGTTCAGTACTGTCCACAGGTATGTGCTGACATATCAAATGACACAGCAGTCTACATGAAGTACCTATAGGGCTGTCACCTTTACAAATGATGATAGTGGGACATACGCACAGCCATGCACACAGCACAAATAGACATACACACAGCAAAACTAGGCCATGATACATGAAGCCCCCAGCGTGTACGAGTACAGTGAGAGTACAGCAAGGATAGATGTCTGCCAAGATATACAGCAAATGCCTGTAAGGGCATGTAACACCGCCCGTAACACGGACGTTGCATGGACAATGTTGGGATTTGCAACATACCCCATTGGTATGTGAAAGCTATGCAAATACGCGATACATGAAACAGTCAGCTGTCCATGCAAGAGCAGAGTTATGGGCAGAAAAAAAAAAAAATATATATATATATATATATATATATATATATATATAGAGAGAGAGAGAGATACAGACATACACACACACACACACACACACACACACACACACACACACACACACACACACACACGTGGCAGGGTTGTGAGCAAAACACGAATGTAACCACTGTACCACACAACAGCATTACGCAGTGACAGAACGTGCAACCGTGAGTAGTAGATCACGGAAATCACACAGGCATACGTCTAGCCTGTAACAGCGGCATCAAAGTCAAAGATGCTGCACAGATGTTATGGTGAGTGAATACTGTAAAAGCAATGTACTGTTGTCATGCAGCTGGAAACACACACACACACTTGGCAGGGATGGTAATCGAACTTACACATAACTTCCCTATCACACTACAGCATGACGCATTTACAGAACGCGCTACCGAGATTACTAAACACAGCAGACCCACAGGCATTCTACTAGGTGCGTGTCAACATCCGCAAAGGCAAAGACGTCAGCAGGATATATCTGTGGTGCGAAGCGTCTAAAAGCATAACCTGAGTCCCCAGGCGGATGGGAGCATGCACACACACACACACTTGGCAGGCCTGGGAATCGAACTTACACTTAACTACCCTATCACACTACAGCATGACGCATTTACAGAACGTGCTACCGAGATTACTAAACACAGCAGACACACAGGCATTCTTCTAGGTGCGTGTCAACATCCGCAAAGGCAAAGACGTCAGCAGAATATATCTGTGGTATGAAGCATCTAAAAGCATAACCTGAGTCCCCAGGTGGACGGGAGCATACACACACACACACACACACACACACACACACACACACACACACACACACACACACACACACACACACACACACACACACACACGCACACACACGCACACACACACACACTTGTAAGGCCTCGGAATCGAACTTACACCTAACTACTCTATCACACTACAGCATGACGCATTTACAGAATGCGCTACCGAGATTACTGAACACAGCACTCCCAGAGGCATACTTCTAGGTGGGTGACATCATTCGCAAAGGCAAAGACGCTGATAGGGAATGTATGTGTTGTGAGGCATCTAAAAGCATTACTGTTTCCTCAGGCAGCTGGAAACACACACACACACGTGTGGCAGAGGCGGGAGTTGAACATACACCTAACTACCTTATCACACAACAGCATTACGCATTTACAGAACGTGCTACCGAGATTACTGAACACAGCACTCCCAGAGGCATACTTCTAGGTGGGAGACATCATCCACAAAGGCAAAGATGCTGATAGGGAATGTATGTGTTGTGAGGCATCTAAAAGCATTACTGTGTCCCCAGGCAGCTGGAAAGACACACACACACACACACTTGGCAGGGCTGGGAGTTGAACATACACCTAACTACCTTATCACACTACAGCATTACGCATTTACAGAACACGCTACCAAGATTACTGAACACAGCACTCCCAGAGGCATACTTCTAGGTGGGTGACATCATCCACAAAGGTAAAGATGCCGATAGGGAATGTTTAGAGAGTGAGTAGTCTGAAAGCATATTACTGTCCCAAGGTAGACGTAGACAAACACGGCAGTGCTGTCATCGGGCCAACTAAATATCTACGGAGCACTACAACACTAAATAGATACATGATGCGCCACAGACAGTACACCCTTCGAGACAGCAACCAGTGTGTTCAATGTAGGCATCCATCGTGACATTGAAAATGGACATCTGTTGCCTGGATGACCACCATGGCTATACAGGATGTCAATGGCCATGCCCACATGCTTATTATCAAATGTCTGTTTGGAATGTACTGTGTGTCCATCTACACAATGGCGTACTGGGCATGCTCACACACTTAACAGTTGCAAAGGGCCATCTTGCATGCACACGGAGTCTAATCACGGAAGGGTGCAGTGTGGAATGTACTGTGTGTCCATCTACACAACGGCATACTGGGCATGCTCACACACTTAGCAGTTGCAAAGGGCCATCTTGCATGCACACGGAGTCTAATCACGGAAGGGCGCAGTGTGGAATGTACCGTGTGTCCATCTACACAACTGCGTACATGTACTGTACTGTGTGTCCATCTACACAACAGCATACTGGGCATGCTCACACACAGCTGTTGCAAAGGGCCGTCTTGCATGCAGATGGAGTGTAAACACGGAAGGTCTCAGACTGGACTGTACCATGTGTCCATCTACACAACTGTGTACATGGACTGTACTGTGTGTCCATCTACACAACAGCATACTGGGCATGCTCACACACTTAGCTGTTTCAAAGGCCTGTCGTGCATGCAGATGGAGTGTACACACAGAAGGGCACAGTACAGAAGGGCACAGTAAGGTATAACTGTCTTCACACATAGGGCGGTCACACATGCAGTGACCTGTACACACACAGCTGCCATCACAGCTGTCACAGGTGCAGGTCACACACATACACACTGCAGTGTACACTGTAGCTGTCAAATCAGCACCATGTCGTCTGTGCAGCACTACACAGCCTTACAGTACCACAACACCATGTGACACATGACCACTGGGCTGTACAGAGGTGAACACCAGCTGTGCAGAGTACACATGTACCAACAGGGATCCAACAGGTGTTATGCATTGCAATGATACCAGTATACATGAACAGGTCGGCTCAAGACATTCCACGGCCCTTACACAGCTGTGACACCTGACTCTTGCTGTACACCAATGAACACACGTCTGGATATGTCATACATGTGATTGTGTTGATGTGTGCATGGACTGCACACACAACACATACATACATAGCCTTTTATGTACCTCGTGCATAACAGTGGCCTAATCAATGCTACACATGCGAATGGAAGGTGGGCCCATGTCTGTTGAATGCTCACACTACAGGGGGTAGCAATGTTGACCGGGACACATACCCTTGTACTGGTCACCTGTGACACCCGTGATATCATACCACAGTCCATGTGTTATGTATGTCAACACACATGTCCAACAATAGCAATGCATACAAACATGGCAACAGGAGACACATGTGACATCTGTACTGTGCATGCAGCAACCATGCATGTGCAGTGGCCGATGTCCGTAACATAGTTGCACCTACCTACGACATGCAGTCGCAATGCAGACCCATCATTGACACCTGTATACGGTGACATACAAACAGCACGTATGGAGGGATGTGTGTACATAACATGGTGAACCGCCTGTGTAGATGTATGTGTGCAGGGGGTGGCTCACAGTTGTGTCACACACCATCCTATCATGCCATGTGCAAACAGTACGCTATGTCGCTGTTACGTGATGGTGCTGACATAATGCATACACAGCGGTCAGGTGTTAGCAACTATATGTCACATGGCACCTGTAACACCTACAACCTCCCATGTGCATATAGCAGCACATTTGCCAGATATAGCATTGGTACACATAATGCAATCAATACCGCTGCATGTCAATCAAACGTGTCATCATATGGCAGGTGTATCATTCCCAGCACTGCCATGTGTGTCCGAATGTGTGACCAGAGATGCCACATATCGCGGGGAATATGTCCCAGTTGTTACACATCCCTGTACACTGTTGTAGAGATCTGTACATACGTCAGTGTGGGAAGCATGACGTCGGCCGGTGTGGTGCATCACACACGTCGGCTGTCCGTATACACGTGTGGTCACCACAGTGTGTGTGTCTGTATGTATGTTTGGTGCTTGGTGTGAGGGTGTATGCTAATATATGGCGAGAAATGATCACTAACCCCACGTGGTGACTAACCCATGATGGTGATGCATTGCACTACCCTGTTGATGCCATAGGTCCCAGCCATACTGGCTACCTGTGCATGTTCCTTCTCTGTGACACATTGTGTGGGTGCATAGTACTGCGAGGGTGATGACCAGATAGGCAAGGGTCCCCACCTGCACACTATGGGGTGTGCGTTATAGTGGTGTACACCCTGTGAATGTGGCCAAGTTCCCCTACTGTTACAGGGTCCTACTGCTGCACAGTGTGGCCTCCAGCTACCAAGTGACACCTCACATCATCATTGGCCAGACCGCTGTGTACAACCCCTGCACCATGTCACCATATCTGTAATGTGTCCTGCTATGTATGTCACGTCTCTGTCCAGTGTAGCCTGTGGCACTGACCACATGTGTCAGGTGCAGTATATATGTGGACATCTGTGTCATGTTGGTGTTTCCAACAGTCAGGTTGAGGGTACATGTAGCATGCTGATATTGCCAGACGTGCCTGTGAGTAATCCACAGTTACATGTGGGGGACTGCAAACACTGCTACCTGTAGGCACATGCAAGTACACCATAGGAGGGAACCAGGGTATCACAACCAACATGGTGCTACAGATGTAACCGAGACACATACCGTGAACACATCACAATGCATGCTGCACCTGCACTACATGGTATGACCGGTGCATGTCGACAGTACACAACCTATGTCACATACACATCTCTCAGTATTCACACACAACCACTGCAACATACACATCCTTCACTATGCATACACAGGTAATATTACATACACCTCTCACTATGCTGTTCACCCTGTGCATCAGAATATTTGTGCATAACCCTGCACCGATGGTGTGGATGACAGGGATGCGGCACAGGCTTCATCATATGCACAGGGTGATATGTTTGCCAGGGGCATAGGCTGCACCAATGGATAACATCATGTGTGTGTGTAAGGGCCGGTGAGTTGATTGGACATGTCTGTTCAGAATGCACGTGGATGTTGTGGAGCCCTACAGTTGTGTTTGCTGTGTGCGTGTATGTGTGTACACAGTTCTGCCATTTGTGAGGCCTACACAGGGTATAATTGACAGCCCCAGATTGTACAGAGCAGGTTGTACAGCTCACTGTGTCCGTGCAGGGCCACGTGACCTGTGCCTGCCTGGGGTTGCACGGGCACTAGCAGGTGGAGGTACAGAGTGGCTACTGTCCGACGACACATGTCCGCTGGAACCCTGTCCCCGCTGAGAACATCCAGGGCCACGTCCACGTGGCCTGCTGTGTCCTGGTGTTGACAGCGCAGCACCAGCTGCACTTCTACTGCTACCGGCACTATGGGAGCAGGCATGTGAGGTGGCATGCTCACGTCGACCTACACTAGGTGGTGTTGCTGGCCTACGTCCACATGGCCTACGCCTCACTCCTACCAGATGTTCCAGCACAGACAGCTCCCTCTCGCGGATTGCCATGCCTCAGTCAAGGATTCCGACCATTTCACCTAATCACCTATCCAGAACATTGCAATCTGCTGTTGAACATTTGCCAATGCCTGGATGTTGTCATTTAGGGTATGGATAGCAGCCCTCTGCAGCCTCTGCCCTTCTCTGTTCTGCCGTTCAGCACGTGCCTGTGCCGCCATTACAGTCTGGAACATGCGTCTGGTTATACCAGCTGCTGCGCTCTGTCCTGCAGGTGCATGTCTGCCAGAGGTCCTCCTATGAGCAGCACCAGCCACATGCCTGTGTGGCACATCTGCAGTCATTACACTGACACCATGGTGTGTAGACACACCTTCTGTAGCCACCACACGTTCCTGTTACACACTAACAGACACTGACTGTCCTTCCTCTATGGCCACTGGTGATGCGGTATTTGTTGGCAGCAGAACTGTGTGCGGGGAAGAGGGAGACATAGCTGGGATGGTAACCATTGGCACAGATTCAGCCCCTGACAACCCTGCCTGTACCTCATGCATATGTTCATCACCGCTAGTATCTGTGGGGACACTAACATCAGATGGACTGCAGGAGGGTAACGCACCTACATCACCTGTGAAGGCAAAGAAATACTGTAAAGTGCAATAGACACAGACACACACACACAGACACACACACACAGGCACACACACACAGACACACACACACACACACACACAGATACAAACACAGACACAGACACACACACACACACACACACACACACACACACACACACAGACACACATACACAGACACAAACACAGACACACACACAAACACAGACACACACACAAACACAGACACACACACACACACACACAAACACACACACAAATACAGACACACACAAACACAGACACACACACACACAAACACAGACACACACACACAAACACAGACACACACAAACACAGACACACACAAACACAGACACACACACACACAAACACAGACATACACACACAAACACAGACACACACAGACACACCATGCATGTGATTTGTCAGATGGCATGCAGCATGCCTGTGATACAGCAGAGGGCATGCAGCTCAGATATTAATAGTGTTAGTAAGCATACCTCCCTGGGGTGCACACTACAGCAAGCTGGTGTCAGATCAGTAGCCAGGCAGTTCACACAATCATGGTAGTATGCATGCATCCCCGTGATACACCATGTGGCCCAGAACAGGATAACAGTACACATGGCTGACGTGACCTTGACATGTAATCCACTGACATGTGCATTAACATGCATACATGTCTGACACAATGGTGTCCTGACACATGTACAGCATCATAATGGGCTTCACATTGCAGTGTTGTGTGTAGGCCCTACAGATAGAATGCATGTTTAGCAAATGTGCATGAGCATGGGAGGGTAGTGTGAGCCGTCTACATTGCTATACAGTGTGAAGTACAGACACTGTGCCATTGCATGGCATCATGAGGCATCTTTGTTGCTGTAGAATGCATAATATGTACACATTGCATATCCATAACTGCAACACAGTTGTGATGTTCAACAGATCGTATATGGTAGACTTCAGTGACACCTCCAGTAGCTGTGCACAGGCTTTTAGGTTGTCCAGTGTACCACATCGACTGTATAATCGGTCAACTAAGGCTATAATTGGACCATGTGTGGACAATGTGCAACAGGGTGTATACACATCCCATGTACTGTGTGGCTACATGTCTCTGGCCATCCCCCATGGCCATGTGTGCACATGTGTTGGCCAAATGTGTGTGATGGCCATCTATCTCACATGTCTGTATTGTCCCATATGACATACACCCATAGATGTCAGATATGTCACAATCCACAGGGCTATGCAGACAACGGGTTGTATGTTTGGTATGTGGGGTATAGGTCATGCGATAGTGTGACAATATTGCAGACAGAACACTACATGTCTGGGACATGTCAGGTGGCACATCACAATGTGTGCACCCAATGCAGGGGCATATGACACAATGGTGACACCTGTGGGCTGCTCATATCACAGCTCACTGTGTGGTACTGTGTGCGTACCACACATGTTGTTCCAATGCATACTACATATGCCTCCATTGTAGAACACCTCCACCATTGTATGCACAGCTGACCACACATGTTGCAATGACAAGTACTGTGGTTTCAAGTCAGTATATCATTACATTTGTATATATTGCACATGGGTGGCCTGTGTGAATGAAGGGTGGTGCGACCTGCATATCGTGACTGGAACAAACATCAGGTGTGCAAGTGTTAACTGGCCACATGGCAAATAGATCTACACTGTAACATGCCTGGTACTGATGACAGTCTCACCTGCAATGGACTCATGTCTGTGCGGCACGCCAGAGGTACCTGTATAGGGGTGACACACCAGTATGAACATTATCCATGACTGTATGACAGCCACAGGTTGCACTGTGCATGTGAACACATTCACCTGTGTAATAGCATATAGTATGCACATGTGTGCATACACAATGTAGCATACTGTAGTATGCAGCATGTGTGTCCACATACCTTGCATATGTTGTTACATTACATAATGTACAGTGACACATGCAACTACATGGGATATAATAGCCATATGTGCAGTACTGACTTACCAGGCAACTCCAGGCTCATTGGTTGGGAGACACCCACCTCCACGATGGCAGCTAGTGTTTCTGGATGCTGTTCCCTGGGTGTCCCCAGACTGGCCAGTAGCTCCTCGATGTGTGTGAGTGGGGGCTGGGTTGGTGGCCCACCACCTGTTCCACCTTGTTCCCTGGTGATTGCAGTGGCATGCTGTTTTGCATGTCATATCAAGTCTGTGCAGTGTCTGCGCACCTGCTGGTAGGTGCGGTTATGGCCATCCACATCGTTCACCCTCCTGCGCAGATCCTGCCACAGGTCATCCTGCTGCTGGACATGCTGTGGCACATGGTTGAACAACAAGTCATAGTTGTCATGGAGCTGTGGGATGAGGACATCATCCTCCTGGCGGGTGTATGCTGGGAGGCGTGTACGGGGCATTGTCTGTAAGACATAATGATGGTGACAGGTCACAGTTTCAGAGATGTACAGAGATACTGCTGCACATACATTTCTATGACATCTACTACATCTGCACAGTTATCTTTGCAAAGCATCATGACACTGACATGACTGACGTGTTTGTGTCACACACATGTCACGCCCATTATGCATTGGATATCATCACCATATATGTGTGTCACCTCATTACAGTGTTCATACTCCATGTAAATGCTGTCTTGCTGTGGGCATGTCTATTTGCCTGCACTTGTGTTCTTACCTATCTGCACATGCCTGGATGTGTCCACGGTACTGCTGTTGACCTGGATGCTGTGTATATGTCACATATCAACACAGACACAGCCATAATGGACTTGAGCAGTGACAATGCACACATACGCATGGACACCTGTACATGCATGTGTTTTGCCATATACATCTACACAGCACTGTACAACTGTTCATCATCCTGCCACGGATCGCCTGTATTGCACATGTGATAGACATGGGACAATGGCTAGTCAGATGACATTCGCAGGGATGGTTATCAACCATAGCATGTGCGGGCATGGTTTCCAAGCTGTAACAGACAGCCATTATGCCAACACAAGGTGCATCAGTGCCTCATTACTGATCCAGTCAGTTGATAGTACATCTACCATGCGGCCATCACACCATGTATGACTGGGATGACATGTGCAGCTTTGATGGACAGGGTTGCATGGTATGGTGGGAGTATGTCACATATATGGCACAGGGATCTGTCCAGCCTGTGCCGATCCTAGTATTAGGACGGTGGCTGTCCATGACATATGTCTTATAGATCAGGATATGGATATGTAGCATGTCCATCATCATGGTGTAGCAAATGTCTTTCTGCAAGGTAGACAGCATGCTGCATAGTGGAGGTGAGGATTGTGAAGGCTGGTATCGCACATCCATGCATAGCCATTACCCCTTAAAGGTGGTATGTGATCCAATATTGGTCACCACAGTGATGTATATGCCTGTCCAGTGATCTCCGTGCTCATGGATGGCACCCTGACATGACATGGGTACCTCATATGACTACCTAAGTGGCCTGGAGATGTCACCAAGTTGGGGGGTGCACTGCACAGCACCATCCCTTACACAGTGTCCATAATGTTGACCACAGCCTAGGTAGTAGTTTATGGGTACAGGGATGTTCACCTAGCGGTGACAATGCTGGTATCATCCATCAGACTGTGCACATATGTCACACACCTCACCCACACAGCCCATTCTGTATGTTGTTCACAACACTGACACAGCTATATTGATAGGTCATGGCCATTCACAGCCTTACATACACAGATGCATAACATTTGTCTGTGTGGTATGGGCTACAATGAGGGTGGGGTACAACACATTAACCCTGTTCTACTGTAGCTGGCACTGGTGTGATGTGCACATGTCACTCTTGCACCTTTTGTAGTTGTGAGTCTATCAACAGGCCACTGGTGGAACACTCATGTGACATGCAAAGGTATTTGTAATCAAATATCCGTGCTGTCTTGTACATCTGTACTGATAACATCTACAGTGCTAATGGTTCATGGACATGCACACCATACTCTTCAGGGTTATAGTGCGGTGCCACCCAAAATGACTGTCATCACCACTTGTGGGTTGATATTATCCAAAACCCTATCTGTATTGTATGGTCATGCTAGGCACTTGTTCAGAACCTGTGAGCATGTCATGAGGTACTGATTACTATAGCACCCATTCCACACCATTTCCCACAGGTACACTGGCTGTCCTACACTTCCCAGCTTGCTTATGGTACAACAGCTGTTGTACACATCGCACATATCCTGTGGGACATGGTTGTATATACAGGCATGTCCAACTGTCACGTACCAGTGCTACTGCCTGTCTATATGAGGGATATATCATACATGTGGAAATAGAGCAATTGTCTCATGTACACATTCAATGCTCACCTCCCAACATACGACACTACAGCCTGTGGGGGATGCACTTCTGCAGCTGTGCTGGGGGCATAGCTCTCAAGTGTACCTCATTACGAGGAACGTACCTCATTTGGGGTTCTAAAAGGTGCATGTTCCTCAAGGTTCCACACTGAAAGGGTCTGTCACACATTCATTGTTGAAAATTGTTTACCTGCTAGCCATGGCTAAATAGATGGGAATCATATTAATTCATTAGAATATCTTTTTTATACGTAAAACCAGCCTATTGTAACCATCATATGCTCTTCCTAGTTGAAGCTGTTATTAAGCCAGTTGTAAGTGTTCCACGTTTTGCCCATTTGTCACACAGCATGAGGGCTAATGTTCCTCATTTTGGGGATAGGAGGTTGACAGTTATGGCTGGGGGTAGTGCTGTCACCAACCCTGACTGCACTTGACAGTCATTTGGGGATGTGTAACATTTGCAACACACCCCACCCATCACATAGTCTCACATGATCTATACCACTGGCCACACCTATGAGGACAACTTGTGCAGTACGTCTCCATTCTCACTCTAGGCACCAGAGGTAGCCCCCATCATGGAAGACAACATCACCAGCTTATAGCCCACAGACTCATGTGTGCCCATCACATACAGCCAATAGGGAGTTATAACATTCGCAACACACCAGTCATAGATGACTCTGTAGGGAGTCACACTGCAGTTCCACACAGCAGGCTACACAAGGCGATAGTCGCTTACATCTTGCTGTCGGGTAACTGCTTCTGCAACATAACCTATGCACCCATGCCACACCTCACCAGGTACGATGTGACTGTCATTCTCCATGTTAGTGTGACTGCCCTGTGATGCCACTTCACAGACTACGTGTGCAGGGACATGCAATAGCTCACCAGTCTTATAGCCCTGAGGGTGTGGGCCAAGCCCTGGGGAGCATTTTGCATTCGTCTGGACACGATACCATTGTACAATGACCGACTGTGTCACTTCAACAGTTGCCTATGCTCCTATTGTCATTCCACAGGCATCTGGTATCTGTCCGCTTTGACTGACCTGGTCAAACACAATGCTGTGGCACAGATGACATGCACCTGTCAGCCCTGGGAGTACAGCTCACATGTAAGGCTCTTGCTGCTTCTATACTGCCTGTCTTGCACAGTTTCCAATAACTGTCACCGGCAGGACGGGAACTGGCAGGCATGACATGGGGTCATGTGACACAATGCTTGCATCTTCCTTTATGACGCACGCAGGCAAGGCACACCTTATAATGCACCACTCAAATATCTCTGCAGTGACTGGGACCTGCCCCTAGGCTCTGCAAAGCACACCTGCAATGACAGGTTATAGACACACCATACCTTTCAGGCACATACCTGGACCGGCACACCCACAGCTGAGGGGTTCCCATATCCCACTATGTTTTGCACACATCCTGGCAAGTTACTTAGCACAATGCATCAGAGGTGCTTCACGTGCAACTAACTGTGTCTGGGACCACTATACACATTGTAACAAGCTACAGAGTCAACATCATACCCCACGGTTAACATACCTTCTTTGTTGGTATATTGGACAGTGGGCCACAGACAGCTACTACTGATGTGTGACTGACACTATCCCACACTTAATGTGGTACAGAAAATAAAAATTAACCCCAGAGGTGGACCATGGCACCTAAAATTAGAAGAATGTGAACTGCTGTGGCAACTTAAAACAAATGCATATGCTCACCCAGGGATTAATGAGACATGCTCCATTAAATGCTTATTAAAACAAAAAGCCCTTGCTAGGTGAAGTTATTGTAAATATTAGTAATGTTAAAAGGTGGGGGAAAATGAATTTGATTAGGCACACGAATACACAGTTGTACGTGTATGTTTATTGTGTGTATATACATTCATGTATTTGTTTTCTGAGGCCTCAAGAAAATGCATATAAACATAAACACATAAATTCACAATACTAAAGTTAGTTTGGTAACTCGCTGAGTTTATAGAGTTGGTATAGTTTATAAAGCTTATTGAATTTACAAAATTCATGAAGGGAATGTATTACTTACAATTTGATGTTTTTAATTGTGAACGTAATTTTATGGTTGTAAATTTATTGCAGTATTGCACTTGTTTTTAAAATAGTAAAAATTAAAATGCAACTGGTTTTAATTAGGGCTGAAAGTAATTAATTAATTAATTGATTAAACAATTTAATTTAATTTAATCAAACAATTGTGCAACTTTGAGAGAATATTTATACTCAGAGCGCAGTTTATAACAACTTGTCTGAAGAAGTGTATGTATATTATTACACGAAAGCGCTAACAAGTAAAAAGGATCTTGGATTTTACACCGGCTTCTGTGTTTTGTTGGACTCACCTTTTTGTTTTGTTGGTTCGTTAAACTTTTTAAAATTTTTACTATCCCACACTTCACTGGCATAGCCACTCATGTACCGACACATCCATGAGTCATAACCTCCGCTCTGCTGGATCAACCCATACACACCACCTCCAATACCTAAATTAACCTTGGCATGAACACTACCACCATGTGACTGGTGTTACACACCTGGGGTTATCCCCTCATTGGTGGATTCCGAACATATGTTAATCAACCTTGTTAGCCACATCCCGGCACCACACCAATCACAGCATACACAGTACATGAGTACTACAACACCTACTAAAGACGTCTGCTGACAGCGGTTGTTAACGTCATGACACCCGTGCAGATGGACAATGCACGTACAAATGTTGACACATACCACAGTGCACTTCATTAGCATGTACACAACTGCATGGATCATGCTATTCCACACAGAGCCATGGTGGTACACACCAGATAACAGACGCCACTCTGGTGGTCATGTTCCATGGACATATGATGTACAACAACAGGTGTAGGCTGTTGCACAGTGGTGTACATTCCCATGTGTGGGGTGGCTCACTGGTCAGCCGTGGTGGGGCCACAGGGTCCCTCATCACATACTCCAAGACTAGCTATGTAAACATGACTGACACATATTCCGGGGTGTACCACCAGGCATTATGGTGGTATGTCAGTAGTCGATGGCAACACCCATATCTGCTGTCACATATAACAGTCACTCAGGAACATTACAGACCCAGGTGATGTTGGCAACATGCTGGAGGATGGATTCAATGCTGACATTACACCCTCTCACTCACTACAGGGCCACAATCAATACATGAACATTGTGGTGTCCCTGTGGTCACGCCTACACAGTACTGACCTACACTCTATATGTCCTAGGACATTGGCCCCATGTCACCTTCCAATGTCCCAGGCTGTGATGTCCACCAACCTCTGAATTACATGTCTCCCCACTAGGCCACCATATTCAGTAATAGCCTTGTTTCAGACATTGTAGCCCCTGAATGGCACACAGCAGTATTTATCACACTACACACAGGTGGCACCACAATGCACGAGTGGAACTATAGTCCTACACACCTGACTGGACTGTTCTGCATGGCTATGGGGCACATCATCAAGGAAGTCATTCACAGAGACATTATTGGGCTCCCTTCCTTTGCTGCCACCCGGGTTGGGCTTGTTAGGGCCAGAGCATGGCCCCTACACATGGTGGACCCCTTTCATACAGTTACCAGGGCAGTTGCTGATGGTACGGGAGTCCACACATCCTACATTGTCCTCTCATTGCCTTTCAGCACCATTCCCCATTCTGGTATTGACAACATACACATCCACCTGCACATCATACCCTGTGTCTCGGGATGTTATGCTATGTGGTTCATGGACAGGACACACAGTGAGGCCAGCATACCATAGTACCTACTACATGTCAGGTACATTTGGCATACCACAGTCCTCAGTCATAGGGCCCCTCATGTTCAGTATATGCTTCCCTGCAGAACAGGCTAGCACAGGGGACTTTCCCTGCCTAGCTTTCAAACCCCTGCATACAAAGCGCCATGATTGCTCCACCAGCTGATACTGACTCCATCCATACGGGTGTCACTGTAACAGATACATAATATGACTATCATGGCATCAAGCTGCATGACACAAGGTGCATGCACATCACCTTTGCATTACACCATTCACCCACTGACTATCACATGGATGGTAGTCCCCTACATACATATCACATTGTACATGTTTGCAGTACACACGTATGTCGCATCCACTGCTGTGGTTACCGTATTGCCACTGTGGTGTGGATATACTTCTATGTGGCCACACCTATCTGTACTGGGTGTGTAGCTGGTACATAGGCACCCATTGTACCTCTGAACTCAAGACATCTACACACATTCAAGGGTACACCACCCCATTTAGGGTGTACCTTACACAACAGCTACAGCTTTACATGCCACAACATTAACACGCCATGATGTTTACTGAGCTCCGACAGTTTAAATATGTGGCTGCACTACGGACACCACATCTGTACACATTTGCATACTACATACTCAGGGGTGACCTCTGCTGATCAGACAGGGCCCATGTCCACAACATTATTAATGGATATACTCCTCATACGCAACATAAGCAGAGGCCACTGTGAGCAACATGCTCATGGATATGTGCACACACGCCACAATGAGTGGGATGTGCTTATGGGTTACATTCCCAAACCGGACACTCACCATGCTTTGGAACATAAGTCCTATGTACATCACGCAGGGACACTCAGTAGCACTGTTCATGTAATACCTCCCTTGGTGGTTGGGAGACACATGTAGGCCTGGGATCACTGCAGTGGCTGTACTGTGCAGAGGTTCAGGTGACACCTGGCTCTGCTGTTCACAGGACACTACCCTAGAGAGGTGCCACTAGTGTGAACACTGTAGTTGTGCTTACACATGGACTTGCCAGACTGCATAGTACCCCACTATGCACCTGTGAAGCTATTACATGTCCTTTGTGCATGGTTACTTGGTAGCCCTTCCATTTAGATTAGCTATCATGCTATTACAATGTCCCATGCCTACAAGCCATATGTATCCTGTTATTGTACATACCAATAGACGATACCTGTGGTATGCATGATATGCCTGTTATGCTGTGTAGAATATCTGTCATATCTACCTATAATACTATACATTACACATATGTCACATAGTATCCCATAATGCAAAGCATACTTGCACAGCGGGACCACCTTAGATATGTCATTAATGTTATATGCCCATACACATGCGTACTGTGACAGTATATCAACATATACTATCCTCTGCTATGGCACGTCCTTGTTGGACATACCCTACCACTGACGGCGGGTTGTATGGAATTGTTCTGTTTAACGCCCTCATATACCATCCCTTGTGGTGTCTGTGCTGTGTACCTTGTGTCCCACTGCTGGACGCACAGTTTCTACAAGCATTAGTATGCTCAGCAAGACATCACTACATAAAAACCTTTCTCCACTTTATGCATTGCGGACACGTTTAATTAATGCAAACCAGGCTATACATACAGTAAAACTAATGAATACAGATCATGCTATACATAACCTTACATATCGGGCATTCTACATACCTTGTTGTCGTTACGGCATTTCGTTTCTATCTCTCTCACAGTGTTTCAACTGGTATTCGGTACGAGCATACGGTTTGAATGTCTGGCAAGTCATCCTTATATACGTCGATACCTGTAACATGTGGATTCATCCCGCCAATTGGTGTTCCTGAGTGACTAATTACTTGCATATCAGCTGTGCAGCTACTCCATTTGCCAATTACGCGGCGACAGTGTGGTATAATTGGATTCTCCACTTGGGCATTGCCTATTTGCCCTACCTTCGGGGACACGGTCTGTATTGTGTTTTGTTATGTGTAACTGCAACTGCTATGCATGGAGACAAGTATTCTTTGGATTCATGTCCCCCGTGGATTGTGTGTGACAGGTAGAGTATTTGGTTCAACATGTGGGTGTACCTGTCATCCCAATGTCTGATAACGGAGTATTGCAAACAAAACCTGTAACATGGCTGTTTGTTCCATTATACAACGCCTGCAATTTTGCATGATGCCTTTAATTGTGTCTCTCACACAGTATGTTGAGGGTTCTGCAGATGTAATTGACTGACTGGATGTTTGTGCTGCTATTACAGTCTGTATTGCTTTAGTTTCTAGTGTGGGGGATGGCGGTGGGTGTACGTAGCATATACAGGTTTGTGGACCTTGCATTTCTACATAATCCGTATATATGTGTGTGGGCTCCGTCCCTAATTAGAGAGCTAACAGTTAGTAGACTTATGTTACGGGATTGTACATTGGGCCGTTGTTAATTGGTTTCTATATCGTCTGCAGGTGAGCTTGCTACTTGTATACCTCCGTAATTGCAGCGATATATCAAGGGATATGTGTAAGTGACAGCTATCCCTTGTATTTCTGTCCCAGATATTTGCAGTCATTGTGGTTGTGTTGGTAAAAGAGCCTGTTTGCCATGGGTTGCCACCTTTTCATATGGTCATTGTTGGACACTTGCGGGACACACAGCGGTGTTTACAGGCCAACACGTAGCCACGGTCAGTACACAGGTTAGCACATACTTTTATCCTCAATACATACTTATTGTTGTGTGACTTTGGCTACTTATCATATTGCATGTAACATTTACGTTTCTTACATACAGGCATAACTATTAAATACGACTGTTACATTATATATGGGACATATTTATGTCCTACCATCTCGGACATTTGCCCTTTGTACTGTTTTATGTCAGGACACACCTGCCCAGGGTGGGGCTGTCCTTCCTACTGTGGGACAGGTAGTAACCGTATGCCTGCGGCTAGCTATACCCATACCTACCGTACTGATCTGCCTCTGACTTGTCACTAACAAACACATGTTGCGGACACACACACACATTATAGTCACACAGAGACACACACGGCACCCTCAACGCACACTTACACAGACTACGGCACTCACAGACACAGTTGAACACAGTACATACGTGGACCGCAACACCGGCAGCGGTGACTAAATGTTCCTTCATATCATCATACCATTACTCGTGGCTGTACTGTTCCGGTACTGTGTTCTATTGGTCTTTCAGCCTCGTGGTTACACATGTCGGTATGTTACACATTGCATGGTTGGCGGTATCCTATTTATTTGTACCTCCAAGGTGTTATGAATGTCGTTGAACTATCTATTATATATGCAGATATCGCTGAATCCATCTATATCACCATATATCACTCTATTGCCCTTTCTATCTGTATTATATATATGCATATGTGTACATATATATATATATATATCTGGCGGGGAACGTGACAGGCACACAGCACCACCATATGCTGTAAGGCTCATGTATTGTTCAGGTGTTGGCATTCCACTAGCTGTTGTGTTTACAATGTTTGAGGGCTGCCTATGTAGGAGTCACACATTGGGCCACCTATACATTACAATTAACAGGTGGTCATGTTTGTGTGCCATCCAGTTTACTGTGTGTGCAGGTGGAGAGGTGTCAGTCCATAGGGGCCTACACTATCAGAGTATGTGCTATACGTTCCCTCTTTGCCAAGGCGTAGGTATATTGGGCACGCCTCCGTCTGCCTACTGGGCCTGGCACAGTGTGTTCATGGTCTAAATCCCTCTGTGCCTGTACTGGCCTTGGCAATTGCGGTGGGCTATGAGGGCCTTCACCATTTTGTCCCTGCTGCAGCTGCTTCTGCAGGATCATATTATGTAGCATGGCACATACTATGACAATGTGGGCACACGTGCCTGGAGAGTACTGCAAGGCTCCACCAGATGCATCCAAGCACCGGAACCGTGATTTCAGCATCCCAAACACATGCTCTATGATGATTCTGGTTTGTGCGTGTGCCTCATTATGGCGTTCTTGCATGGGTGTGTGTGCATTTCTGATGGGAGTCATCATCCACGGCTCCAGTACATAGCCAGCATCCCCCACAAGATGGCCATGTGGGATGTCCCCCCTAACAAATACCTGATACAGCTGTGAAGCATGCCAGATATGGGAGCCATGGTAGCTTCCAGGGCTGCCAGCACACACATCCATGATAATGCCCTGGGCATTGCACATGACCTCGCAGTTGATGGAGTGGAATCCCTTGTGGTTTATGTAGTGCCTACCATGCTCACCGGGTGGTGACTTGATTTGTATGTGCGTGCAGTCTATCGCACCCAGTACCTCTGGGTAGTGTGCCACACGGTGGAAGTGACGCTTATTGCTGGCCAACTCCTCATGAGTTCTGGGGAAGTATATCTGCTCATTGGCATGTGGTAACATGGCATCCAGGAACTGGTGTAGTACCCATTATATCTCCAGTTGGCCTTTGAAAGGTACCTGTGGCCAGTATTCGCAGGCTTACACATACCTTCGTGTCCACTGGGATGGGTTCCCTTCTGTTGTTTCTGGTTCTCAGGTGTGGCCGGCACAGCTCCACTATTTGCTGTAAGATGTCCCTGTCCACCCTGTAACGCTCTACTGTCTCCAGGTCATGTAGCCCCTGGTAGGTTACCCTTGGTCTGAACACTCTCCTTCTCCTCTGAGGCCTGCGGTGGTTGTCGGCATCATCCTCCACAACACCGTCAGTCTCTAACACATGCTGATGAATCACAGCTATGGCAGCTCCCAACATGTACATTTTAAAAGTTCCCCGTGTGTTTACACCTATGGTGCGGTGTTTGGGAATACACAGGTGTGTGTTGGGTGCTTTCACACTTTATACTATTGTGCTGTGAACACCGATGATGTCATAGGGTGTGTATGTACGATCGTAGCTACAGGGTATCTTATGTGTTTTACTGCCGGAACTACTATTGTGGTGCTTTTGGTGTTGAATTACATTTGCCTGCTGTGGATTACCTCTTGACCTTCCCTTTACATTTCTGCACGTTGCACCTACCATTTTCTGGCTTGCATCCTGCAGCCTACTTTCATTTGTACTTTCCTGGACCTGGTGTATCTTGCGTTATGTGTGCTACTGCCAGTCTGCTGTCGGTTTGCTTTGCTCTGCTGTGTCAGGTCTCCTATCTTTGCAATCCAATACCTCCCCTCCTTTCTTTGCATTCCAATGCCTCCCTATCCTGTTTTGCAGGCTTCTGCAAGCAGACTTGTCAGCTGCCGTCGATTAGCCTTCGTAGGTTGATTGGTGTTGATTGCTCATTAGTACTCCAATTACCCTACTTCCGCATTTCCTTCTTTTCTTCCCCTGACCTTCCTGTTTCTGCTATTGTTTGCAGCGCATGCGTCCAATTACTGGGTTTCGGGCACGTTTTCATCCCTGTACACATGCACTTTTGGGCACCATGTGTGCTCTCAGCTAAACGATTCTATACCTTCCTCCCCACCCCTGTCCTGCAGCTTTGCTTAGCAACGGACAGGCCAGATTTGCATTGCTCCAATGTGCTTACTGCTACGGTGGCACACCCCTCTGCTGATGTCATGTATCTCCTCTGAGCCACTCCTCGGTGTTATACCACTGCGCCGTAGAGTACAACCTTCATCAGGCGGGACATTTGCGATTCAGTATTATCTGCCTCATTTGCATGGCATTGACTACTAATTCATGGTTACCGCGCCGAACACTATCGCAGGCCCTTAGCAACCCTTGCACCTTGGTTGTGGTGTTCCATGCCTACCATTGTGTATTATGCTGTAAACCTGATTTCTATTACGTTGCGATTTTATGACATTTTTATATTATTTCTTTATGTTACAGCTTCCGCACACATGCTCTGCGGTTGTGCTGTGCGTTACTGTGGACATGACATTAAATGTTGTTATTTATGTGTTGTGCATCTTTTCTTATGCCATTGGCTGTGTATTTCGCCATTGGCATATGTTAATGTTGTGATACCTGGGTCTGGCCCTCTTCCATAGCTCCGATGTTCTGTTTGGGAAAATGTAAACCGTGTTTTTTGGTTTACATTTCCGTAGGCTTACGCTACGCCTGCACCACTTCATGAATCGCTATATGCCTTCATTTGCATGGTGCGACACTGCACATGGGGTGATTAGCATACCTAAGCCGGGGGCTGCGCAGTTCTGAAGTATGCCGGTAGTGCACGTGGAATTGGATCATACCTGAACCGCTCGACGGCCATATTTGGCATTATACCGCCTACGCTATGCCTGCGCCTGGTGCAAGCTTCATGAATCCCGGGGAGTAATTAATTACCACACCTTCACTTTGGGTGTTTAATAAAATATATTTTTAAAAAACACCCCCTTTCTTTTCAATACGCCCCCTTAAACACTTTTACTAGTTCACTTATAGGGTTGGTTTGCCATCTGGCTACATCGCACTAATTTTGGAATTGCTATTTTCATAGGAATGAATATGATATAAGGTTTCTTATTTTTATAGCCACCGTTACATGTGAATAATTATATGTAGGGTTGATGATGCTTACCTGTTGACAAAAGTTCTGTTCAAGATGCACGTGTAACGGAGACTATTTAGGCATCGAGTTGTTGTAGGTTTTTGGCGAAAAGTAATTCAATGTTATTTAAAAGTCCTATTTAACACAATTCAACTTTTAAAGTTTTTACTATATTAATATGTACATAGGAAGTTTTACATGGTTAATTTTCTGATGATTTTGTGTATGGTTTGAGGGTTGCTTCCTATTAATAGAAGCGACAGTGTATTATGTGTTGATAGATGTTAACAGTTGATCTATAAAATGCTATGTTTATTTGGTTATTTGTTATACTATTTAGGATGCATTGTGTCTTTAAGATTCCGCAGTTAAAGAATGGATTGCATCACTAAATTGGAGTATTTAACCAACAGGAAGTGTTGTTTCATCTGTTTGAAAAAATTTGGCAACCGCCAAATGAAAGCGCTTACCTTACTTGACTTCACTTGGATTATTGCTTTTGTTTGTATCATTTTAATTTATTCGAAGTAAAGGGAATCGTTTTTCAGCCAGTCTGTGCTTTTTTCGTATACTAGGTTTTTTGATGAATAGTCTTTGTCAGATCTTATATTGTGCTGATCAAACTTTAAATGTGCTTTTCTTGAGCTGATTTTAAAACCAATACTTTTTCTGTAAATGTGAGCAATGTTATTATTATTGACCATAGAGGTATTAGTGAATTACAAGGTATTGGATTGCTTATAGCTCTGTATGATTTCTCAGTGCCATAAGAAAGCCCTTCATTTAAATTGGGAATTTAGGTATCCATGTGGAGATATCATAAAGAAGCTTATGTTTTCTCCTTCAGTTTTTTACCAGTAATCCAAAAATCCTGACATTGCACCTTCTTCCTCTACTCTCCAAGTCATCTAGTTTATTAATTTGCCAGGAATTCTGCTTCAGTAGAAATTCTGTTTGTATTTCTACTTTGAGTTTTCCTCCCATGTCATTTAAGACAGTTTCTGTATCTGTGATTTTTATTTGTTATTGTTGTATCTTTTCTTTGAGAGTAACTGGTAGCTTATGACTGTCTTCTCTCAGATTTTCCAAGTTCTGATAAAAAAACATCCATTTTACAGATAGTTCTTGAAGCATAGCCATTACTTTTTGTAGGTCTTTTTCAATGAAGAGTCTGTACAGAAAGGTTTATAGTTGCTCATTTCCTGATATATGAGATGTCTTAAGACTTTTGACAAGAAAATAACAAACTAACTTTACCAAATGCTGTCATTTGTTAATTAAAGATATATGAGGTAATGCATGAAGAAAATATTTTTCTAAATTAATTTTTTTTCTGTATAAATTGAAAAAAACTTCAGAGCTCTGAAAAGTTTGTTGCTTTTAGTTAGTCATTGAAGCTCCACACTGTCTTTCTTTCCATTAGAATATCATGTCAAATAAACTCTCTGGAGGTCAAATCTATGTACCTAATTAAACAACAGATTAGAAACAGCCTGCCAATCAGGCTTTTCAGCAAATTATCTAAAGACAGCATATTTTTGTAAAAAAGATACCAAACAATTCATTCATATCACAGATGCCTCCAGAGTTCATTACTTTAAACAAAGAATCTCTTCTCCCTGACTTTGCAAATGGTAAATGGAGCAGCTTGAGAGCAGATTATGTTTCAAGATGAAGAGTGAACCTTACTTCTATCTGGAAGTTCTGATGTTTTGAATCAGTATTCATTTAAAATATTTATTTGGATTAGCACTTTTGTCCTAGAGATTTTGTCAGATAAAAAAAAAAAAAACTTTTCTTAAAGATTCCCAGTAGAACAGAAAATGTGTATGCATTACCTTATCAAGGGTCACACTCATAACAATAAGAAGGTGGAATAATGTGAATAGCTTGTTAGATGCATATGCTGTAACAAGACAGTAGACACCTTTCTGTCACTTGTTGTCACACTCAGAAAAACTTGTTGCTTATTGACAAAAACTCCATCTAAAAGCTACCTTGTCAGAGGCTTGGAGGTATATTCACAACAGCAGTGAGACTGTTCTGTGGGTCAGCTCCAAAACGGGTGACAGACTATCCCTGCATAAAAAGCTAGGTTCCATAACATATGTGAATGTTGAGGTAAGACCAACAATAGAAATACAAATGCAGATGTAACAAAAAGCTGTTTATTAAAGCAAAGCTTTCAGGTTAAAAAAACCCTTCCTCAGTGCATGCAAGACAGCAACTAACACACCCTCCTTATATACAGGAAACACACAACCAATAATTAATCAATCAATTAACAAAAAATCTTATTTAAAAGGAACAATGATGAATAAAAAACTTATTGATTTAAATACACATAAATCCTATATATTAATATATGCAACTAAAACATTATAATGTGTTATTTATTGTAAACACATTTGTTTAAACCTCAAAACAAGCTTCAGTGACACCATTTGATTTATATCGGGGGGTGGGGGGATCAGCACCCATTCTCAAAATACATTCTAGTTCTTAATTTCTAACCTATTATTCAGGTCACCACCCCTTATACATCTAAAATCCTGATCTATCTCCCTAAACCTAAAACTGTGCTCAGGTCCACACTCAGTTATGTGCTTACTTAGGGAGATGGTACTTATATTTCTTTTAATATCCGATCTATGCTGTATAACTTGATCCTTTAATTTTCTTATCAATTTTCCTATATAAAAAGATGGACAATGTTGAGGTAAGACCAATTTAATATATAAAGTAATTTTTAACCTGCCTGATAGTACTGATGCCATCCACAGCAGTCAGTTGTCATTCTCTGTCCCAAAAACATTTTCCATTTCCAGGGTCAAGGGAGTCGCAATGGTTCTAGCTACTGCTGGCCGCATAAGTGACATTGCACTGGATTTTCATCCCTTTCCATGCAGATGGTGCTCCTGCATGACAGCTCTGTGTACTCATTTGGACTTAATCTGAATGAACTATATGAGTCATGTGGTCACAAGGGATTCACCACTGAGATCAGTACCAAGATCTGGCTCCAGCACCGGTTTCAATTATGCTTAACATGACAGTCTCAGTCTTAATATACAAACAATATTGGGAACATTCTGGATCACTCCTTGTCTGGTGACTCCTCTCAGACCAGTTTGAAAAGGCAGACAAAAAGCTTTAAGGTTGTCAAATGCACAGAGACTCCTCTGTCACAAAAAGGTCATGATCCAAGGAAACCTGTTGCTATCCATCTATCTATCTCTCTACCTATGTGCATATATTACTACATCTATATCTAGTGGTGTGCAGCAAAATATGAAATATATCTTTAAAAGTGTGCAAAGTGACTGGTGTATAGGAAGTTCCCACCGTGCTTTAATTAGAAAAAATAATGCATCACCTAGCTGATTGTAAATTATTGCTTGTAAAAAAGGTTGCAGCTAAACAGTAGCAATTCATCAAGTGATTTCCTCAGTCAGAGGTTTATCACAGAGTAAGCAGGAGCTTACTTGACAATCCTGAAATTATAACGTTTTTTTTGAGCCTAGTCAGGGCTTTTGGTGGACTTAATCTGGTGGAGTAACTTTTGCAGAAGAACATTAATGACGACCTAGCTGAGGCCTACAACCACAGGTATCACATGTGGCCTTTTTGTGAAGAAGGCCGCACTGTAAGAGACTTAACCTGTGCAGTATAAAGTTGGTTGGAACACCTTTAAGGACTGAAAACTTACTGGCAGGTGTTGTGAACAGTATTGTAAATAATTTTATGGAAACAATGTTGACTATCTGTATTTCTTTATGGAGTAATAATAATATATTTATGTCATTTTTGTGCCTCTAGTGTCTTTTCAGAACTACAACACACACACCTGTGTGTACACATAACAAACCCATGACCACAAGTCATGATGTTTCTACCAGGCTGAATTCATCTCAAGTTTTGCACATGTGTAGCAGTTATCTACTTAGAGTGTTGCTATGCCTATATGCAAATACAGTAAGTGTAGGTTATTTATGAACAAGAAAGTCCAAAGATGTTTTGATAAACACACTTACTTATGGCAAAGGTATAAACTAGCTAAAGTGAATCATTAATTATATGCCAAGGACTATGTGAAAGCCTTAGGCTTCATATGACTTCATATATACTCAGATATTGCAGACAAATGCAGAGGTTTACATTTTTTATCTTGGGGTATCCTTATTTAGACACCCTGTTGGTTGTCTTACAAGAATGGAAAGAGAGATAGGAAAGATGGAAGAAAAGGAAAACATAACAAAGAGGGGGACACAGAACGAAGACTTCAAGAAGGTTGTGATGGAGGAGGTGGATGAAGAGAGCTACCATGTTTTTCTTAGGGGGTAGAACCCGCTTTTTTTCAAATCTATTTTATATAAGTGGATAGTTTAGGTGGGAAATCGGTATATTTGTGTAGAATAAAGGACTAGGAAAGTTAGGTGTTGAAGAGTAGTGTGGCCCAATAAACACCCCAGTCCACGAGGTCTCAAACATATATGTGAAGTATAATGTTTGCTAATCTTAATTTGTTAATACAGTTTGATTATTTTGTATAAATTTAAATGTACCTATGTCACAAGTGATAATTCAATAAAGATGTGTTTAAAAAAAATTTCCACTTCCAGGTGGTGTTGAAGTGGAGGACCCCAAGGGGCCTGTGCTGGAGCAGTAGCTGACACTGACTGTGGCAGCCACTTTTCTTCAGTAAAGTACTGAAGTGGTTCAACATACAGGTGTCTTTAATGGGAGATTTCCAAGTGTCACTCCAGGATGAAAAATGACAGTATTATTTATACAAGAAAGTAGTAGAGACTAGGGAAAGGATGCATTAGTTAACAAACTACTTGCCTTACTCTTGTGAATGTATTTTGGATGGTGCAAGCATTACTTTAACATCACTTTACTTTGCTGGACTGAGACTCTTTGTGTGTATATGTATAATTATGGGGTTTATGTCATCTAACTTGTTTTTCTTTTCTGAGGATGGCAGGTGAGCATTCATTGCTGTATTGTTTGACTCATGTTTACATCAAATGTTTTTTTGTGCATTACTGTGGTATATTTTGTGCAGTAATGATGCAAAATCAGGGATAAAGACAGAGAAAGAGCAATTTCAGTCATGAGGAGAAATGCTTCCTCATGTCAGGCCTTAGGATATATGGCAAATGTCTTTTTGGTAAAGGGAGGAGGTTCAAATGAGCAAAGAGGACAAGGGCCTGGAATCAAGTTATTATGGACATTAACACAGTCAGTATAAGGAACTTCAAATCAACACTGTGCAAAAAGAGGGCAAAGGCTATGGTAGGATGTAGTAGAACAAAGGTGAGACAAAATGCAATCACCCGTGCAACTTCTTGGGGGGGCCTTCATCATTTATCCCATTAATATCAGATGAAAAATACCTCTCCTCCATTTGTGGGGATAATGTGACACAGAAGATAATGGGACTGTAATAATCAGAGGTGTTGTGGACACTGGCTATTACCACTGTCTGCAACAGCAGTACACATTTGCTTAGGAAGGTTGGTTTAAAAACAGTAACATATATTTATATGGAGAATCGAATACTGATGTGGAATGATTACATTAAACACATGACAATTACTATTAGGAACACCCACTTCTTCTACACAAAAATGACAATGAAGGCAGCGTGCATGGGAAGTGTCCCTCACACCTATGTACTCAGCACACAGTAGTGCATGCTACTTATTTATTGGATATGTTTTCAAATAATTTTTTACAGAGTCAGCAGTGGAAGTATGCAGTTCCATTATACCAATAAATTTGGAGGATATCAGCAGCAGGATAGCTGTTGACAGTGATGATGATGACACAGTTCTATTTATGAGGCAGCCTGAGAAAAGTGGCATGAAGTCCCCAAGTGTAAGGGAAGGATGTCACACCCCACAATATGTCAGTAACTCAGCAGGAAGTGACAGTGCATCACAAAGTCAAGCACATACTAATATTACATTCATGTTTGTACAGGAAGAAAACCCATGCTCCTCTTCCCCAGCATCTGCAAACCCAGAACAGCACTTTCAAGATAATGGCAGAGATATAGAGGTAACTGTGTCTGCATTGGCACCTTTCAAACAGGTAGGAGCCGCAGTAATTTGTTACAGCTACTCCAAAAAACTCATACAGCATTGGCTGCCCGGCAGCAAATGTGCCATGACATTGTTAGGGCTCAGAGCACTGCTACTGAGAGTCATCTGGAAATGGTCAGAGTCCTCCAGGGTGTACATAAGGTTGCCAGCTCTGTATAGGAATGGCACAGAATAGGGATAATGTCATGATTACATTGATGCACCAAAAGGTGACACACCAAGTATCCATGTCCATCTCCATTTGTACACTAGTGAGAACTTAACCAGACTCAAGTAGGAGTCAGTCTTGAAAGCAGAAGAGGCAGGGGCACTGGCTGTGCACAAGGGGACAGATCATATGAAACTCTAAGGACATCTTGAGAAAATATAATAATTAGTGTGGGGGAAAACGCAACATGTTTTATGCAGGGCATATCAGAGTTCATCTATGCCTAGCAGAACCTCACAGCCATGTTCCAGCAACACTGTCAGATCAGTGTCTGCTAGATCACCTGCATCAAGTAGGTCATACCATTGGACCAATTCATCTTCCAGCTCTCATGTCAGCCTCTCTTCAAAATCACTTGAACCATCACCTAGCCTGTCTTTGGGAGATGTGTATGACTCATTTGACCTTCATCTGGGATTCAAGTGTGGCCTGTCTGTTACTTATATTATGATCTTCACATATACAAGTCAATGTTTAACTTGGAGGGGAATAATGTATTAAAAGGAATACACAAACAAGAGGGAACCATAGGGTGCTTTTCAACTGCATGCATTTCATTCCTCTAATATTACTGAGTAAAGCGTTGAGGAATGTTGGAAAGAAATCTGTATGCCATAACATAAGACTGCAGTGATTAACAACATTAATGCTCTATGTGTTATCATTGTTACAGCTGGCAACTACCTATAACTTAAAACTTATAAAATGCAGGTATTCAGGGAAATGCTAATAAGAAAATTAAAAAATGAGTATCCTGCCATGTAAACAAACACTGATGTCACTTCACCCTCACCACATTGCAAATTATGTTTTTGTCACTGTGGACACAAATTATTGTGTATGACAAAATGAAATATGTTGATGTGCAGTACCTTAGCAGACAAAATAATTCAAACTAATGAAACATTGTGTAATATAAAAAACAATATGATACATTTCCATTCAATTGCAAAGAATAAACTCATGTTAAATATTGAAATATTACTTTTTCCTAATTGTACCACTTCAACACATTCAGTACATGCATACTTAGGTACACCATGTATTGTGCAAAACAGTTAAAAATGTGATTATTCCTTACTTGATGCCTTATGCCATCACTGATCATGAATCAGTGAGCACTCAGGCATGTCTTTTAAAACAGTTATATGAGTACCTGTTCTGAAATTAAAAAAAATAATAAATTATTATTTAAGGATGAGAAGGAATGTCTGATGAACAGTGGCAGTAGACCATACACCTCACAGCATAGTGCACATATATCACTGCATGCATCATTATACTCTATGTGTTTTTTTAACTAGAAAGGAAACCTTAACCTGAATGTCATTGTCCATAGGTCTGGACTAGATGCCGCCTCTTTTTTTGCATAGGCATATGCCATGCACAAGCCTTCCGCATGTGGTCTCTTAATACTGCTAATGGCTGGTCACCATCTGTTATAGTAGGGCTGGAACTGAGAGCTGCAGTGACAGCATAGGTCATTTCACCATCAGGATGGCACATAATCATGTTGTGCAGAAGGCAACATGCAGTAAACATCCTGCATGCTGTAGCTGGATCATACTGAAGGACACCATCAGACTCATTCAGGCACGTAAAATGACTCTTCAAGAGATCAAATCCCCTCTCAATGACAATACAGGTCTGGCACAGTGTTGCATAATAGTTCTGTTCTGCACTTTCACTTAGATTTCTCACTGGTGTCATGAAAAAAAAAAGAGAAAAGGGAGTTGAGACAAAACAAAGAAAACATGGTTTAATAATCAGCGGTACATTTTACCAAGAATAACTACTTAAATAAAAATATATTTTTTCACTTACCAACAAGATGACTCCTGGGCATCCTACCATGCAGGATGAGGTGATAGTGTGAGTTAGTGTGCTATATAGGAATCATGTGCACTGCCAGGATGCCGGGCAGATATATTGGTGACTGTATGGCAACTGATGGAATGATAGACCTTCCTATTCTCCTCCGTGGACCAGATAGTGCCATAATAGCAACATGGGTGCAATCTATCACACAGTGTACCGCAGTGAAATGTGCCGCCCCATAAAAAGCACTCATAGTCTTGGCTTGGTCCTGAGATGACACCAGGAAATAGATGTATTGATCCAAATGTGCCAAGAGTACATCCAGGAACAGCCAGATTATCCATGAGGCAGAAGCCTGAGAGATAGCCAATGTGACCCAATTCTGTCCTTAGAAAGTCCCTGTGGTAAGTATAGTGAAGGCTATACATGCCTTTGTGTCCAGTGGAATAGGAAGGCTCAGCATCTCCCCAGTGCCACTGTGAGGGTCATACATACTCACTAAAAATCTTACATACTCATTAAGACTCTTACATGCTTACAAAGACCCTTGCAATATCCCTATCCACTGTGAACCAATCACGTATATCCTGAGTGTCAAAAATATAGTGTGCAATAATCTGTCGATATCTGCCTTCATTGGCAATGAGTACCACTGGGAACTAGTGACAATGGCTCAGCCAAGACAAGCAGCTGTCACTAGAAAACAGCAAGGCTAGCAAGTGAAAGCATCATCATGGATTGCAAGTACCTAGAGTGGGCATGACTATGTGTTTTATAGTGATTTTGTGGATGGCATGGAAACAAGTGTAATCATGACTATGAATCACAAGTAGGTAGGGGAAGGCCTCATTATCATATGCCATTTTTACCTAATGTCTTATCTGCTTCTCATTATGACTTCATTTGCTTACAGTTATCTGCAATCATCATGCTTTAGCATACGTGACCTTTATGATTCATACATTTGCTGCTCTTATTCACAGAAAGAATGGATATCCTTTGCTCAGGCCATTCATTCATTTATATAATAATAATGAATAAAACCCATGGTCTATTGCCAGGGAACAATATAAGCTAATTGGATCTGTTGCCATTGAACAGCATAAGCTAATTTGGACTGATAACAATTAAATCAGCAGACTGCTCCAGTAATAGATGTTCTCATATGTTATAGAGTAACTCACTCATAGAGTAATGTACTCGCAAGTGAGGAGAGTGTGTTGAGCAGATGGCAAAAGTACTTTGAGGGGCTGATGAATGAAGATAATGAGAGGGAGAGAAGGTTGGATGATGTGTGGATAGTGAATCATGAAGTGCAGTGGATTAGCAAGGAGGAAGTAAGGATAGCTATGAAGAGGATGAAGAATGGAAAGGCTGTTGGTCCAGATGACATACCTGTGGATGCATGGGGGTGTTTAGGTGAAATGGCAGTGGAGTTTTTAACTAGATTGTTTAATGAAATCTTGGAAAGTGAGAGGATGCCTAAGGAATGGAGAAAAAGTGTTTTGGTACCGATTTTAAGAATAAGGGTGATGTGCAGAGCTGTAGTAACTACAGAGGGATTAAATTGTTCAGTCAAAGCATGAAGTTATGAGAAAGAGTAGTGGAAGCTAGGCTAAGAAGGGAGGTGATGATTAGTGATCAGCAGTATGGTTTCATGCCAGGAAAGAGCACTACCGATGCAATGTTTGCTCTGAGAGTGTTGATGGAGAAGTACAGAGATCAGAAGGAGTTGCATTGTGTTTGTGGGCTTAGAGAAAGCATATGACAGGGTGCCTAGAGAGGAATTGTGGTATTGTATGAGAAAGTCGGGAGTGTCAGAAAAGTATGTAAGAGTGGTACAGGATATATACGAGGGTAGTGTGACAGTGGTGAGGTCTGCGGTGGGAGTGACAGATGTGTTTAAGGTGGAGGTGGGATTACATCAAGGATCAGTTCTGAGCCCTTTCTTATTTGCAATGATGATGGACAGGTTGACAGACAAGATCAGACAGGAGTCCCCGTGGACTATGATGTTTGCAGATGACATTGTGATCTGTAGTGAGAGCAAGGAAAAGGTGGAGGAGACCCTGGAGAGGTGGAAATATGCTCTAGAGAGAAGAGGAATGAAGGTCAGCAGGACTAAGACAGAATATATGTGTGTGAATGAGTGGGAGGATAGTGGAATGGTGAGGATGCAGGGAGTAGAGTTGGCAATGGTGAATGAGTTTAAATACTTGGGATCAACAGTTCAGAGTAATGGTGAGTGTGGAAGAGAGGTGAAGACGAGAGTACAGGCAGGATGGAGTGGGTGGAGAAGAGTGTCAGGAGTGATTTGTGACAGATGAGTACCAGTAAGAGTGAAAGAGAAGGTCTACAAGAGGGTAGTGAGACCAGCTATGTTATATGAGTTGGAGACAGTGGCACTGACAAAAGGCAGGAGTCAGAGCTGGACGTGGCAGAGTTAAAGATGTTAAGATTTGCACTGGGTGTGGCAAGGGTGGACAGGATTAGGAATAAGTATATTAGAGGGTCAGCCCAGGTTGAAAGGATTGGAGACAAAGCCAGAGAGGCAAGATTACGTTGGTCTGGACATGTGCTGAGGAGGGATGCAGAGTATATTGGGAAAAAGATGCTAAGGATGAAGCTGCCAGGTAATAGGAAAAGAGGAAGGCCTAAGAAAAGATGTATGGATGTGTTGAGAGAGGACATGCAGGTAGTTGATGTGACAGAGCAAGATGCAGAGGACAGGAAGAAATGGAAACAGATGATCCGCTGTGGCGACCCCCCCTTGTATACTGGCCAAGGCTCTTGCCACCCCCATAGTGCCTTTTTTAGGCAAGGCTCAAAGGACAAACCCGCCTCCATAGACAACCCAAAGATAAAAAAACTAAAGGTAATGCTACTCAATGCCAGAAGTCTAAACCTCAAGATGCACGCACTCGAGACTCTCCTCAGTATGGAGAAAATCGATGTCTGTGCAGTAACAGAAACCTGGTTCAAGGCTCCTGAGAGCACCCCAGCACTACCAGGTTATAACTCATACCATGCATTTCAGCCCCAAAACTCAGACTGAAGCACAAAAGGAGGGGGAGCATCTATATTCATCAAAGATACCTACACCTCCAGGTTAGTGGCACTGCACGAAGCATCAGAAACCGTCCATGTACAAATAACAGTGGGCAAAACTACCTTTCAGTTGGTAGCCTGCTACAGAACACCCTCCCTATTATAGGAACCCCACTTGGCATTCCTGAGAACACTGGAGAATATGAAGGTCTCTCAAAACGCTATGTTACTGGGTGACTTCAACTACCCAAACATTGACTGGGAAAACTACTCAAGCCCAAACACCCTCTCCCAATGGTTCCTTGAATTTATAAACTCTAACACAATGGAACAACTGGTCACCACTCCCACAAGAGGGAACAACATATTGGACCTGGTCAACACCAACATGGGAAGTCTATGTTCCACACCAGAGGTAAACCCCTCATTGGTAAGATCAGACCATAAACAAATTTCCCTGGATATCCCTATCCCATCCCCACCCCCAGCTAAGGAAATCACTGTAAAGAATTTCTCAAAAGCCAACTTTGCACTTCTCAAGACTGAGGTGGAATCCTTCAAAGCCCCTGGGCCAGAGGATAATACAGCCCAATCCACAGAATCCTTTACAAATGCATTCTATGAGCACCTGCAGGAATGCATGGATCGTGCTATCCCAAATAAAACCAAGACTCACTCCTCCAAAAACAGGAGACCGGTCTGGTGGACCCCAGCCATAAATAAGCTATACAACAGAAGGAGGAAGCTACTACATGACAGAGCAAAATCCCAAAAAGGGAAGGCATCTCTGATCAGTATTAGCAAGAAACTTCGATCCCTCATAAAATCATCAAAGGCCAGTTTCGAAAGAAAAATTGCCCTAGACACTAAAGATAATCACAAGGCCTTCTTTAGTTATGTCAGGAACATGGGCGGAAACTCCCAGATATGCTCTGAACTGTTGCATAATGGTACAAAATATACCGAACCTACAGATATAGCCAACATCCTGGCAGACAGATTCAGCGTAAACTTCTCCCCCCCTTCCCCCCCAAAGGAGCAAATGCCTATCCCAACTGAATGTAACCTCCCTGACATCACAGATGCACAGGTGAAAGCTGCCCTCTCCAAAGCATCTATGGGACCGGACGGTGTCCCAGGCTGTGTCTTACATGAGCTCCAAGAAGAACTGAACCCTCACATTAAGTTACTGTTCAAACTTATTAAACCAAAAACCAAAGAAAACACGGTACCAACTGCAGACCGAATGGACGTTTTACAAACAAACTTTTACTTGATATCGTAAGCTCTTTCATGCAGACAATCTCCGCACTTCTTCAGACAAAGTTACAGACATGTGATACTCATTATATATGCTCTACGTAAATAATTAGTTAATTAAACAATTTAAAACAATTGATTTGATTAACAATCAAACTTCACTTATTCCCATATAAAAAATCCTACAATCAGGCTTAAAATAGACAAAATTAATGCTCAAGAAAAATTTCTTATATATAATGATGGTAATAACAAAAATACTAAATCTAAAACATTCTCCTATGTATAGATTTCAAATGTTATTCTATTTATTACCAATTTTTAAGGGATAAAATTTTCTTAATATACCGCATTGCTTCTAAACATGTTTCCTGACTTATAAATATATTTTACAACAACAAGATGAATAATTTATCTCAAGAGGGCTCTAAGTTTTAAAAGACATTTGATCGAACAAGTCTCGTTGAGACCTGGAAAAACTTGTGCATTTGTCTTGAGTTGCCATAGCAACTCTTGTTCTTCTAGCAACAAGTTCCAAGGACCCCCTCTTGGATCTTTTTTGATTTGCTGAACCACTAAGAATAAAAATTTGTGGTCTCTATTCATTGAAATGTGTTTCGCTAAGGCGTTAATGGCATTGTCCTTGGCAATAGCATATAAATGTTCATATACGCGTTGCCTGAACAGGCGTTCGGTTTTGCCAAAATAAAAGGCATTACATGATTGGCAAATTGCTACATAAACCACGCCTTCCGTTTGACAGTTGTATTTGTCATTAATATAATATTTTTCTCCTTTAATGGTAAATGTGGACCCAGTTTGAATGTGCTTGCAATAATTGCAAAATCCACATTTAAACATCCCTTTCTTAATTTTGTGTTGCTGCAAGGGACGTTCTAGTAATGTTTTAAGAGATGGTGTTCTTTTAAAGACCACTAAAGGTTTTGAACCTAAAATTTCATTACATTGGGAATCCTGCGAAATTAATTCCCAGTTTATGTTAAGAATATTTCTGAATTCCAGTATGTGTTCATTAAATTGGGTGTATAAACAAGACTTGTAATTTGTAGAGTTATTGTTGATAACTTCCAAGTCTGATCTCTCATTAGACGAAGTTATACATGCATCCTGCATTGGCATAACAGTATTGTGATGAAGTAGAAGTGGTGCTAATAAGCCATTTTGACGTTTTTGTTGTACTTCCTTCACTACATTGTTTAAGAGCTTACTAGGGTACCCTCTGTTTAGGAACATTTGTTTCAGAAGTCTACATTCTTCATGAAAGAAATGGTCCTCTGAACACATACGTGAGGTGCGGACCAGTTGTCCTTTCACAATGCCTCTTTTTTGAAAGTATGGGTGGTTACTGGTAAAATGTAAAAAAGCAATTACTATACAGTTTTTTCCTGTAGATGTTAGTAACAAAACATTTATTAAGAATGTCTTTACCAATTGAAATGTCTAAAAAATTAATTGATTCACTTTCCAAGACAAAAGAAAATTCCAAAAAGGCAGTAAAAGAATTCATGTTTTGCATTAAATTCTTTACTTGCTCGTCATTTCCATTAACGATCATAAAAATGTCGTCTTGGTACCGAGTGTACCAAACGACTATTTGTTTGAATACACTGTTGTTAAACAGATAAGTGCGTTCCCAGAACGCCATGACTGAGTTTGTGAATGTGCCACCACATGGGGAGCCCATCGCTACTCCGGTCTTTTGCAGATAAATTTTGTTTTTAAACAAAAAATAGTTGTTGTTCAACACTAGTTCCAACAGTGTAATAATCAAATCGATATCTGTACCATCAAGATGTTTAAGCAAAAGCAAATCTCTCACCCACTCGAGACCAATGTCCTGTGGGATAACAGTGTACAAGTTCGTAACATCTGCCGTAATAAACTTAAACTCGTCCTGGAAGGGAATTAAATTAAGATTTTTTAATACATGCCATGAATCAATACAGATCTGTGGCTCTGTTTTCAAAATTCTTTTCAATTTATTATCCACCCATTTGGCGCAGGCATATGTAATCGATTGCCTGCCATCGATAATGGGTCTAAAGGTAAGGTTGTTCAGTCCTTTATGGAGTTTAGGAACTCCAAACATGACAGGAGTACGGGGGGCTACCATATCCAAATAACGATATAAATCTGAAGTAAGACTTCCATCTATGAATAAGTCGTTCAAAGTGTTCTTAATTTTCAACAGAGCTTGATTAAGCTCGTTTCTGGAAATAACTTCATAGTAGTCCGAAGACAGCATAGATTCCATGTGTCTATTATAGTCATCGTCATACATTAGGACTGCGCCCCCACCCTTGTCGGGTTTCATGACCCTTATCTGATGACTTTTGACTGATTTAATCATATCCTTAACAAACGTGTCTTTCTCAGAAATGTTTTTACATTTGTTATGCAAGCCCCTCAAATGCATTTCGGAGACCTTTTCAAATGCTGCTAAATGGTTATTGAGCGGTGGGTTATATATACTTGGTACCCTTTCATCGATTAAAATCATGTTACTACCCCTAAACAACACGTTTAGATTGAGTTTTCTAGTATATAGCTTAAGGTCACATAGCACCCGCCCTAGGTTTAAACTACTGGGTAATGCAAAATTAAAACCTTTAGCTAAAATGTCAATAAACGCTGTTTCGGGTGTAAATAAAGTGTAATTATACACTTTAAAGTCTCTATTAGTATTATAAACAATTATAGGCATACCATGCATATAGTCCGTTATTATTTCTTGCGACAATTGTAAAATTTCTTGTTCTGAGTTCGCCTATTGTTCTTGTTCGTGTTGGGTTTCGAATAATTCCGACGTTGTTGAAAACCCGAAGTAGAGGCAGAATTATGACCATTCATGTTGCTTTTATTCCGCTGTTGTTGTTGATGAATCCTTTCACTTCTTCTAACTTCAGAAGGGGTTTCACGATTTTCTTGTTGAGTGTCAACTAATAGTTGAGGGAATTCATCTAATTCAGCATCCGATACTTGGTCATCGTCATTACCAAAATTGTAATTTTGACGTGAAACACGTTGGGGCTGTGCCAATGTATTGTTCAAGGGAGGTGGATCTGGATACGCCGTGTTCTTATTGTAAGCTAATTTATCCCTGTGAAATTTCCGCTTCTTAGTCTCATTGATTTTGTTTAATAAAGAATTGATGCTGATAAAGATACGTCCATAGTCGTATTCATAACTATGAAAGTCTCTATCGTCTTTTATTTCTTTCTCAAGTATTTCCAACTGAGTTTTCAGGTCAACCATTTGGTTGTTATAAGCACCTATGAGCAATTCTAAAAAGTTCAGTCCTTGCTGGTTAAAAAACTGAATTAGTTGTTTATGAAAGACAGAATCTTTTATAACCCCAGAGGGGTATTTCCATTGTCTTAACCCCTTAGGTACAATACTATGGTTTATGCATTCGCGGAAGTACGTTATTTCCGCTTGTAGTTTTTTATATTTTAAAAGAGCCGCATCAAATTCTTTTAACTTAAAAACAATGCTGTTGTTATTAGTATGTCCATCTTGTTCCAAGTTTCTGATTTGCGAGTTGTTATAAAACATGTTGTCGGAAGCTTTAATGAACTCATGTAATAAAGGTAACTTGTTACTAGACAAATGAGTTTGTAGCCTTGGTGAAACATTGCCACTGTTTATACTTGGCTCATGTCTTATAGGTTGTGCATTAGGAATGTTATCCATTGTATTAAAGGATGTATTTCATTGTTCTGGACTATTTTCATCTTGTACAGACCTCAAAATTTGTGGGGTCTGTTGAAAGTTAACACCTGTTTTCGGACGAACCACAGGTGTTAAGTCAGGAAACCGACTATTGAACTGTGTAGCCAGGTCGTCTACTCGTTGTGTAAGGTGCTGTATAAGAGCCGTTAGATTCCCAACGGACCTGCTGTCATCATTTGTAGACGAACAAGGATCGATGTTAGGTAAAAACGTCCCCGAGGACTGCGATGGTTGGATACCATTGTTGTCAGCCATAAACCACGAAAATGAAAAATAAACTTGTTAAACCAAAAACCAAAGAAAACACGGTACCAACTGCAGACCGAATGGACGTTTTACAAACAAACTTTTACTTGATATCGTAAGCGCTTTCATGCAGACAATCTCCGCACTTCTTCAGACAAAGTTACAGACATGTGATACTCATTATATATGCTCTACGTAAATAATTAGTTAATTAAACAATTTAAAACAATTGATTTGATTAACAATCAAACTTCACTTATTCCCATATAAAAAATCCTACAATCAGGCTTAAAATAGACAAAATTAATGCTCAAGAAAAATTTCTTATATATAATGATGGTAATAACAAAAATACTAAATCTAAAACATTCTCCTATGTATAGATTTCAAATGTTATTCTATTTATTACCAATTTTTAAGGGATAAAATTTTCTTAATATACCGCATTGTATTTTGCACCAATTTATCTCAAGAGGGCTCTAAGTTTTAAAAGACATTTGATCGAACAAGTCTCGTTGAGACTTCATGAAAGAAATGGTCCACTGAACACATACGTGAGGCACGGACCAGTTGTCCTTTCACAATGCCTCTTTTTTGAAAGTATGGGTGGTTACTGGTAAAATGTAAAAAGGAATTACTATACAGTTTATATGCTATTGCCAAGGAAAATACCATTAACGCCTTAGCGAAACACATTTCAATGAATAGAGACCACAAATTTTTATTCTTAGTGGTTCAGCAAATCAAAAAAGATCCAAGAGGGGGTCCTTGGAACTTGTTGCTAGAAGAACAAGAGTTGCTATGGCAACTCAAGACAAATGCACAAGTTTTTCCAGGTCTCAACGAGACTTGTTCGATCAAATGTCTTTTAAAACTTAGAGCCCTCTTGAGATAAATTATTCATCTTGTTGTTGTAAAATATATTTATAAGTCAGGAAACATGTTTAGAAACAATGCGGTATATTAAGAAAATTTTATCCCTTAAAAAATGGTATTAAATAGAATAACATTTGAAATCTATACATAGGAGAATGTTTTAGATTTAGTATTTTTGTTATTACCATCATTATATATAAGAAATTTTTCTTGAGCATTAATTTTGTCTATTTTAAGCCTGATTGTAGGATTTTTTATATGGGAATAAGTGAAGTTTGATTGTTAATCAAATCAATTGTTTTAAATTGTTTAATTAACTAATTATTTACGTAGAGCATATATAATGAGTATCACATGTCTGTAACTTTGTCTGAAGAAGTGCGGAGATTGTCTGCATGAAAGCGCTTACGATATCAAGTAAAAGTTTGTTTGTAAAACGTCCATTCGGTCTGCAGTTGGTACCGTGTTTACTTTGGTTTTTGGTTTAACAAGTTTATTTTTCATTTTCGTGGTTTATGGCTGACAACAATGGTATCCAACCATCGCAGTCCTCGGGGACGTTTTTACCTAACATCGATCCTTGTTCGTCTACAAATGATGACAGCAGGTCCGTTGGGAATCTAACGGCTCTTATACAGCGCCTTACACAACGAGTAGACGACCTGGCTACACAGTTCAATAGTCAGTTTCCTTACTTAACACCTGTGGTTCATCCGAAAACAGGTGTTAACTTTCAACAGACCCCACAAATTTTGAGGTCTGTACAAGATGAAAATAGTCCAGAACAACGAAATACATCCTTTAATACAATGGATAACATTCCTAATGCACAACCTATAAGACATGAGCCAAGTATAAACAGTGGCGATGTTTCACCAAGGCTACAAACTCATTTGTCTAGTAACAAGTTACCTTTATTACATGAGTTCATTAAAGCTTCCGACAACATGTTTTATAACAACTCGCAAATCGGAAACTTGGAACAAGATGGACATACTAATAACAACAGCATTGTTTTTAAGTTAAAAGAATTTGATGCGGCTCTTTTAAAATATAAAAAACTACAAGCGGAAATAACGTACTTCCGCGAATGCATAAACCATAGTATTGTACCTAAGGGGTTAAGACAATGGAAATACCCCTCTGGGGTTATAAAAGATTCTGTCTTTCATAAACAACTAATTCAGTTTTTTAACCAGCAAAGACTGAACTTTTTAGAATTGCTCATAGGTGCTTATAACAACCAAATGGTTGACCTGAAAACTCAGTTGGAAATACTTGAGAAAGAAATAAAAGATGATAGAGACTTTCATAGTTATGAATACGACTATGGACGTATCTTTATCAGCATCAATTCTTTATTAAACAAAATCAATGAGACTAAGAAGCGGAAATTTCACAGGGATAAATTAGCTTACAATAAGAACACGGCGTATCCAGATCCACCTCCCTTGAACAATACATTGGTACAGCCCCAACGTGTTTCACGTCAAAATTACAATTTTGGTAATGACGATGACCAAGTATCGGATGCTGAATTAGATGAATTCCCTCAACTATTAGTTGACACTCAACAAGAAAATCGTGAAACCCCTTCTGAAGTTAGAAGAAGTGAAAGGATTCATCAACAACAACAGCGGAATAAAAGCGACATGAATGGTCATAATTCTGCCACTACTTCGGGTTTTCAACAATGTCGGAATTATTCGAAACCCAACACGAACAAGAACAACAGGCGAACTCAGAACAAGAAATTTTACAATCGTCGCAAGAAATAATAACGGACTATATGCATGGTATGCCTATAATTGTTTATAATACTAATAGAGACTTTAAAGTGTATAATTACACTTTATTTACACCCGAAACAGCGTTTATTGACATTTTAGCTAAAGGTTTTAATTTTGCATTACCCAGTAGTTTAAACCTAGGGCGGGTGCTATGTGACCTTAAGCTATATACTAGAAAACTCAATCTAAACGTGTTGTTTAGGGGTAGTAACATGATTTTAAACGACGAAAGGGTACCAAGTATATATAACCCACCGCTCAATAACCATTTAGCAGCATTTGAAAAGGTCTCCGAAATGCATTTGAGGGGCTTGCATAACAAATGTAAAAACATTTCTGAGAAAGACACCTTTGTTAAGGATATGATTAAATCAGTCAAAAGTCATCAGATAAGGGTCATGAAACCCGACAAGGGTGGGGGCGCAGTCCTAATGTATGACGATGACTATAATAGACACATGGAATCTATGCTGTCTTCAGACAACTATGAAGTTATTTCCAGAAACGAGCTTAATCAAGCTCTGTTGAAAATTAAGAACACTTTGAACGACTTATTCATAGATGGAAGTCTTACTTCAGATTTATATCATTATTTGGATATGGTAGCCCCCCGTACTCCTGTCATGTTTGGAGTTCCTAAACTCCATAAAGGACTGAACAACCTTACCTTTAGACCCATTATCGATGGCAGGCAATCGATTACATATGTCTGCGCCAAATGGGTGGATAATAAATTGAAAAGAATTTTGAAAACAGAGCCACAGATCTGTATTGATTCATGGCATGTATTAAAAAATCTTAATTTAATTCCCTTCCAGGACGAGTTTAAGTTTATTACGGCAGATGTTACGAACTTGTACACTGTTATCCCACAGGACATTGGTCTCGAGTGGGTGAGAGATTTGCTTTTGCTTAAACATCTTGATGGTACAGCTATCGATTTGATTATTACACTGTTGGAACTAGTGTTGAACAACAACTATTTTTTGTTTAAAAACAAAATTTATCTGCAAAAGACTGGAGTAGCGATGGGCTCCCCATGTGGTGGCACATTCGCAAACTCAGTCATGGCATTCTGGGAACGCACTTATCTGTTTAACAACAGTGTATTCAAACAAATAGTCGTTTGGTACACTCGGTACCAAGACGACATTTTTATGATCGTTAATGGAAATGACGAGCAAGTAAAGAATTTAATGCAAAGCATGAATTCTTTTACTGCCTTTTTGGAATTTTCTTTTGTCTTGGAAAGTGAATCAATTAATTTTTTAGACATTTCAATTGGTAAAGACCTTCTTAATAAATGTTTTGTTACTAACATCTACAGGAAAAAACTGTATAGTAATTCCTTTTTTACATTTTACCAGTAACCACCCATACTTTCAAAAAAGAGGCATTGTGAAAGGACAACTGGTCCGCGCCTCACGTATGTGTTCAGAGGACCATTTCTTTCATGAAGAATGTAGACTTCTGAAACAAATGTTCCTAAACAGAGGGTACCCTAGTAAGCTCTTAAACAATGTAGTGAAGGAAGTACAACAAAAACGTCAAAATGGCTTATTAGCACCACTTCTACTTCATCACAATACTGTTATGCCAATGCAGGATGCATGTATAACTTCGTCTAATGAGAGATCAGACTTGGAAGTTATCAACAATAACTCTACAAATTACAAGTCTTGTTTATCCACCCAATTTAATGAACACATACTGGAATTCAGAAATATTCTTAACATAAACTGGGAATTAATTTTGCAGGATTCCCAATGTAATGAAATTTTAGGTTCAAAACCTTTAGTGGTCTTTAAAAGAACACCATCTCTTAAAACATTACTAGAACGTCCCTTGCATCAACACAAAATTAAGAAAGGGATGTTTAAATGTGGATTTTGCAATTATTGCAAGCACATTCAAACTGGGTCCACATTTACCATTAAAGGAGAAAAATATTATATTAATGACAAATACAACTGTCAAACGGAAGGCGTGGTTTATGTAGCAATTTGCCAATCATGTAATGCCTTTTATTTTGGCAAAACCGAACGCCCGTTCAGGCAACGCATATATGAACATTTATATGCTATTGCCAAGGACAATACCATTAACGCCTTAGCGAAACACATTTCAATGAATAGAGACCACAAATTTTTATTCTTAGTGGTTCAGCAAATCAAAAAAGATCCAAGAGGGGTCCTTGGAACTTGTTGCTAGAAGAACAAGAGTTGCTATGGCAACTCAAGACACATGCACAAGTTTTTCCAGGTCTCAACGAGACTTGTTCGATCAAATGTCTTTTAAAACTTAGAGCCCTCTTGAGATAAATTATTCATCTTGTTGTTGTAAAATATATTTATAAGTCAGGAAACATGTTTAGAAACAATGCGGTATATTAAGAAAATTTTATCCCTTAAAAATTGGTAATAAATAGAATAACATTTGAAATCTATACATAGGAGAATGTTTTAGATTTAGTATTTTTGTTATTACCATCATTATATATAAGAAATTTTTCTTGAGCATTAATTTTGTCTATTTTAAGCCTGATTGTAGGATTTTTTATATGGGAATAAGTGAAGTTTGATTGTTAATCAAATCAATTGTTTTAAATTGTTTAATTAACTAATTATTTATGTAGAGCATATATAATGAGTATCACATGTCTGTAACTTTGTCTGAAGAAGTGCGGAGATTGTCTGCATGAAAGCGCTTACGATATCAAGTAAAAGTTTGTTTGTAAAACGTCCATTCGGTCTGCAGTTGGTACCGTGTTTTCTTTGGTTTTTGGTTTAACAAGTTTATTTTTCATTTTCGTGGTTTATTACTGTTCAAACTTAGCCTTACTACAGGATATGTACCCAAAGAATGGCGTACAGCTACAGTGGTCCCACTCCACAAAGGTGGTGCCACAACGGTCCCCAGAAACTATCACCCCATAAGCCTGACTAGTCTGGTCTGTAAAGCTATGGAGTGTATTATCATGGAACTCATAAACAAAGACATTGGGAGCCTCCAGACACTGGACCCTACCCAATTTGGCTTTGTTAAGGGCAGATCTTGCCTCTTAAACCTAGTTGATTTCTTTGAAACAGTTACCAAAGCCATAGATGAGGGCAAGCTAGTCCACACAATACCCCACTCTGGCATCATAAATAAGCTTACCAGCTTAAATATCAACCCCTATATCACAAGATGGGTTGCAAACTGGCTCAGAGATAGAACCCACATTGTCAGAATCACAGGTGCCATGTCCGAATCCAAACCAGTTACAAGTGGCATCCCACTGGGCTCAGTTCTGGGACCTCTCTTGTTTGGTATATACTTCTCTGAGGTTCAGGCTAACATGGGGGGATTATGACTGACAAAGTTCGCAGATGACTGCAAACTAGGGGCCATAATCGAGTCTCCAGCTGACACAAGCATCCTCCAAAAGGGTCTCACAGAGACGGATGCTTGGTGCCAGAGCCACGGCCTCAAGCTAAATGCTAAAAAGTGCATAGTCATCCCCTTTGGGAAAAACAAGGTGCCCACAAATTACCACATAGGTGGTAATCCATTAAGTACGGAAGAAGTAATTAGAGATTTGGGGACCAACATAGATAGTAATCTCTCCTTTGATAATCACATTGCCAAAGTGGTTAGAAAGACCTTCTATATAGCCCATCTAGATCAAGAGAGGTCATTGTGCCCCTCTACTCGTCACTCATCAGGCCCATAATTGAATATAATGCCCCTTTTGGGATGTACCTTACCCGACACCTGCAGCATCTGGAGAGACCCCAAAATACCTCACCAAGAGTATCATGGGCTACAAACAGATGTCCTATGCAGCTCGACTAAAGAAACTCCAGCTCTACTCAGTTGCTTACCGCCTACTCAGAGGCAATCTATGCCTGACATACAAAGCCATGTCAAACCCAGAATTAATGGACATGCTCCACCTCAAAAAATCCAAGTCCCTTAGAGCTACACGCTCCAGGGACCTAAACCTCAGCACAAAAATAAATAGGACATGCTGGAGGGACAGATTCATATCCCAGAGGCTCCCCTCACTCTGGAATAGAATCCCAATTCATGTTAGACATAGCCCCTCGCTGACCCTCTTCAAGCAAAATTTGGACGCGTGGATGGGAAATCACAAATTCACCCCTGGGATCTCTCCTGTGTCCCTGCTAGACAGAGGCACAGTAAACTAATCTTAAAAGGGTACCTTCTGTGACCTACTTTACAGAGGCACAGTAGGCTAATCTAATAGGGAGGCGGAAGCCAAATAAACTCTGGCTAGGCTTATAAATGCCCTAGGGCAGATAGCCTATTATCTACCTATGAACCTATGAACCTATAATGGGAACAGCCGAAAGAAGAAGAAGATATGTTATAGAGTAAAAGCAACTATAAGGAGAAGTCTGTATCATCACTGCTTTAATGTACACTATTTTGTTTCCAATTTGATGTCCAAAACCACAGCAGCTCCACTGATTTATGCACCTCTATTAATAAGCCAATGCAAATAACTAGTGAGTCACTTAGTTTTAAACTGCTTTTTTTTGCTTTATGCTCATAACCAAATTCACTATAGTGCTACAACTTTTCTGCTTCCTTAAATAGGTGAGGGAAAATATGAATTGCATTGCTTTTCCATAACCATTATTAAATGAGCTGGTAGTTTTTTAATCAGTAGACCTGCTTCATAGTCATGCTCAGTAAACGTGATGTGATCCACTTTAGAAGTATAAGCAGTGAATATCAGTTCAGACAGCAGATCCTACCTTTTCTCCATTTACATTCGGTGTTCTTGAAATTGTACTTCTTACTGGAAGGAAGTCTCAGGGGTAGAGGATCTGATATACTTTCTGCACAGGACATTTATAGCTCTCAACCTCTTACCATAAGGATTTGGCCAAAACTAAATATAATGGGGAGACAAAAACTCAAAATCAGAGTCAGATTTTAAATATTTCTCATAAGCTTGTAAAGAAACTAGAACAATATGCTCTACATTTACATGCATTTTCTGAAGAATATGACTTCTAAAACGCAAATGTCTGTCATTATTTAGTGACTGCAGTCTTCACTGATAAGCAAGAAACTCCAAATTTTATGAGGAACTAAACAAAATCATGAGGAAAAAATCTGTACATTCTGTGAAAATCTGGACAGTTCGGAGAAATACATTAATGTGCATTACTAAACTGGAAACTATGACTAAACTCTATTGCCTTTATTTTCAGTCACTCTTCCTTAAAACTGCAGCTATCATATTTCAAGACTGCATACTTTGTTCACTTAGGAAAATTATCCCCAAAATAATTTCTCAACATTTTTTAAGCCTCTCCCAACTTGCTGCAAGACAAGAACCATTAATATGCACAATCCTTCTCTGAAGGAGGTAAAATATGATCTCTGTTACACCTGAAATGAAAGGCTAAAATATTCAGGAACAGACTTTGCAGACATACAGTTAATCATCTGAAAACTGCTCTGGAGGAGGTAAGCCACACTAAAAGTAATGCACTCTGCAAATAAATTATATAGAATCATCACTGCTATTTGCATACTGAATTGCACACTTCCTTTTCAATGCTTTATGCTTTCTGCTATCAATAAAGACTTCAAGAGAAAGTACACTTGCAGCAGGTTGCCTAAGGAAATAATTTAACATTCACTTCTAAAAAACTGAATATTCATCAGTCTAAACTCCCTGACCAGAAGAAGGCATCTAAGAATAAAAAAGAATATTTTGCATAACATATTCAGTAGAAGTAAAATAGAATAAAATGTAAGAGGTAGAATTCTATTATATCAAAATGATGTATTTAACTCAGTGATATAAGTAATATTTAAATGAGAATGTAAATGTGTTAGCACAACACTGTACAAACCACAACTCATTTATGATATTTTTTTCTTTTAAAAAAATATTTTTTTCGCTTCTGAAGAAACAGTTATGGCAGTTAAGTGGCAAAAAGCTGATGATTTTAAGTCATAAGGCAGATGTAACTGATTTGTGTAAACAATGATCATTAATGCCCTGGAATTCATTTACTTCTTTTCTTGGGACATCTGCACATTACACGTGGTATGAATCACTGCTGTCTGGCTTCATGAACTTTGTTGTTTACTATTCCATAGTGTTCTCAGAGGTAAAGGTCTCTCTTTTGTACATGCAATGCTTCTATGCTTTCACAGATAAAATGTTCAGTTTTATAGCTGATTACAACTTTAGCTGGATATATAGTATGAATTGTACTATCACTCACCTCTTGCAAGTTTACTAGGAAATAACATCCATTCCTTTCTTATAAACCTTCTACAGATAATTTTGCTGCTGTATAGTCTTATCTTTTACCTAGTAGGTAAATTATTTTGAACAGTTTACACAGTGTAGCTGTTTGTCTCAGTAAGCATGTATAAATAGTTAGTATCACTTTATCCATATTTTCAACGTTTCCTGTTCCCTTACCCACCTAGCTTCAAATGAGATGTGGTAAGTTGCCAAAAATGAAGTTTTTTAAAATATGTCATATACAAGGAATGGGCGGCAGACCAGGCCTAAGTTAAAGAAGAAATTAAATTATATCAATTATTGTCTATCTCAAAGTTGAAGAATATAGATATCTGAGTGAATTTTGATGTATATTTTTATTTGTTTGGGAACACTTAGTTTAATACTCTAGTGGTTGACACTGACATTTGTTAAAGTATTTCAATAAATGACAGAAATACACTGAAGTAAAGAACTGAATGAAGAAGGGAAAATGAGGAGGTATAGGTATGCACAGGTACTTGGTCATATTTTGGGAAATAGTTTGTCCTGGAGTTGAGCAAGTACAGAGCCATACTTTGGCTAGGAAGTCTTACCTATCAGACTCTTAGTGCAAGAAGTCTTGACAAAGCCAGAAATAATGGGGGGGGGGGGCAAAGGCCAACAATAGGGACCAATTTTAAATATTGCTCTTATAAACTTAGAACATTTCTAGAATAAAAGGTGTTGTGTTACCATGCATTTTCTAAAGGATATGAAGAGCGATACTCAACTTTATGTCATTATTTAGTGACGTTAATCCTCAGTGGTTTGCTAGAAAGCAACAAATTTTATGAGGAACAGAATAAAAATATGATGTACAAATCTGAACATTCTGTGAACATCTGGACATTAAGAAGTATGGTTGTGTGGATTGGTAAAGGGTGTTAGTGGGAATTGTAAAGAGGAGGGGCCCAAGGACAGAGCCCTGTGCTACACAGTGGTGACTGGGAGGTAAGGAGAGAGGATGGAGTGCCATTTTACTGACTGATTGGACAGGTAGCTTTAAGACCATAGAAGTATGGGCTGAGATAGATCTAGTGAGGACATTTGAAGTAGAAGTTGTGACAAACTGTGTTGAAGGTTTTAAACAAGTCTGGAAATAAAGAGGAGGTTATGTTTCTATAATCTCTACCTTTATTGACAGTATTTGTATAGTTAGAAGTGCAGTATTAGTATTATGGGAGGGAGACAAGCCATGCTCTGTGGGGATAGGAGTTCTTCCTACAGTTAATAGTTTCATAATTGTTTTTGAAAACATTTTTCAATTATTTTAGAGAGGAGGATAAGATTGCTATAGGTCTAAAGTTAGTAATGCCTGCTGAATATCCCTCTTTGTGTAGATGGATATTCTGCCAGAAAACTTTCCTTCCAAGTCCGACTATGACAGCGATATGAAAATATTTTGTAGAAAATATAAAATGTTAAAATGTTACTTCCTTAAAATGTCATGCTTTTATAACAAAAAAGCAGATGAGATATAATAGCAGCCAAAATTAAATAAGGGACTAATCATTCCACCCAAAAGAAATACAAGCATGTGCTAATATTGTTTATATTATTATTTTTACAGTAGGCTAGATTAGATGTGAATGCATCTAGTTCTCTTTTTATTTATTTATTTTGTGCAGCACAGAAGAGAAATGACAGACAAGCAAGCACATAACCTCATTGAATATCTTTATTAAAAAAAAAAAAAACATATTTTTGAGTTTCCAGGCAACACCTTGCAGTGCATTCCCTGTGGGCATTATGCAGGTTTTATTTAAGATGTAGTCTAATGACCTGAAGCAGTTTCACTAGAAAAATAAACATGCAATTTAGGTACAAAAACAATACTGCATTTAAAATGAACATGTCTATTTACTATAGACAGCTCTTACTGGACCATAGCTGAGCTGTTAAATAACCAATCCATCTGAATATATTTTGCTTATCTGACTTTGTGATTTAATGCCATTGTAATAAAACACAATTCCCAAACTCTTCATAAGGCATGCTCTCTTAAGAAATTTTATAGATATTAATGGAAAGAACAACTCATATGTCAGGGCAGAAGTCAGAATGATCCATCACCACATTACGTCCCATCACATCTCAGGGAATAATTATGTATGTATAAGGTAGCTCTAATTGCATTCAAATCACATAGCACATTATTAGACTTGTCGAGCATTTGGCAGAGATGAATAGCACATGTACAAAATTATTCAACTACACAACCCTGTCCTCTGTAATCTGTTTCAGAAAGCTAATTTATTATCACAAATTGACAGAGTAAATATTGTCCTGAAATTGAACTACAGTGAACCATCCATCTGGCCTTCCCTAACACTAGAACTTTGACAACAGCACTCATAAAACTGTTTAGGTTAATATTCCTGCTATTAATTTTCTCAAATTTGCATTATATTCTGAAGCAAAATGCAATGAATTAACATATCAAGTGTATCTGAGAAGAATACACCAGTAAACTCCCTTACGTGACATTATGAAACAGTTAAACATTAAATTGCAGACAATAACACATATTGAATTATTTATATAAATAACACATGAAATATGCATGTACATCATGATTTCCAGACATGTAAGATATGTCACATCCAAAAAAAAACTCTCTGATATGTTAATTATATTGTTCCATCCTAATTTCTGAGGAACTGATGCTTTCAAATTCATATCAGTGTTTCATCTGTTCTCACTACAGGGATTCTCTTCTTGTCTTCTTCTCCATATGATAATTCAGTGAAGTTGTGGTAGACCCTAAATGATATAGGACCCAAACATGTCAGTACCATAACTGCTCATTTGAAATTTATTATTCTTTATTATTAGATACATGAAATAAAACTTTGGACATAACAGGATGCAGGCATACTAAATAAAAAAAAAAAAAAAAACTTTCCTGTAAGATCAACACAAAATCACAGATTTTTATATTTATTTTCTAAGAATGATTGTGTATTAGTTGTTACTAATAATATAAGTAGATAACTTTTCATTATTTAAAATCTAGCAAATTACATTGATGAAACAGATGAGTTTAGTCATTTTTGGAATTATGAAGTCCTGTAAAGCACAGTTAAAACATATAAACACTGAGCACAGTAAAGGAAGGATTATTATTACTGCTTCACATCTTTTGCCTGCCCCAATTTGATTCCTGGTGATGTGTCTTCTCTGTAGTGTCTGCATTTCTCCCCTCTGTCCACAAAGATTTTCACTCTGTGATTTGTTTTATTCCTACAACTCAAAACATGCAGGTAGAAAAATTGGCAATTCTTCAGATTGTCCATATACTCTCAAATAGAATGGCATCCCCTTCAGGTTAAATTATTGCCCATAAACCCATTCTTACAAGGAAAGGCTAACGGTACCTTGAAAACATAAATGGCAAATGAAAACTCAAATCACTACAAAACAAAAAAATGCATTTAAAACAGATGTCAGCAAACACATTTCACTAGATTTAATAAAATCCATGTAGGCATAGTATGGAGCCTACATGGAATGTTACAGTGTCTGTATACAGGGTTCCCCCTTGGCAGTGTGCCAGGCATATTAATCACGGTGCATTGCCAAGGGGAAGTTGTGGAACACGGTTATTGAATCAGTGTAGGGAGTGTGGTGCTAACTGTGTCCACAAAGGAGTAGCACACTCCCTGTACTGTCCAATTGTACTGTAGCAATGTAATGTAATTCTTTTTAATTTCATTAAAATGCATGTGCCAAGACACCTGCCGGACATTTAAAAATAGAAACTGGATGTATTTAATTATGTATTTAAAGGTCAAGTTTAAGTGTAGCTGAGCGGGTTTGCATGGCATGGCGTGGTGCTCAGGATTGCTTAAATGTAGCTCAGAGGTGTATCTAAAGGCATACCAAAAAGATGCATATCCAATTAGCTAAATGGGTAGAATTATGGCCTCATGTGCAGTAGGTGTAGGGTTTGAATACATGGAAGGCCAAGTAAGCATTTATTTTTGAAACACAAATTATGCAAATTATTTTTATATCCTGGCCTGCAGCACTCAGCTAAGCTCTGCTAAGACCTGCTAAGATGTGCTAAGCACTGCATAAACAAAATAATGGCTGATAATGTTTTTGCACTGCTTGGCTGGTTTGCACACCGATAAGCACTGCTAAGCATATGGGTCTTATGTTTTTTGCACTGTTCAGCTCAGCTGTACTGGTTTGCATACTGCTAAGTGGTATACTGCATATGAAATGTTGCCCAATGGCATGTAAGGGTGAAAAACAGGCTATATTAAGGCCAAAAGGTGGGAATACAGCATGATCTGTTGGAGTTCTTTATCTGAAGGATACACTATGGCAGACGTTGGTGATGGTCTTTGCTTTCAGATGCAATGGTAGGGCATCCTGGAGTCGAGGGTCATGGTCAGACTCCTTATAAAAAATCATGAAGGCCAGGTATTGCAGGGAGGTAACCAGGGCTCAGAGTGCAAGGCAAAGGCCTGGGACCAGCTGGCAAGGGACCTCATCAGTGCAAGTGGTATCCCCCACACAGATGAGCAGTGTTGTCCCCACTATGAAGACCTGAAGAATGTAAGGGGGATCTCTTGGCCACCTGGGTCCAAGAATTTTAGACAAGGGGTGTCCCACATGTATGTAAGTACATTTACCTGTGTACCACTAATATCTAATATGAATGTCTGCTATACTGGTATGCATAATGGTGTTCTTCTCTCCCAACAGCTGCAGAGGAGAGGGCTCGCAACATTGAGGTGCATGCCAGGAGCTTGGCCAGGTTGCACTGTGAGTGTGGTGAGTACAAATGTAGTTTGCTATCTATAGTCAAATAAGCAAGAAAGAGTAAAGCATTAACTGCAATTAGGAATATACAGTAAAGAGTGTATTGCAATGAAAGTGGACTTACAGCTGTATTGCAATAAGTGCATACTGCCAACTGTAGTGCAATAAGCAGGGAAGACTAAAGCATTAACTGCAATAAAGTATATGCAATAAAGTAGTGCAATAAATGTGGAATTACAGCTGTATTGTAACACCTGCATAATGGAAAATGTTGTGCAATAAAAGCTCAAAACTATACCAGTAACTGCATGAAGGTATCTCTAATAACATCTTTTGTGCAATAGGTGTGGAATTAGGGCTGATTTTCAAGAAATCAATTATGACACTTGTTCTGCAATAAAAACACAACATAATATCAGTACCTGCATGAAGGTATATTTAATAAAGTCTGTTGTGCAGTAAGTGTAGATTCAGAGCTGTTTTGTAAAAAATGAATTATGACAACTGTTCTGCAACTACACATGAGCCAAAAGCAATAACACCAAGGCAAAGTGCATTCAATGGGATTGTCTATGTTTCACCATTGCATGTCAGCTATATGCATTCAGGCTGTGAGTTATGGTGCTGCAGTCAGGTATAACAGGGTATTAGTTGTACACTGCAAATAATAATGCATAATCAAATATTGTTTGTTGACTTTACAAATATTTCAACACACTAGCAATATATTGTGTACACCTGCATTCTATGTAGTAATGCATAGGTTACCTACTATTTCTGTCATGCTTGAATTTCATGCATGCGTGTTCAACTGTCACTGCAGTCTAGTATAAAACTGTATGCTACTATTACTAGGTCATACTGTGGTGCCAGGTGAGCTCTAAGCAAATATCAGTTGACCAGAAATCAGAAGTGACTCAGTAGATCAGTTTGCAAAATGCTCTATATGAAGTACAGTTTTCCACACACAGACCAGGGTTCGAATCCAGTGCTTTGTAGCTCTAAATATTATGGTATCAGTCATGTAAAGTTAACGGATATTTTCTCCACAGGAACTCAGGTAAATGGGTGAAGTAGCCCATATTTTGAGTAAATAATTGTGTGGTTAGATGTCACAGACTGTTACAATCATTACCAGGAATGTGAAAATACAGCATATAATAAAGGAAATAAGTATAATAACAATAAAATAAAATAAATGAAATAAAATGTGTAATCTTTGGTATGGCTGTATGACTGCATTGTTTGTTAAAGGTTGCTGCAGTCAATTAATACAGTCGATGCAGATGTCCTCTGTAGTCACTGCTATTAGGTTCTACCCCCATGCTACCAAGCAAGGCATAGGTTCATAGGTTCATAGTTGTTTACTAGGCTAATGACCTCAAGCACCTTTTTAAGCATAGCCATGCATCCCAAATCTCTGACAAGTTCTGATACCCTTGATAAGAGTAAGCATGGACCTGGGAGATGAACCATTTAAAGCTTACCTGTTTGCATCCGAGACATAGGTGCCAAACCAGGGATGATTTTCCGGTTTCCATTCTAATTGTCCAAGTTACACTTGAATTGGATTAGGGAGGAACTCTGCTTCACATGGATGGGGAGACTGTTCCATAGACAGGATAGTCTTAGAGATACATACCTATCTCTCCAGTAGATTCTATTTATATCACAGGCAAGGTTTAAATCTTTAGAACGGGTAATACTAGTACTGTTTGTTTTGTGAATATGCAGGAGGTCCATCAGAGTGAGGTCTGACAATGCCCTGAATGGCAGGCATAAATCTCCTCTCAAAAGCCTGTAGGAGACAGAATACAGAGATAGGGCCTTGAGCCAGTCTGCATAGGACATATTACTTACACCCTGTATTCTTTTAGTGATGAACCTCTGTGGACATTCCAGTTGTTCGATATGCCTGGTTAGGTACATGCCAAAGGGGGCATTTGTAGTCAATGATAGGTCTGATGAATGCTGACTACAGTGGAACAATGACTTCTTTGGACTTAGCTGTCATACCTCATACCTTTGTATATAAGTTGTGCAACATAGAATGATTTCCTCACCACTGTAGACATGTGATGATCTAAGGATAGATTACTATCTATGTGTGTCCCTACGTCCCTGACTACTGGGTCAACTCTAAGGGGTGTGTTGTCAATATGATAGTTACCAGGAATGGATGGCTTCCCAAAGGATACTACTATGCATTTCTTGGCATTTAGTTTTAGTCCATGGCTCTGTCACCAGTTGTTTGTGTCAGTTCCTCCTGGAGAACATTTGTGTCAGTGTGAGATTCAATGACAGCTCCTAATTTGCAATCATCTGCAGATTTAGTCAGCCAGAGGACATTGACATTGGCCTTGACTTCTGAGAAGTAAATGCCAAAAAGAAGAGGTCCAAGAACTGATCCCTGAGGGACCCCACTTGTGACTGGCCACTTTGTAGAGGTGGACTCCCCAATTCTAACTTCCTTAAGCCAGTTGGCTATCCACTTAGTGACATACAGGTTTGAACCTTGATAGCATGATAGTTGTTCACTCTCTCTACTGTACACACGCATGTGTCTCCCGTGACACACTGTCATGTAATGTAATTACTAGTGTGTAAACCCTCTGTCACAGTTTTATCATTGACATGAATATATAAATAGCAAAGTATCACTACATCAGCCCACAGTACACCTTTGTAATTACATAGGTCCACCTGATGTGCAAGTGTTCTGTGTAGCTGTGTACCTGCAGTTGTTACTGCTTGGCTCATACTGTCCCATATGGATAGCTTGACAGGTATGTACATGCTACAGCAGCTATAGGGCACTTTTACATATAAAGAAAGGACAGACCTGTAGAGTAGATAGCAGTGCTGTTGTCAACTATATAGCCTATAATGGCATTAATGGACTGTATTTCTCTCTTTCTCCCCCTCCCTTTATCTTCATATATTTATTATTGTTAATCATTGGTTATGGTTTACTATTAACATATGTTGTTACATTACACTTTATTTTGGGGCGTGTGTTTTATTATTGTATGTATTAAAATGGTTGCATATTAACATATTTATTTATTTTATTTATTTATTCCAGTTTGGTGACTGGGGAGGTCCACTGGGCTCGAGAGTCCATTTTCAGTGGAGGCCTGGGGAGAAAGCTCCAGATAACAAGTTACAAATAATGTTTACATTGTTAAGCTGCAGATTCACATAACAAGTTACATAACATATAGAATTTTTCACAATGCTAAGTTACTTATCAAGTTGAAATAACAAAAGAAAGATTATTTTACATTGCATACAGTATGTAGTTGTAAAAAGTTTTATAGCAGGATGGGTAGTAGAAAGAGGAGGAATCCAATACTAAGTAGTTAAGAAGATTACAAGTAGTTATGAAGGAAAGGAAGAGAGACATAGATCGAGCAGCTGGGAGGAGATTGGTTATAACTTATAGTCAGAATATAAGAGAGAGGTTTGAAGGGAAAGGAGGTTAGCCAGGAGAGAAGGAAGGGGGGAGGTTGGGAGGTATGGGGTGTGGAGTGCAGTTACATTTTCTGTGAAGAAGCAGGTAGGAGTGTAGTAGTCTTTTGAAGGTGTTTAGGTTGTTGCAAGCTCTCAGAGTGGAGAGCAGGGCATTCCATTTTTTTGCTAGGGTGAAGGAGAGTAGAAGCTGATCAGCAGGACGCTTTGGTTTGTAGATGGAGATGAGGTTTTGGTGAGTGGATCTAAGAGGTCTTGGAGGGCTATAAGGTTGGAGGATATTAGATAAAGCAGAGCAGCTGGTGGGTTGAAATAGTAATTTGTGGGCTGATACTAATTGGAGGAAGTCTAGTTGATTGGGGAGTTCTAGCTAGTTTATAGTTAGTAGGGAGGAGCAGTGATGGGAGGAGGCTTTAGCTTTAGTGGCAAATCTGGAGATTTTGTTGTAACATATTTCTAGTCTGGAGGTAAGGGTGGAAGATAGATTAGTAAGCAGAGGAGCGCCATAAAGAAGGGATGGGAGAAGGTAAGTTGTGGCCAGGTTCAGTCTAGTAGAGGGATAGAGGAAGTGATTATTCCTGTAGAGTAGGCCGAGTTTTATGTGGGTTTTCTTGATGTTGAGTTGGATGTGGGTATTGAGTTTTAGGTTTTCATCAATGGTGACTCCCAGGAGTTTGGCGGAGGGAACAATATCAATGACAGAGTTGTTGAGGCTGGTCATTTGGAATGAGTTTCTGTCAATGTGGGTGGATTTTGAGGGGGTAAATAGGAGGATTTTAGTTTTGTTGGCGTTTAGTGAAAGGTGGTTTTGGTGCATCCATTTTTCAGTGATTGAGAAGGCAGATTGAGTTAGAGTCGTGAGTTCAGTTTGGCTGGAGGCATAGCAGATGAGAGTGGAGTCATCTGCATAGTGGACAGTTTTGGTGAAGGGAATGGCTTTGTGGAAATCATTAATAAAGATGTTGAATAGCAGAGGGCCAAGAATGGAACCTTGTTGAACTCCTGTGGGTGTTGGAAGGAATGTGGAAGAGGATTTGCCCCATTTCACAGCTTGGGACCTGTCAGAAAGATAACTAGAGAACCAGGAAAGAGTATTAGGGGAGATGCTAAGGTTAGCTAGATGGTTAAGTAGATGGGTGTGTGAGATGGTATCAAAGGCTTTAGATAGATCTAATAGAACAGATGAAACTAAGTTAACAGAATCTCGGGCCAAATTGATAGAGTGTAAAAAGGAGAGAAGGGCTGTGTTGGTATTGTGTCCTGGGTGGAAGCCATGTTGGGTAGGAGAGAGCAGTTGATGTTCGGTTAGGAATAGCAAGAGCTGTATGTGAATGCATTTTTCGATAGCGAGAGAGAGAGGTCAATATCTTATTGAATTACCTATTCTGCTGGCCTTATGCTGTAACTGTTACTGGCATGCTGCTAATATACTGACTGTTTTGTTATTTATTGTTGTGTTTCACATCATATGCATTAAAATGTAATGAGGTTATTTCCAATATTCTGGCATGCTGTTATTACTAACAATGGTTTTGTTCATAACTAACCTATACTTATCGATGTACCTCCATCACACCACCTTGTCAGGGTAGGCCAGCTCCCAGTGATCCTCCTACCCTACCTCAACTGGATGTGGCACCGGGTCCTAGTGTGCCTGGTATCCAGGCTAGTGGTGCCCCCTCCACTGGTCCTGTACTATCTTTGGTTGGTATTGCCTCGGGGTGGGGTCCAGCCCACCTGGGAGTGGTGGCAGAGGGTGGTAGTCACTCAAGATCAACTACCGGCCATGCTGTGCAGGATTGTGGATAGCAGCTATGAACGTTGCCTGCACCAGACTGAGGGCAAACTGGACAACATAGTGGGGCCAGCTGGCCCTGGTTCCCAGCCACCAGCATAGCCACCTTCATGGCAGTAAAGGAGCAGTGTTGACTGCCCATGGGTGGGGACCTCAGTCATGTTGCTGCTGTCTGGAAGCACATGCATCTTGGATTCCACAACACACTCCCCATACAAAGTGTTCACCCCCTTCATGTGGCACACCCCATCCCTGTCTGCTGTCTTGTATGTCAGCAATTGCATCCTCTCCTACCCAACTTACCTCCCCACATGTACCTATATCTCTTCCCCAACATTCCACTCTCCCCTTATAAAAAATAAATGGGCACCTGTCCCACAAAAAAAAATATCACCACATATATAGCTCTCCATTTGAAACATGTGCCCACTGGACACAACTAATTTGGTCCAATTGGCTTGACAACATATTCATGTTGTCCTCACCCCTCTCTCTGGGGCTTGAGAGTCCAAATTCATTCACAAAATCTGTCAAAATGCACAGCTGTTGCTGGACAAGAAATGGAAAGCTATGGTTCTTTCCTATACCCTTCCTGCACATCCCTACCTGCTTTTCAGTATGTTTTTGCCCCTGCTTGCCCCCATTTCAACACTGTCCTATCCGCGCCATATTCTTTTCTTTTTTATTTTTTAGCGTGGGTTTGCACAGAGCTAAGCATAGCTCCGCATGATGCAAATCTGCTTAAATGAGCTTTAATGTGCCTTAATGATCTTATGTGTTTCTCACAGTTTTAGGTACATGTATAAAATAATCACCTCTGCCACATTTTGAACACGGGCCCCTGTCAACTGCAGCCTATTGCACTAACCCACTACACCACACAGATCTTGTTTAAAACAGGTGTTTCCAGCAAAACATACTGATTGCCACCGGCAACCTGAAATTAAACCTAATAGGAAAAATGCAAGTGTACCTGGAACACTGATGCAAACATACACCAGTAGACATCTAAATAAATAATAATGGCAGTACGTGAGGATTGGGAGAGCAGGTAAGTGTTCCCTTTTATCCGCAACATCGTTAAACATACCTGCTAAGGTATCAGTGGCACACTACATATGTTTAATTGGGATATACAGGCTGTGACAGACGTTGTCTGCACATACATCTAGCAAATACACTTGCTGCAGCACTGATTCAGTAGTTCAGTCTGTTAAATACATTACATACAGTTCGAATAAAGTGTGTTGCACTTCAATTACATTGTTGTGAAGACAGCAAGTAATGACTGAGTCATGCAATTTTAATCCCCGTAGGTTACTGCTACTGAATTGTCTGCCACCAACTTTTGCAAGTCAAAAGCCTGCAGGTAGGGAAACACTGCACATATATGTATAGCCTAACTATATGTTGCCTAAAACTCTACTATTGGCACTGTTGCATAACAGATATATCTTAAGCACATGCTTTAACTGGAATGTAAAGGGTACCCTCACCCTGGATCTGCTATACTGACAGGGCTGACTCTGCTGCCACAGTTACAGGTACAGCTTGCTAGCCTACAAAGTGTTCAAAACTCCCCTGTATGTGTTCTAGGCTGCAGCAGCATCAGCAGCCTGGCTCATACAAAGCTGTATGTTATGGTAGCTGCTACAAACTGACCATACCTACCAACTCCTTATAAAAGGTGATCCAGACACAACCATACATAAACAGGGGGCAAAGGCCCTGAGATAGGGACATGTGTCACAGTTTGCCCCTACAAAGATAGTGAGTTGAGAGAATAGCAGCTACTGCATTAGCATGCATATTCTGATGGGTATGAACTATGACACTCACATGTTTCTCTCCCCTTACTGACCTCAACCCACAATGTTGGCCAGTGAACTGCCAGATGACCACAGTGTCATGGGATACTGACCAAACATATGAGGCAAAACTCTGGACATACTTCATATATCTCTACAGTGGTCAGTATTAGTGCTTACCCTCTGTGATGCTGTAGTCTCAACACCTCAATAATGTCCATCTCAACAACTAAGAAAGGGGCTAAGGCCTACACGAAGGCCTTATATATTGCACTGTGGTGCCAAGTCATTGGCTATTGATAGTGGAATGCAGCTGTTTTGGATGCAAGTAGCAATTCTGAGCCACAGAGTGGTGCAGAGGCAATTGGCTGTTAATGAGCATTACCTACAAAAGGCAAGCAATTGCTTATGGGAACAGATATGTATGTGTTTTTTTCTCAAACAGACTGTGTATGTGTGAACCATTTGCAGAGGAATGCTTAAACAAAATGAATGCATCACTCTACCAGGTATGCATAAGATTTCCCCATAAAATGATTGGTTCAACTATGGACACATGGTGGCAATACAGGGGCACAGGAAAACAAGGCAGCACAGCAGACATATGGCATCAGCAGGGCATGCCAGTATGCATGCATGGCTTCCTAGGTGCATATGTGTAGAACAGCGTGTCAGGGACAATGGGGATGGTCAGCATCATCATGCTTTCATACCCTGTGACAAGGTCTGCAACCCTTGATACATATCATCTGGGTATGCTTCAAGTACAAATGTAGATGGTGGCAGACATCAATTATGCTTATGTAGATGAGGATGATGTAGGGCCAGCAGCTAACCACAGGGCCTTAAAATGCATACTCAATGCACAGAGATAGGTCTGATGACCATGTCTCTAGTGCTGCAAGGGGATATGTTTACACACACACACACACACACACACACACACACACACACACACACACACACACACACACACACACACACACACACACACACACACACATGCATGCATACACACACACACACACACACATACACACAAGTTGGATGGTGTGAGATTAGAATCCCTATCTATCTAATAATACACATTATAGCTAGCAGTATGTCTCACATGTGCCATGAAGTATTGCCACAAAGTTTCTCTGATATCAGAGTGTCAGCCAGTACTCTTAAGGTGGATGACATCAGCAGGACTTGTTAAGGAGGCCACTGCTGAGGCCAGCAGCTAGTTACAGGGTCTTAAAGTACATAACCATTCCACAAAGATAAAGCAGACGTGCATGTCTGTAATGCCTCAAGGGGATATATGTACATACACACACACACATATACAGAAGTTGGTTAATGAGAGAATAGAACCCCTAACTTTCCACTGTTATACACTATAGCTTGCCGTACTTATTGCATGTGCCACAGAGTTTATCTGTTATTAGATTGTCAGCCAGCACTCTAAAGGTGGATGACATCATCAGGCCTTGTAAAGTAGGGCAAAGTTGAGGATAGTAGCTAGTCACATGGCATAAAATGCATTACCATTGCACAGATATAGCCAATATGGCCCTGTCTGAAGTGCTGCATGGGGATATATGTACACCTACAGACACACACACACACACACACACACACACACACACACACACACACACACACACACACACACACACACACACACATACACATGTTGGATGATATGATATTAACACACCTACCCATATAGTAGTATACACACACAAGTTGGATGATGTGAGATTAGAACCACTACCTATCTAGTAATACACACCATACTTTACAGTACTTATCACATGCACAACAGTGTTTATCTGTCATTAGACTATCAGCCAGTGCTCTTCAGGTGGATGACATCAGCAGGCCTTGTAAAGGAGGGCAATGTTGGGGCCAGCAGCAAGTCAAAGGGCATAAAATGCATAACCATTGCACAGAGATAGCCCCATTTGGGCCTGTCTGAAGTGCTACATGAGGATATATTCACACAAACAAACACAAGTGGGATAATGTGAAATTAGAACCCCCTACCTATCTAGTAGTACACATTACATGTTGCAGGACTTCTCACATGTGCCAGTGTGTTTATCTGCTATTTGATTGTCAACCAGTGCTCTTAAGGTGGATGACATCAGCAGGCCTTGTGAAGAAGGGACTTTAGATGCCAGCAGCCAGTCACATGGCCAGAAAATGCATACCACTGCATGGAAATAGCCCATATGGGCATGTCCATACTGCTGTGAGGAGACATAGTGATAAACACACACACACACACAGACACTCTCACACACACACACACACACACACACACACACACACACACACACACAAAGGTGGATGATGTGAGATTAGAACGCATACCTATCTAGTATTACACACTACAGCTCACAGTAACAGTACTTATTGCATGCTCCACAGGTTATGTCTCTTGCATATGTTGCTGCAGGCACAGTACTTGTGTAGTACACAAAGTGGCCTTCTGTTAGCATATGTGGCCTGCAGAGTGATACTGCTTGGTAGTGTTATTATAGCTAGTGTCCTAGGGGTCGGATACCTGGTTATATCCTGCTATACATGTACACTTACCTGTCCGGCCGTAATTGACTGTTTGCAGTTTTATAGACCGTCATGTGGCCAGGGACACTATCGCCTGTCCATGGCATTCGTTGATCCCATTCTATTTTAGACCACTTGTGTACCTGTGTCTGTCTACAGGTTGACAGTCTGTAGACACAGGGGTTTGTGGGTGAGTGGATTATGTATTGTTGCAGCCTTGGTCTGATTCCATCGGACAACTGTTGTGATTTGTAAGTGCAGATAACCCCAGCATTCTGGAGTATGTGGGGACATTCGTACATCCCCAACCATCATATCTATCTAAATGTGTATAACAGAAATGTCTCCTTAAATGTTGTTATGTGTGTACATTATGTAAATGTGTAGATAAATGTGGGGGGGGGTCTATGTATCACTGTACTTTATATAGCTATATGTGCCTCTTCTTATATATATATATATATATATATATATATATATATATATATATATATATATATATATATATTAGTGGCAGATCAGAGAAGATTGAAGTCAAGAATTAATGACAGACATTTGAGTTTCAAACTCTACACACATCAGGAAATTCATGTTAATGCAAGACCTACTATTCTATCGACATTCTATGTTAGTAGGAGCAACTATTTAAAACCGGTCCCTATTTGGGCCTTGGTCCCACTTTTATTTATGGCTTTGGCCAGATTTCCTGCTCTAAGAGGTTGAGAGGTATGATGTGACTGGGGTACATGATGTAACACCACACACAGGGTGACATAGTGCATACCTCTCCCTGTATATATTTTTGAAGAATGTCCAACATTTCGCCCCATATGTCTGCTGTGTTCCTCATACATTTGTGGCTTTCCAGTACCATACTGTAAACAATGGTCCCTGACTTGTTGTAACTACTGACACAGTTAGGTGATGGCCTTTACAACCTGCAACTAATCTGACCTGTTGCAGACTCCTGTTATACTAGCCACCTTATAGGTTACTTAGAGCATGTATAATGTCTGTCTGTAGGTATGACCATTTGTGCCCCCATTCAGTCTGGCTTTGTTGAGCTTTCTTGCAATAACAGATTGAGGAGTTATAACAGTCTGTGGGAATACCACCATATGAATACCCGGCATGCAAAACATGTTGGATGCTACCAGATTTGAACCATCAACACTATTGCCCATGCTACTGTCCCTGGTCCAGTGAGCCACACCAGCCACCAGATGGAGGGGTTTCATTCCTCACACTATCAACAACATACAGGACTTGTCTGGTCTGCTGATATGTCATTGCAGACTTACTGTTACAGCAGTTGTATGGGGACACTAATATGTTTAAGGTGGGGGACAACCAGCCTATGCTCTTCTGGCATAGACAGTGGGGCAACTGTCTTGTGAGTCCACTATTTGGCATCTCCCTGAAATAATGTTGTGGAGTTTCCAGCCATGTGGCCTAGTGGAGGTTATAGGGCACATACTAGAGAACAGTGTACCTGTTGTCTCAAGTGGCTGTTAGATCTGTAAAAGTAGCCCAGTATCCCACTATAGATCTCTGCAAGTAGCCCAGTAAGACACTATATATAGCCCACTATATTCCCTTGCATACATGCAGCAGGTCCATACATATGTTACCATATTGTAATACCCCTTACAAGTGGTGTATAGGAGAGTGACTTACCTTGCAAATGCAGCAGTTGACAGACCTGTAGTTCAGGGCTAACTCTGTCTGATGCATGCAGTCCACATCCAATACATGGTGAGGTACAGGCTGTGCCATCAGGCTGGCATCATTTTTACTAATATGCATGCAAGTGACAGTAGGGTGTCAGTCCCTAGGGCCTTAGGTTGTCAGTGCATGTGCTATGCATTGTCTCTTATCCAAGATCAGGGCATATTGAGCAGGCCTATTTCTGCCTACAGAGACAGCCTCATGGGGTTCCTCCTCTGAGTCCCCCTGTGTGTGCAGCTGTGGTGACCTAGGCACTGGTGTGGGGCTGTGCATCCCTTCTCTTTGCTGATTCTGCTGCAGCTGTTTCTGCAGGATCACATTGTGTAGCATGGCACATACTGTGAACATCTGTGCACATGTGGCTGGAGAATACTGCAGGGCTCCACCAAATATATTGAGGCACCAGAACCGTGATTTCAATGTCACAAACACATGCTCCATGATGTTCCTAGTTTGTACGTGTGCCTCATTATGGCATTCTTTGGTGGGTGGGTGTGCATTTCTGATGGGTGTCATCATCCACGGTTCCAGTGAGTAGCCAGCATCCCCAAGTAAATGACCATGAAGGATGTCCCCCCTAGCAAGCATCTGGTACAGCTGTGATTCATGCCAGATATGAAAGTCATGATAACTGCCATGGCTGCCAGCACACACATTCATGATAATGCCTGGGCATTGCACATGACCTGGCAGTTGATGGAGTGGTACTCCTTGTGGTTGATGTAGATTCTACCCTCTTTACCGGGTGGTGCCTTGATGTGTACATGAGTGCAATCTATGGCACCCAGTACCTCAGTGTAGTGTGCTACACAATAGAAGAGTCACATGCTGCTCTTCTCAGGGGAGTGGGGAAAATACATTTGCTCATTAGCATGTGGTAGCATGGCATCCAGGAACTGGTGGAGTACCCTGGAAGCAGATGCCAGTGAGACCCCCATCATGTCCCAAGTCAGTCTTTGGAAAGTACTTGTAGCTAGTATCCTAAGGGCTACACATACTTTTGTTTCCACTCTGTTGTCTCTGGGTCTGAATTGAGGTTGGCAGAGCTCAGTGAGTTGTTGGCATATGTCCATATCCACCCTGTAGCACTCTACAATCTCCAGCTCATGTACCTCCTGGTAGGTTACCCTGGGCCTGAACACTCTTCTCCTGATCTGCAGCAGCCCCTAGCATTCTCTCATTTAAAATTCCCAAGTCTGTACTCCAATGGTGCAGAGTATGGGGAAACTCAGATTGAAAGGTGTATGCAACCTTTATAATGCTCTGCTGTCAGTGTAGCCTGTGTGGTTGGCTACCTGTGATGCATTCCACCTGCCAAGTACATTATTAAGGGGTTTAATGGTCATAGTTAAAGTGAAACAGGGCTCATCAGTAATTAATATATCATTGGCTTTCTCAGACAGTTTTTTTTTGACAGCCTTCCTTGCTGAGCACTGTAACATGCAGCGTAAACCCACACTGCAAAGATAAACCAAGCTTAGCGGTCAGTAGACACACCCTCATAGAAGGTCAGGCTCAGCATGATGGCATGCCATGCAAACACATGCAAACATGATAAAACAAGCGCCTCAAAGGTAAACACAGCTTAGCAGTCAGTGTACATGCCCTGCTGCTTAGCTTAGCAGCATGGTGGACAAACAGGCACTGCTGAGCTCCAATGAGCTTAAAAGTTTGCAGAAATGCCCCTTTTTATGTCAATTACCTCTTCTGTGGACACCAACATGGTTCTGTGCCTACACGGATGGGCTCTGGGGACACATATACCCATTTGTACTATTCAGTAACCCCAGTTCATTTGCATACAGATCCTTGCACTGTACCTGGAAACTAAATAGTTTCAGGTCCTGCCTCTTTAGCAACCACAGCAGTCTCACATTGTACATACTCCACACATAGTCCTATAATGCATTACTGTTATATACTCACAAATTCTGGTATTTACAATATTTTTATATTTTTTCCATAATCGCATGTTTGAGCACTGAGGCTTGCCATGCAAACATAGAGTATTAAAAAAAATTAAATTATTATACATTATTTTCCATATGGTTTTTGACACACTTGATTAGTTTTGTACATATCTGTGTCCTCTGTGCTATTTCTGCCACTGTCCATACACTTTTACAGCCCCTGGTGTCATTTTTATATCCTGCTGTTTCCTGAAAAAAAATTCTCTTTTCCCGCCTTTGCTGAACTAGATTAGTCCAGATTTCAGGTTTTACTGAATTCCGGACTGTGGTACAGTTTCCTGTGTTGCCCATATCCTTACTTGGATAGGAGGAAGCTTCTCTGTTCACCAGTGAGAGTGGGGAGCTTTGAGTAGCTTATCTGTCCCTGGAGGAGTGGTCTCAGCCCTGAAACTAGTAGCTTATTGGCCGTTTTGGGTCAATTCCTATCTCTTTCCATTTCCCTGCTTTAAAACCCACATTTGCACGGTTTGTGCCTGTATACAACTCCGCACAGCTCCTCGTGGTGTCCTGCAGAGTGATACAGGCAACAGAGAGATCCAAGAGAGATTTTTCCAGATTTAAGTATTTTTTTCTCTGTTTTTTTTTTTGCTCCAACTGCCTTTTCCCGCCTAAAAAGTGAATTTCTAACTGATCTGTGCTTTAAAAAGTTTAAATTGCATTTGCCTTCTGCTTTTTACAGTTTTTGCACTTGTTTTATATCAATTTAAATCATTTTTGTATTGTATAACTGTCGTAGGCTACACACCAAAGTGCGCTAGCCTGTTTATAGCATTTACAGTGTTTTCTGTGTGTTTTTCTGCTGTTTCCTGAAAAAAAAAATAAATAAAAATAAATAAATAAATACATTTTCTTTTCCCGCCTTTGCTGAACTAGATTAGTCCAGATTTCAGGTGTTGCTGAATTCCGGACTGTGGTATATTTCCTGTGTTGCCCATATCCTTACTTGGATAGGAGGAAGCTTCTCTGTTCACCAGTGAGAGTGGGGAGCTTTGAGCAGCCTATCTGTCCCTGGAGGAGTGGTCTCAGCCCTGAAACTAATAGTTTATTGGCTGTTTTGGGTAAACTCCTATCTCTTTCAGTTTCCCTGCTTTAAAACCTGCATTTGCACGGTTTTGCACCAGTATACAACTCCGCACAGCTCCTAGTGGTGTCCTGCAGAGTGATACAGGCAACAGAGAGACCCAAGAGACACTTTTCCAGATTTAAGTATTTTTTCTGTTTTTTTGCTCCGACTGCCTTTTCCCGCCTAAAAAGCAAATTTCTAACTGATCTGTGCTTCAAAAAGTTTAAATTGCATTTGCCTTCTGCTTTTTACAGTTTTTGCACTTGTTTTATATCAATTTAAGTTGTTTTTGTATTGTGTAACTGTTGTAGGCTACACACTAAAGTGTGCTAGCCTGTTTATAGCATTTACAGTATTTTCTGTGTGTTTTTCTGCTGTTTCCTGAAAAAAAAATATTCTCTTTTCCCACCTTTGCTGAACTAGATTAGTCCAGATTTCAGGTTTTGCTGAATTCCGAACTGTGGTATAGTTTCCTGTGTTGCCCATATCCTTACTTGGATAGGAGGAAGCTTCTCTGTTCACCAGTGAGAGTGGGGAGCTTTGAGCAGCCTGTCTGTCCCTGAAGGAGTGGTCTCAGCCCTGAAACTAGTAGCTTATTGGCAGTTTTGGGTCAATTCCTATCTCTTTCAGTTTCCCTGCTTTAAAACCCGCATTTGCGTGGTTTTGCACCAGTATACAACTTTGCACAGCTCCTTGTGGTGTCCTGCAGAGTGATAAAGGCAACAGAGAGACCCAAGAGAGACTTTTCTAGATTTAAGTATTTTTTTCTCTGTTTTTTTGCTCTGATTGTCTTTTCCCGCCTAAAAAGTGAATTTCTAACTGATCTGTGCTTTAAAAAGTTTAAATTGCATTTGCCTTCTGCTTTTTACAGTTTTTGCACATGTTTTATATCAATTTAAGTCGTTTTTGTATTGTATAACTGTTGTAGGCTACACACTAAAGTGCGCTAGCCTGTTTATAGCATTTACAGTGTTTTCTGTGTGTTTTTCTGCTGTTTCCTGAAAAAAACAAAAAAAAACAAAACAAAAAATATTCTCTTTTCCCGCCTTTGCTGAACTAGATTAGTCCAGATTTCAGGTTTTGCTGAATTCTGGACTGTGGTATAGTTTCCTGTGTTGCCCATATCCTTACTTGGATAGGAGGAAGCTTCTCTGTTCACCAGTGAGAGTGGGGAGCTTTGAGGAGCCTATCTGTCCCTGGAGGAGTGGTCTCAGCCCTGAAACTAGTAACTTATTGGCCACTCTGGGTCAATTCCTATCTCTTTCAGTTTCCCTGCTTTAGAACCCGCATTTATGCGGTTTTGCATGATTTTGTGCATAGTGCAGCAACGGGCAGCATGGCTTAAACGGGTTTAAACTATTCCCGGCTCCACAAAGTCTGCTCTTCACTTTTTCCCTTAGAACTGTTCTAAATCTCAAAGTAAGCACTCTATTTTCATTCTAAACCCTGCAGTTGCTCGTATAAGTAATCTTATAAGTAAGCACTAATAAACTAAAGCACTACACCCTCTTATACTCCCTTTAAGTACTTGGCTCCCTATTGGTCCTTTTTGATCAGTCAAAAAGTAGTTCCTTATACTATTCTGGCATGTCCAAAAGTTAGTTTCGGGTTTACTCTCCAGTCCAGCTGGTGAATCTGGGAATCTTGAGGCAATGTTACAACTGCCTTATGTACACAGACCACCCTCTCCTCCTCCCAACAAGCTCAAATATATGTGAGAGATGCAACTATATAGCCAAAATGGAGGCTGAGCTCTCTCAACCCAATACTGGTGCAGTCAGTTAGGAGGAGAAGGTAACCACACACACACCACAAATCCAGTCTCACATAGACCTATCGCAACAGAAAACCAAACACATAAACACACAAAAACATACTTGGAGACTCTAAATAAAAATCTGCCCAAGCAGCAGAGACCTCCAAAGCAGACATCCAAGCAACCGCTACCCCACAACAATACCCACGTATCACATAGTTCACAAAGTCAGTGTGACGCACAGTCACAGCCCTTAAGGCTAAACAACACACCTAATAATCTTGTAATAGGTGACTCTGTTGTCAGACACACTGACGTCCCACTCATCATGCTGAACAAGGAAAAGGTCACTGTGAGCTGCCTGTCGGGTGCCAGGATCTGCCACATAACACAAGCACTCAGGTCACTCCAAAGCAAGTACAAATATGACTCCGTCATTGTCCATGCTGGTGTGAATGACCTGAGATGTACCTCCCTGGACTACATGAAAAGAGACATAGAGGAGCTGTCTGATCATGTAGCCCAGGCTGGTATGACCCTGACCTTGAGTAGCATCTTACCCTCACCAAGAATGATGCCACAGTATGAAGACAAAATGATCAATTTTAACAATTGGCTAAAGTATTGGTGTCATTCAAAGGGGATCCAGTGTCTGTCAGCCTGGGATGACATGCTCGACAAGCCATGTTGCTTCACTAGGGACAGCTTGCACCTGTCACCCCTGGGTGTTCGAATACTGGCTAAGGCTCTTGCCAGCCTTTTTTAGGCAAGGCTCAAAAGACAAACCCACCTCCATAGACAACACAAAGAAAAAGAAACTAAGGGTAATGCTGCTCAACGCCAGAAGTCTAAACCTCAAGATGCACGCACTCGAGGCTCTCCTCAGTATGGAGAATATTGATATCTGTGCAGTAACAGAAACCTGGTTCAAGGCTGCCACGAGCACCCCAGCACTACCAGGTTATACCTCATACCATGCTTTTCAGCCCCAAAACTCGGACCGAACCACAAAAGGAGAGGGAGTATCCATATTCATCAAAGATACCCACACCTCCAGGTTAGTGGCACTGCATGAAGCATCGGAGACCATCCATGTGCAACTAACAGTGGGCAAAACTGCCTTTCAGTTTGTAGCCTGCTACAGACCACCCTCCCAAACTCAGGAACCCCACTCAGCTTTCCTGAGAACACTGGAGTATATGAAGGTCTCCCCAAACACCATTATATTGGGTGACTTAAACTACCCAAACATAGACTGGGAGCACTACTCAAGCCCCAACACCCTCGCCCAACGGTTCCTAGAATTTATAAATTCAAATGCTATGGAACAACTGGTCACCACTCCAACAAGAGGGGAAAACATATTAGACTTGATCATCACCAACATGGGGACTCTATGTTCCATACCAGAGGTATACCCCTCATTGGTAAGATCTGACCATAAATTAATCTCACTGGACATCCATAGCCCATCCTCACCCCCAGCCAAGGAAACCACGGTGAAGAACTTCTCAAAAGCAAACTTCACACTTCTCAAAACCGAGGTGGAATCCTTCAATGCCCCTGGGCCAGTGGAAAATACGGCCCAAACCACAGAATCCTTTACAAACACTTTCTATGGACACCTACAGGAATGCATGGATCGTGCTATCCCAAATAAAACCAGGACTCATTCCTCCAAAGGCAGGAGACCTGTCTGGTGGACCCCAGCCATAAATAATCTATACAACAGAAGGAGGAATCTACTACATGATAGAGCAAAATCCCAAAAAGGGAAGGCATCTCTGATCAGTACTAGCAAGAAACTACGATCCCTCATAAAATCATCTAAGGCCAGCTTTGAAAAGAAAAATTGCACAATATGCTAAAGATAATCACAAGGCCTTCTTTAGTTATGTCAGGAACCTGGGTGGCAACTCCCAGATATGCTCTGAGTTAGTTCAAAATGACAAAAAATGCACTGAACCCACAGACATTGCCAACATCCCAGCTGACAGATTCAGTGCAAACTTCTCCCCCCCCTTCCCCCCCAAAAGAGCAAATGTCTATCCCAACAGAGTGTAGCCTCCCTGACATCACAGATGCACAGGTGAGAGCTGCCCTCTCCAAAGCAAAAAACACAGCATCAATGGGACCGGATGGTGTCCCGGGCTGCATCTTACACGAACTCCAAGAAGAACTAACCCTGGCTATCACTTCTGTGTCACTGTTAGACAGAGGCACAGTATACTAACCTCAAAAAAGGCATAGCAAAACTAATTTAAAATGGGTGGCGAAAGCCAAACACACTCTGGCTAGGCTTATAAATGCCCTAGGGCAGATAGCCTAGTATGAACCTATGAACCTATGAACCTATGAACTGAACCCTCACATAAAGTCACTGTTCAATCTCAGCCTTACTACAGGATATGTACCCAAGGAATGGCATACAGCAACAGTGGTCCCACTCCACAAAGGTGGTGCCACAACGGACCTCAGAAACTATCGACCTATAAGCCTGAATAGCCTGGTCTGCAAAGCTATGGAGCGTATCATCATGAAACTCATAAACAAAGACATTGGGAACCTCCAAACACTGGATCCTACCCAATTCGGCTTTGTTAAGGGCAGATCTTGCCTCTTGAACCTGGTCGACTTCTTTGAAACAGTCACCAAGGCCATAGATGAATGGAAGGTAGTCCACACAGCCTACCTGGACCTCGCAAAAGCCTTCGACACAATACCCCACTCGGGCATCATAAATAAGCTCACCAGCTTAAATATCAACCTCTATGTCACAAGATGGGTTGCAAACTGGCTCAGGGATAGAACCCACATGGTCAGAATTGCAGGTGCCATGTCAGACTCTAAACCAGTTACAAGTGGCATCCCACAAGGCTCAGTCCTGGGACCTCTCTTGTTCGGTATATATTTCTCTGAGGTACAGGCTAACATGGGAGGACTATGGCTGACCATGTTCACAGATGACTGCAAACTGGGTGCCATAATTGACTTGCCGGCTGACACAAGCATCCTCCAAAAGGGTCTCACAGAGACAGATAACTGGTGCCAGAGCCATGGCCTAAAGCTAAATGCTAAAAAGTGCATAGTCATCCACTTTGGGAAAAACAAAGTGCCCACAAATTACCACATAGGTGGTAATCCATTAAGTATGGAAGAAGTAATTAGGGATTTGGGGACCCAAGTAGATAGCAATCTCTCCTTTGACAATCACGTTGCCAAAGTGGTTAGAAAGACCTTCTACATAGCCCACCTTATCACAAAAGGGTTCACATCTAGATCAAGAGAGCTCATTGTGCCCCTCTACTCATCACTCATCAGGCCCATAATTGAATACAATGCCTCATTTGGGATGTACCTTACCCGACACCTGCAGCAACTGGAAAGACCCCAAAAGTACCTCACCAAGAGGATCAAGGGACTCAAACAGATGCCCTACACAGTTAGGCTAAAGAAACTTCAGCTCTACTCAGTTGCTTACCGCCTACTCAGAGGCGATCTGTGCCTGATGTATAAAGCCATGCCCAACCCAGAATTAATGGACATGCTCCACCTCAGGAAATCCAAATCCCTTAGAGCTACATGCTCCAGAGACTTAAACCTCAGCACAGAAATAAATAGGACATGCTGGAGGGACAGATTCATATCCCAGAGGCTCCCCTCACTCTGGAACAAAATCCCAATCCATGTTAGGCAGAGTCTCTCAATGACCCTCTTCAAGAGAAATCTTGACGAGTGGATGGGAGATCGTAGGTTTACCCCTGGGATCTCTTCTGTGTCCCTACTAGACAGAGGCACAGTAAACTAACCTCAAAGGGCTATCTTCTGTGACCTACTATACAGAGGAACAGTCAACTAATCTAAAAGGGTGGCGAAAGCCAAACACACTCTGGCTAGGCTTATAAATGTCCTAGGGCAGATAGCCTAGTATCAACTTATGAACCTATGAACCTATGTACATGGAATTTTTCCATGTACATTACAGACACCAGCACAGGGTCTGCACAAATTGATATCTGCTCACTGGATCACTCTACCTGCATGCATTTGCATGCATTTCACCTGCTTATGAGGTGATTTCTATGCCATGGACACTTCTATGTTTGCACGCTCATGCACGCCCCTCAGTTCCATTTACTGGATCCCACATCTGCTTACTTCCGTGTAAGAACCATGCCACTATGCCTACATGGCAAATAGGTCCATGTAGGCTTTACTGAATTCCTCCCATTATTTTACAAAGGTTTAGCACATTCATTTTACCATTATGGAAAACGGGTTCAAAACTGAGGTTCTTCTGATAGCTGGCTTGGCTGACTAGAAAACAAAGCTGCAGGAGATATTGACTGATATAGAGGGTAACCAGAAAATATTCATAAAACTGAGAAGAAACACCTGACACATTAATATCAGTGGCTTATAATATGAGTCAACTGCACCTTTTAAGTGAGGTGCACATTATGGTCCACATATGCTAAGGGTTTGATAACAGCATTAGTCAAAGCTGATTCATGAAAATGATCTGTGAGTATGTAAATTAGATGAGATGAGAATGAACATTAAAATTATCATGTTTGAAGACGAGGTAGCACATTAAAAGGTGTTACTTATAAATGGAGCTTTAAAACTAATAAGAAGGAAAGGAAACAATAGATTAGATATCAGGAAGTGAGCAACCAAGATTAGATTTAAGGGTAGTAATGAATGGCAGAGACAGAGATTGAGTTCTGCATAACATTCTCATATGGCAGTGTGATGAACAGTGACCTGTTTGCTTATGGGTGATGTCTGGGAGAAACGTTATTGATAAAGAATAAGTGAATGATGAGGTTTTACAAACTGAAAAAGTGAAATGATTTAAATGGATTTAGAAGAAAGGAAACATAAAGAAATATCAAAGGATATTAAAGATGGGGTGGTCAAAATGATTTACTTGTTTTCAAAAGATATTTCCAGCATTAGCCTTAAATTAGGAATGAGTTGGAAAATAACTGTGTATGATTGATGAAAGATTTCTGCCTGTGATTAGTTTGATTATGACAGCAAAAAAGCATGCCTAGAAAGTTTGATATGTGACATTATTCTATGTGCACGAACACAGCAGATTCAGAAAGAATGCTGCTACAATTTAGATTGTGAAGATGTTTGGTGTGTATGAAATGGAATGTTAAAATACATAAAAATAAATAATGTGTTACATTAACAACAGTACAAAAGAAGTAAGGGATATTCAGAATGAATTATAACATGAAATGCTGTTATAAATAGTAGAGTCAGGGCAGAATAACATCGCTTGAAGTGGATTAAGCATGCATAACTGGCAAGATAGCATGGGCATGCCTTGGACAGTGCTTCTTAAGGAAGCTGAACAATAGCAAAAAACAGTCATTGTGAATGTAGGTAGACTGTTGCTATGAGTTGTCACATGACCTGAGAGCATCAGCATGCTAATAGTGTCCCTGATGAGGTACAAGTTCACATTTATATCCAAGTGCCTCTTACCCGCCACTCTGGCACAAATGTGAGCCCATGCACGGACTTCAAAGCAAAGTACCAATTACTTTCACTTTATAAATGAGAAAGGAAGGGAATGATAGGGCAGTCAGAAATGTGGAAGGTCGAGAAGAAGAACACAAAGAAAGACAAAAGAAAGAGAGCAGGCTATGAAAGAGGGGAAAGGAGTATATATATTTTTGGGGACAGGTACCTTTTTTAGAAGAAAGGTAGAGAGAGATGGAAACATAGGGAAATTGTGGGTAGGAAGAATCGTATATGGATGGTAGAAGGGACAGATATACAAACATTTAACAAATATAAAGAATGACAGGAGAGGTACTGACACAAAATGGGGGTGTGCACAAAGGAGATATGCAGATAGTCTGAGTTTGGGCACCTGGTGGTCAGTAGGACTGAACTACAATAAAGGGAGGAGGTATAACACACAAGGAAAGGGAATACCATAATGGAGGATAGGATGATATGATGATAGCTCATTAGGTCGATCTGTTCTGATGTCAGTCATCTATGAGACTGAGATCTCAGTGTGGTCTACTGCTGGTAGCCAGGTGTGGGTAGGTTGAGATAAACCACTCCTGCAAAAAATGCTAAACTTGCACTTACTTTTGAATTTTGTGTTTTCTCATCAAAATCACATTTTAGTGTTGTACTTCTTTGTGCAAACATTAGTGATAAAAAAGTTAGACATGTAGCCCTGCATTGCTTTCTTGAGCAAAATACAGTAGGTACATATTACAATCACATTTAAATTTTCCATTGCTCATTTTATTCTGTTCAGGTACACCAAGGAGCCCAAACATATCCCAGAAGCAATGAGAAGAAGGCAAGGAACCAGTCATGGGCAGGATGCAGGTAAATAAAAAGATATGGACATAGGCACTCTTTAACAGACCACATACACACCTCTGGGTGAATGACTGGCCCAGTCACCTAGTAATATCTTCAGGGTGGGGAAGAAATAGGATCACCTTATAAAAGCAAATACAGACAAAAGAGAGATGTGCACATTCCACACAAAAAAAGACACTCCAGCAATGAATTGTACCAATTAATTAAAATGTAAGAGACCATACTGCTAATTTCTGTACCTGTACCTCTCAAATGTCCAGAGTTCTCACAATGTCCAGGATTTGCCTCATAATTTTGGTCTGTTCCTCATAAAATTCACATTTTCTGGCGAATGACTGAGAATGACAGCCACTAAATAATGACAGAGATTTGAATGTATTATCTAGTATTCTATCTATTATTCTAGCAATTTCTAAGAGCAATATTTAAACTCTAACCAGATTTTTGGATTTTTCCCCATACACCATTATTTTTAGCTTGGTCCAGATTTTTTTACTAAAAGGCCATACCACTGTCATGCCAACAATCTCACCAATATAGCATTTTTATCATAATGAACAATTGCAGCCAAAACATCATTAAAACTAACTCTGGCATGCTGCCAAACTGAAAAACATTTCCGCATTTATAAATTACTTACAAGTCATTTATCAGTAGCATTATTAGAAAAAGTGTTATTACGCACAACAGAAATTCAATCTGATAGTCCGTTGTAAACAGTAGTAGCATTGTTAGCAAATCTAAGCCAAGTTTTAGATGAACAGTGGGACATGCAGTTTTTGAGATGAAAAAAAGTAAGCTAGCAGCATTCTTTGTTGAAGGCAAGGCAAAAAAAAAAAACAACTCATGCTGCATAAAAATGTTTAATATAAATACTGTCTAGATGGAGATGGAGAAGGTGACCAGAGTAGAAAATAAAGCAGGTGACAAGACACTGAATGTAACTTGTAGAGCCCAGTTTATTAGAAACAATACCTTCTTTTCATGCCAATGGACCAATCAAGGTGATAGAATCACTAATGCACAAACAGAAATGACATGTCCAGTGCACAAGGGGCCTGAATCATAAAAATTATTTATGCAGATGAATAAGGGGAAAAGTGCATTCCGCATAGTGCAGTGTGTAGCCTAATACAGATTGCTATGCAGTAGGAGAGACACTAAACAACCAGGTCAGAATAAGCAGACAATTTACTGGAAAAAACATTACATGTCTTGTAATGACAAGGAAACAAGTTTTTTTTTTTTTTTTTTGGAAGGAGATAGGTGGCCATTTTTACTACTTTAAGAAGGGTAGAGAGGGAAGATAGTTTGAGAAAGGTTTGGGTAGGATAAAGAGTACAGAGATGGAAGCAAAGGCAGACAAACAAATAAACACAAAACACAGAAAAAGATCAATAGGGGAGGAGAACACTAAGCAAAGCTGCAGATGGGCAGAAGGAGGGCACTTGGCAATACTGAGGATAGGACTACAAGCTGGAGAAGGAATTGGCTGACATGGAAATGGATGGAAACACAATAATAGGGACATATTTTGGGTGACAGATGAATGTCATGATGCAGAGTACAGCACCCATGTAAAGGCCAGTCGCCTCAATAACTGCTCTCATAGCTGGGCACAGCTACTTCTGGCCTGTTAGTCATAGCCAGACCCAGGCTGAAGTGTGACTCTGCCAGCTGCATGAGGACATTATTAAGGCTGCCATTTCAGGTGTATATCTGCCTGTCCACCAATGCCATCACCAGGCCTTCCATCTCCTGACAGTTGATATACCAGGACTACACCATGATGTATTTCCAATAGGAAACCTGCATGCCCTACTGGAGATAGACCACCAGAGGACAGCAGGTAGCCATCCAGGTCATCCCTTGCTGGATCACCTACATCACCAGCAGAGAGGTGAGCCTGGAGGCTGCTGATCTCCAAGCAAATGATTGCAACACAGGTACAATGTGTAGTGTCACTGTTGCACCATATCCACTATCTTAGAGGATACTGTATAACATATGAATGTAAGTGGACAGAAACAAAACAGCAAAGGGCAAAAAAGGAAGATGTCAGCAATAATGAGAGAAATACAATAGCAAACTTAGTTATCAGTAACATATGCTATGCTAGGTGGCAGTACTGTTCCTTGAGGAGGAAAATGCAGTTAGGTATGACATGGCAAACCAAAAAAAAAAAAAATATATATATACATATATATATATATATATATATATATATATATATATATATATATATATATTGTTGTGTCTTTCGGCTTTTCCCGGTTAGGGGTCGCCAAAGCAGAACTCCGGTCTGCTAATGACTGGCAGTAGATTTTTACATACCGAGTTGCCATCTCTGATGGACAACCTTCAAACAAAGGTACGCCCATTCACGCATGTCTCTACACAGAAAACTCTCTAGCTGAGAATCGAACAGGACAACGTCTTACTGTGAGGTGACAACGCTACCACACACAGTGTGTCTTAAATGACAAGGGTAAATGTCACCTATCCAGCTACACATTTACAAAGTATGTGAACAGTGCATGTTTCACAAACAGTGTCACTGCAAGGGACACTGAGACTAGGCTGAACAGCCATCTGATCATGAAGTGTTCAGCCCACAGTAGTTTACTAGTAAGTAGCAGATGCTCTCAAAGGAGTTATCTAGCATATGCTGTCTCTCATTTCAGTACAGAAGTCAGAGAAATATTTTAGTGCCTTTCCCACATCACACAGTAGCCCTCCCAGTCTCAGACTCTTCAGAATCTATGGCCTCTTCATAGGTTGCTATGCAGGGTAAAACGGTAGCAGATTAGCTTTGACATGTCAGGGGACATGCACTAGATAAAAGCCATCATCTCTGTACAAACTATATTTATACCTCTCAACTCTACAGATTTTCAAAGAATGTCCCAATTTTGGCCTTATATTTGTGCTTGTTTTTCATACAATTATGGCTTTCTGGCAAAGTAGTTGCAAATCATTACATATTGAAGTTTGAAAATAATGTTAATCATCTGAGTTTCAGAATTCATATCCATCAGAAAATTCATGCTAATGCAAAACCTGTTAGCCCCTAAACTTTCTAAGTTTGTAAGAGCAATATTTAAAAACTGCCACTATTTTGGGCCCTTGTCCCACTTTTATTAATGGCTTTGTCTAGATTTCTTGCTCTAAGAGGTTGAGAGGTATGATTTTTGTGCATTGATGTGGCACAGAATCCATAGGGGCCATGAAGTGGATTAAAATGCCCATGGGCATGTGGAAGTCTGGACATGCCTGTGCATGCACTCACATTTCACAGCTTTCAGTGCATGTGCATATACAGACTCAAACCTCATTGCTCAGTCTAGACTTGGCACAAATTGCATTAATTGTGCGATTCAGAGAATTTTACCCTAACCGTCATCATTAGCATAACTGCTAAGCTGCAAGCTCTGAAAATGCATAATATAAATAAGCAGTGCCACTGTGGTGCTCATCACATTATCATGTTTGTCCAGTAATGGTAAGTTTATCATGTTGAAGATATCTGTGTTACTGTACAGAGGGAAGGATGGATCAATATCTGTTGTGGCAAATGTTTGCAGACCAGTGGCAAGTGGGGAGAGTGATTGGATAACTATAAGGAACGTTTGTTATTGGGCCTTTGTTCCATGGCCAGAGTTTGACAGGGGAGAGCACAGGGAGGGTCATGATGGAGCTCTGTGGTAAACAATAACATTGTTCTACAGATTACAGACGTGCAAGACATCCACTAAGATGTGGGTACACAGGCCATTTACAGATGAGGAACTTGGATGGATAATAGTAAGACTCTTTTTTTTTGGGGGGGGGTTAATCCAGAGCAACTTAAAGACAGGTAGGTGGGAGAATAAGGATGGTTTTGTTGATGAATGAGGAAAGACAGGGCTCAGATGTATACAGCAGTAACTCACCAAATTTATGGCAACAGGTCTGTCTGAGGTGGTCTTGCCCCTGGTAGAAAGATCAGATGAAGATGATTGTGTTGTGATGTACAAGTTCTAAATCCATGGATCATATACGTAACATACAGGGTGGGGTGGGGCAGGTAAAGGAGACTGGATAATTAACATGGGGAGGCAATGAATATGTTAATGGCTGTGCTTTCTTGGGTACAAGTAAGTGAAGGCTGCTGTTTTACTGGACTTCTATGGGAAATATCCTCCTGTGATACTCCTGTATGGGAAATATGGCACCTTGAGCTTATACAGGTGACATATTGTTGCAATACCTGTAGAGTTGTTTGTATGTATATTTTGTGCATGCTGACTGACCATAGGTGTATGCCCACATTTACAGGTAAATACATGGTGCATAAATAGCAGAAATACCTCTTGGATTTCTCCTCGGCAGAGACTGATGTGCTGCTGCAATCTCTGAGTACAGACAGTGGATACTGAGCACAAACAAGACTAACTGGGTCTTCCATGAGCATGGGTGGCATGAGCTGGTGGCAGATGTTAATACAGTCAGTGGCCACAGCATAGACTATCAGTTCTGCCAAAGGGTCACAACATGATCCCATATATCTGTAGCAAGGCACAACCATAATAAAAAAGAAGGCCATGGGTGGACAATCATTCTCATAGATTACCCTCACCCCCAGAAATGTTACTGTCATCTCTGTATAGTGACACTGAAAGGACATTCATACCTGTCAGATATCTGGATGTGTGTACTGACCTGGATGCACCATCTAGTGTCTCTATTGAGGATGCATCAGGTTAATATGTTGTTATGTCAGTAACACACTTTAGTGATTTCCTTGTAGTTTGAGCTCATGGAATCTCAACAATGTCATATCCCTTCCACAGGCACAGTACCACCCATATCCAGTGACACAGTTATGGAACAGGGTTAGGAAAACTAGATAAGTGGCCATCAGTGCCATGGCTACCACCCATTGCCACAAAAGGATGTCACGATACGCATTTTTCAAAGGATGTGCAAGACTATCATCCAAGCACAGGCAGATGCCACCACTTTCATGGCATAGGTAATAGATGCGCAGCATGACCTCTCATAAAGTAGTCTGCCTCTACATTCTTGGTGTTCTTCCTATGGCAGTCGTTCATCTGCTTCCACTATAGGCACACACAACAAATCAGGAAGGTTAAAGTCACACAATGCTAGCTCCTCCTTTACGTCCACCCTTGGCTTTGCCTAGTGCAGCACAGTGTGGTCTCCAACACAGACATAGCATATGCAGTGGTCGTGCAAACAACACAGTCCTTATCAATGGGTGTTGGTGCCAGTGATATTCCTCAAAGGGGACTCAGTCATGCCCAGGGATGGTCACAACTCATGTCATTCCTAACTGACATGCCACAACATCTGTCACACTCACACATACATACAGTGCAACCACATCTGCTGAAGCTGTGTTCCACAGATCCAGTTGCAAGGAAATACCAATTATATCTGTATACCTATCCCCATCAGGAAACACTACTTCCTTACTACACAGTATACTCAACTCCCCCTTCTTGTGTTCATGTCAATCACTCTATTCCACATCCTTAGACCCCCCCAGTTCCCCCACAGTGTCCATTGTAAATCTCTGTCACTGTATCACTCTCCCCCCACTTGTATATTTAAGGACAAATTTGCACTGCATTAATACTGAAATAAAGGTGTACATGATATCTGGCACAGTGTGGACACAACTGCACTGTAGAATATAGCTGAATTGTAACATTGCCTGCATCAGTTTTATTCTTTTTATCTATTCTGACCCATAGTTGTAGAACAGATGTCACCTCCTTTGGCAGTGCCACAGAGTATTGCACCCAAATCTGCCTTGCAGAGCCTTCCACTGCAGCCACTTCCTCTGAAGGCTCTTCAACTAGCACCACATCTACAACTGGCTCTAGTCTTATCCTCCATTGGCAGTCACCTGTTCTACCACCATATTGTACAGAACTGCATAGATAACAAATTTCTTATTGCACGCCACCAGACCATACTGCATTATGATGCCAGGAAAATCTAGGCAATGGAAGCAAGCATTCAATAAGCCATACACACACAGTGATATTGCCATTTTGGAACAGTGTTGTGCTGTACTAAATATGACCATGATCTGTGCCTTGCTTACTTGTGTCATAAGCCATGGCTCCAGGGCATAACTGGCATGTCAAATAAGATGTTCCTTTTGGAAATAGTCACCCACATATTGCTACAATAGGCTAGATGTTTGTCAGATGTGGGAATTGTGGCAACTGCCTGGATGGCACAAAGGCACAATGTGTATAATAAGCTGTGTGTTGCACCTCACCTGGTAGTTGATGGAGTAGAAACTCTTCTGATTGATTTACCACTATCTCTGTTGACTAGGTGGAGCTTTGATAGTGATGTAGGAACAACTGATGGCCTTAGAAATGCAAAAAAAAAAAAATGGATTAATTTGTAGAATTTCTGCATAATGCTATTTCTCTCCTCTGTAGTCCTTGGGAGTCAAATATGCTCTTCCTCATGCTGCAGCATGATAGCAAAGATCTGATGCGGTATTTGTGAGACATATGTCTGTGATACACCCACTGTGCCCCCTGATTGTCACTGAAAGGCCTTTCTAGCAAGGATTTCCAAAGCTACACATATCTTCTTTACCATAGGAATTGATATTCCACATATCCCAGAAGAATCCACATGAGGATGACATATATTTCGCAATGTGGTTTCTCTGTCAACATGACAGTCTTTGACTATGCCCCTGTAATGGAACTGATCATATGTCAGATATGGCTGGATCCTTCTGCAACAAGTAGAGCAATAATATGCAATGTTGTAGACATTGGCTGCAACAGAGACATCTAAAGGATACTGTTTTTCTGATATGGCTGCTACTCCTAGCTTAATAATGTGGTTTCTGTCTCTGTTCACCAAGAAATCATGGTGTAGAAACTCACCAGTTGCTGCAGCTGATCGTACAATTTGTATATGTTTCTGAATTGCTCCTTCATGCTCTTTACCATCATTTGATTTCACAGATGGGCTCAACACCATATTGTTGCTCATTTCCATATATTATAATGTCATTAGCACATGATACAGACAAAGCAGTTTACCAGGTTGCAAAGCATCCCTCTGAATCAGCTGTACCTTTCTTGCTGCCACTCACTATGTAGTTTTGTCTAATGCACTGCATATTCACAGGTTCATAGGATCATAGGTAGGTACTAGGCTATCAGCCTTGAGGCCTATACAAGCCCAGCCAAAAAGCTGCCCTGGCTTTTGCCACCCAAGAAAATTATTTTCCTGTGCCACTGTTGAGCAGAGCCACAGAAGTGATCCCTGGGGCGAATTTCCTATTTCCCATCCAATTATCAAGATTTTTCTTGAAGAGTGCTAATGAGGAGCTTTGTTTGATATAGATAGGTAGTTTATTCCAGAGTATGGGAAGTCTCTGGGACAGGAATCTATCCCTCCAGCATGTTCTCTTTTATTGTGGTGACAAGGTTTAGGTCTTTAGAGCATGTAGCTTGGAGGGATTAGAATTTGTTTAAGTGGAGCATGTCCAACAGCTCTGGGTTTGACATAGCTTTGTATGTTAGGCAGAGATCACCTCTGAGTAGGTGATATGTGATGGAGTAAAACTGGAGTTTTTTGAGACAGTCTGCGTAGGGCATCTTTTTCAGGTCGGTAATCCTCTTTGCGAGGTATTTCTGCAGCCTTTCCAGTTGTTGTAGATGTCTTGTGAGGTACATACCAAAAGGGGCATTGTACTCTATAATGGGTCTAATGAGTGATGAGTAGACGGGAACAATGACCTCTTTTTTTCTGGATGAGAAACCTTTTGTGATGAGGTGTGCCACGTAGAAGGATTTCCTGACTACTGTGGTGATGTGGTTATCAAAGGAGAGTCTATTGTCCACCTGTGTCCCAAGGTTTCTTATCACACTTTCGGTGTTATGTATACTACTGCCTATGTTGTAGTTCATGGGTACAGAGTTTTTACCAAAGGGGATGGCAATGCACTTTTTTGCATTGAACTTGAGGCCATGGTTTTGACACCAGGCATCTGTCTCAGTGAGACACTTTTGTAGGATGTCCACATCATTAGGAGTTTCAATTATGGTTCTTAGTTTGCAGTCATCTGCGAACTTCATTAGCCGAAGACCTTCTGTGCTAGCCTATACTTCATAGAAGTAGATACCAAACATGAGTGAACCCAGGACTGAACCCTGTGGTACTCTACTTGTCATTGGTCTGAAGTCAGATTTGGAGTCTGCTACTTTCACAGTGTGGGTTCTGTCAGTGAGCCAGTTGGCAACCCATCTTGTGACATAGGGATATATACCTTTTTTTTAACCTATATTGTAACCTATATTTATACCTATATATTCAACTCAGAATCACCTCCAGGTGTACAAAATACATTTGCTATTTGATGTATAAATAACTGTGCGTGGCAACAGATTATGCTGTATAGCACAATATATTCAAATTAGAAATTCACCATCTGAAATGTACAATAATCTAATACAATTTTACAACCATGGCACAGGATGAATAGTCACATTACTAATTCTTTCCAGAAAAAGAAAGAGATATTCAGATTCATGAAGTAGTTTAGTATTTGTTCTTTGTTTGTTTAGATTTTCAGCTTTCAGAAGCTAAATGCATTTACTAACACTTCTGGCAAACAGCTGTCTCTATGGCATACTCATCTGTTACATTCATGTACATAGAAACAAATTCACAGAACAATCAACCTATCCAAGCTCTAGTCCTTTAGGTAAGAAAGATAATGTGTGATGGGTACAGACTGTGAGACAGCTTGTCTCTTTGAGTGTGTTTATGCAGGTCTGCCTAGAGTGATATTTAAGCTGCTAACACTGAGGGCAATCCAAGGAGGAAAATGTAAACAGCTGCATACATTGGTCTTTGTCAGATTTATATATATGTGTGTAGAACTTAAATATAAATTTTAGTATTACAATTGTACATTTCTAAATATATTTTATTATTCACTGTGAGGATTCATTTCACAATGGGGAAAAAATATATTTGGATGAATCACTGTTGAAGGCAAATTTCAGAACATCTGGCCTGTGAGCATACACCTGCAGGCTGTCACAAGTCATTGCATTAGCAATAGAAAGCTTGAAAGGCTAAGGATTTATTCTCTAATATATTACTTTTAAATTCAATTTCAGCACGATGAATACAGGTTGATTTAGAGAAATATATGATTATACAAATTTTCATTATGACATTTCTGCTAAAATATGTAAACCTTTTGTAAAACTGTTTAATTGGACACTGGAACAAATGTTTGCAATCTGTTTAATTGCTTCCAGGTAAGGAGCTTGTATACAAATACATAAGCTGACTCATTAAGTATATGCACACTTCCTAACTCCCTGTACTGATTACATAGATAAAAAAGAAAATTTAATCTGTTGCATTTTATTGGCTAAATATAGCCCACAGACATTATTGCCTTTATTCATGAGACACTGTTTATTAAAATATGTACCTTATATCTCTGTTAGTGTTAATCAATGAAACATACGATTAAAATGGCAAGTTAGAGATGGCATGTGCATTCAGACTTCCCTTCTGGGTGTAAACTCTGCCATTGCAAACTAACTCACTTAATGGCGGAGGTAGATATTTGTCTCATAACATCTGGAACTTTCACACTTCTTTTGTTTCAGCCACATTTTCTCAGAGGCAGTTTTATGTTCATCGAGCCCTTCCTCTGAAAAGATTGCAGTCTTACATAATCTCCAAATTTTCCTCAGGATGATTCATTTTGAACCCTTTTGGATTTACACTGCTTTTTTAAATTAGAATAATACTGCTATTGTAGGATTTTCCAGTTTGTTTTAGACAACAAAATGTTTCTATCATTTTAATGTCTCACTTTTTCAATCCTTATCCTTCACCAAATATGTAGATTTTCATTTATTTTAATAGTGAGGAACCTTATTTATAAAATTCTGCAATAACCTTGACAAGGTTTCCATGAAAATATATTAGCAAAAAAAGAAAAGTAAGAGGAATCTTTACTTAATGGATATCGTTCAGACAGTAAGCATGTAGAGCTGTTCAAAATAAGTATGCAAAGTATGCAAATGAATGGATAATTGTATGGAAATTAGATTCCTGATGTAAACAAGGTACAACAGTTATGCAACTTAGACCAGTAAACATTTCCGCCCGAGTAATTCAAAGATATTACAGCAGGTGTGCTGCACTATGATGTTTCTGATCTGAACTCCAAGAATTATCAGTGTATAGGACATGCAGTTATTTGCAATAATATCAGATATGCAGAATCAGTGAATCAGTGTCCATAATATAGCACAACACAGCCCTCAACAGCAATGCAAATAGTAACGCTTGGACTCAACATACCTTCACTTGACTGACTAGCAGATTTTAGACCTCTTCTGTGTTGATAGGGAGGACATACAAAAGCATGTTGAATTGTGTCACCTACATGTGGAACCAAGGAGGATGAAATGAATGCCCATACATGTGTACACTAAGATATGTGTAGAGTTAACCGCCCTGGTTACAAGGGGCTTTCATGGACCTACAGATGACATATTAGGAGTAAGGCAGGCTTTAGCCTTATGGATCCTACACTTGTTTCTTGACATTATGCTGTAGCATGTGGAAGATAATACGCAGTCCCAAAGAATGCAGAGGAGAAAACTATCGCTCTGTTGGAAATTTATACCATTGTCCATTTCTGTGCTGTCCTTGAAGTCATTTAATATACAGAAACTGTCATCAAGTCCACACCTGGTCTAGAGAGTGTCAGTTTTATCAAGAAGGATGGCTTCCACTCTCTCTCTGTCTCACAAATGCCAGGCAGTGAGCATATATATGTATATAAAAGACATCCGCGGTGGTGCAGTGGTAGCATTGTTGCCTCACAGCAAGAGGTTCTTCTGTTCGATTCTTGGCTGGAGTGCGGGGAGTGCCTTCTGTGTGGAGTCTGCATGTCCTCCCTATGGTTGGGTGGGTGTTCGAAAGATATGTGTAAATGGGCGTGCCTTTGTTGAAGGTTGAATGTCAAGTTGGCACCCCAACGTTCGTCAAAATCTACTGCCAATCATTAGCAGACCGGAGTTCCGCTGTGGCGACCCTTAACCAGGAAAACCTGCAAGACAACAACATATATATATATATATATATATATATATATATATATATATATATATATATATATACACATCTCTCTCTCTCTCTATATATATATATATATATATATATATATATATATATATATATATATATATATATATATAAAAACATAAGTATACATATATCATTTATCTCAAAATATGTTAGCAATTATTCTATTGGAAAGAAGAAAAAAATGGAGCATGCAATAACAATTAACCCTAAATTGCCCACCCCCATCACCTGGAAGAAAGAAAAATAATGGATCAAAACTAAACGCTTTAAATCTAATGCTATTATTACGACTGGATATAATTCTTAAAAAG